>NC_041387.1:442143740-442386947 GCF_002162155.2 Triticum dicoccoides | reverse complement strand
GAAGCTATCATGTCTGAGTACAGACATCTATAAATGAAAAAGGCTGAGAAGCCTGACTATATATCAGATCCTGCCGAGGGCACAAGATCGTAGCTGAGGTAACAAGCTAAACGTCGAAGTACACGCGAAACTACTAGTGAGACCGAAGTCTCTCTGCAAAACATAAAATAGGCAAACGTGAGTACAAATGTACCCAGCAAGACTTACATCAGATCTATCTACATATGCATCATTATCAACAAAGGGATGGTGGGGTTTAACTGCAGCAAGCCAGCTTTGACTCGGTGGCTATCCTGAACTGCGACTGCGAGTAACTTTTTGAGGTGGCGCACACGAGTCCACATATTCACCATATCAATACACCACTATGGAACCGCTCCCGTCTCCCTACGAGAACGCCATCCATAGCACTCACGCTTATCTTGCGTATTTTAGAGTATCCACTTTCACTTGTCTATGAACTGATATAAGCAACCCAGAGGTCCTTTTCCGTGGACACGGCTATTCGAATAGATTAGGTTAACCCTGCAGGGGTGTACTTCTTCACACACGCTCTCACCACTTACCGCCGTTTACACGACATGTACTCGGCAACCTTCAAGCGGAAGCCCAACGTGGGTGTCGGCCACGACCTACCTAATCACCTAAGTCTCTAGTCCAGGTTTATCGCCTATTCGGGTTCCATCCATGAGGAGATCCGGCCGGAGTTTCGCTCACAGCCCCAAACGATGTGAACAGGGTTCCGTGACACCAAACGGGCGCCCGGTTTACCCGGCCACGTGCCTACCGCATCACAGCCCACCCCTACGGTCAGCGCTGCGCACGGCCTCCAGCATACTACAAACACCAGAAACTACTTGCAACTCCTGGACAGAGGACAAGGGTGATCAAGAAGCCGAGAGGGTCCATTGGTTTCGGGCCCAATGCGTGGTAGTAGCTGAATCATGGATCACAAACACAGAACTCGGTTCCTGAGGACGGCTACAATGAGACAACCCACCATGTACTCCTACATGGCCTCTCACCGCTACCTTTACCAAATCGTGTTCACACACTTAGCTCACACACAGTAGGACATGTTCACACGCCTCTGATTCATCCCCGATGAATCAGACCTGACTCAACTCTAAGCAGTAGCAGGCATGACAAACAAGCATGAATGAGTAGGCACATCAGGGCTCAAACAACTCCTACTCATGCTAGTGGGTTTCATCTATTTACTGTGGCAATGACAGGTCATGCAAAGGATAAAGGGTTTCAGCTACCGCAGCAAGTAACAGATGAATCGGTGTTGTCCTAATGCAGTAAAAGAGAGCAGGAGCGAGAGAGTAGGATTGTATCGGAATGAACAAGGGGGTTTTGCTTGCCTGGCACTTCTGAAGATAACATTGAGTCTTCATCAGTGTCAACGATCACATCATCGGTACAACGTCTACCGAGGGGGAACAGCACCGGCAAACACAGAAGAAACACGATCAATGCAATGCACAGTATGATGCATGCTATGACATGGCAATATGAATGTGTTTTGAGCTAATGCAACTAGCAGCATGTTAAATGGAGTTGGTTTGAATATAAAATTCAAATTCAAACTCCATGTGTGATTAAATAAATGCCCCTTAATTGATTTGTGCTAAACAGCACCTATAAGTTGCTCTAACATGCATGAAAATGGTACAGATGGATTCCTTGAATTTTTCTGATAATTTTTCATATATAAATTATTTAATTTGGAGTTACGGTTAATTTCTTATGATTTTTAGAAGTTTTAGCCATTTTCTGGAATTTCCTGAATTATAAAAAATCCAGAAAATGGTTTATTGCGTCAGCCCCATGTCACAGTGACGTCAGCAGGGTCAACGGGCTGGTCCAGGTCAAACCTGACGTGTGGGGGCCACACGTCAGTGACACAGGAGCTAATCCCGGTCAAACCCAGCGCTGACTGGGGTTTGACCAGGGGTGGGGCCCGCTGTCAGTGGCCTAGTGGGTGATTAGCGGGGTAGTTAGTCCCTAATGACCGGCCACATCAGCTCCTGCCGGAGTTTCGCCGGCGGCGACCATTCCGCACGGCGGGGGAACGCCGGACTTGCGCTAGGGGCATCGGATCGACGCGCCAAGGGCACCAGGAGGTAGCCCGCGCCCGTGCGCATCTAGAGGAACCAACGGGAGGTGCGGGGGTGGCCGGGGTTCGCCGGAGGCGAGCTCGCGGCGGCGGCCGGAGCTCGGGCAACAGCGGAGATGGCGCTATGGTGCATGGGAGGAGGGGCTGGTGGGCGCTACGGCCTCCTGGGAGTGCTCTGAGTACGTCTGCGTGCTCGATTTGGACGGAGGTGAACCAAAACGACGACGGCGACAAGTCCGGCGCCGGTGAGGTCTCGGTCTCGACGGAATTATGGCCTAGGGCTCGCAAACATGAGGGGAGAGAGAGGGGTTCTGCACAGAGGCTCACCGCGGAGCTGTAGGGAGGGTCAGTGGGCTCGGGGGCGCGCCGGAGTGGCCGAATTCGACGGAGAACGGCGCCGGGCCGAAGCTTGGGGATGATGACGATGGCGGCTGCTCGGGGCCCTTCTGGTCGCGTGAGACGTCGAGGAGGTCGAGGGAGGCACTGCGGAGCTCTGGGAGGCGTCGGGGAGGAGAGAGGGGGATGGTGGCCGCGGCGAACGGCGTCGGTGGCGACGGCTCCGTTCGGGTCCGAGGTGCGGAGCGAGAGGGAGAGCAGGAGAAGGGGATGAGCACGGGAGGGAGTTGAAAGAGGCCTGAGGGAGCCGCGTGGCGTCTCCAGGGAGTAGCGGAGGCAAGCAGGGAGGCAGGAGGTGGCCGAGGCGGCATCGGCGCTCGCCACCGAGCTGCTTCGGTGCGAGGGGAGGAAGAAGACAAGGGGGAGGAGGTGGGCTGGACCAACAGTGTTGGGCTGGTTGGGCTACACAGAAGCTGGGCCGGCTGGGCTGCACGGGTGAGGCCAGGTACTTCTTCTCTCTTTTTATTTTTTTCTGTTCTGTTTCCCTTTTTATTTTATTTTGCCACTGTTTTCAAATTCAAAATAATTTCTTACAGTGCCAAAACATGCTGAAATATTTTATGTTACCTCTCTGGACTATTCCAAAAGTACATAAAACATTTCAAAGCATTTGAAAATATATTCATTATATATTATGAATATATCCCCAAATTCAAATAGATTATTGATTTAAATTCAGAGACCAAATAATTCCTTAAAAATATTCCAGAATTTTGGTTTGATATATAACTCTTGCCAAAATTCACAAAACTATTTTTAGGGCATTTTGGATTCACATAATGCAATTTTAAAGGGTGCTTGCCCTTCTTTTAATTAGGGTTTTGAGGCTTCTGAATTCCCCAGTTCAAATTTCATTTGAATTTAAACATGATGCACACACCAGACAGCACCAGAAGCTAGGGATGTGACAACTCACCCCCACTAAACAAGAATCTCGTCTCGAGATTCAAGCGTAGGGTAAGGTGAAGGGGAGACGCAAACTAGTATAATCTTCACGATCCAGGTGGCACTTCAAATGAACGTTGATTTGAACACCATTTTGTCTTGTCGTCTTGCTCTGAGAACTCCAGCTAATCATGACAAGAAGAAGAAAGGAAAACTCTGGAAGGATCGGTCTTCTCGAAGATCGAACAACTCAGGATTAACTTCCGGAATGAGACATAACAACATCTCTCGAGCTGAGAGACGAAGCACACCTCTAGAGGAATGGAGTGGAACAGATGACGAGGGTTCACTAGGTAGACAACAATTCCACACCTAAAAAGGTGGTATACGGTTGTCAACGTAGCGAGGAGTTGAGTTGCCATGATACCATAACGATGCACCTTAGGGAAGGTGACTCGTAGATATATCCCCTTAAGTGGCAAAAAGAATTACCTTTGATTCAAAGATCATTGAAACTCTTTAAACCAGCCTAAGGCAATTCTCGAGCGATCGTTTGGAGGGGGTCGGTAGAATGGCATACTCGGACTTGGATGATGTGGATTACCTTGTTGAAGACAACGTAATGGATGAATTTGCTTATCACCGGATATGGAAGAGACCCATGGTAGAGTGGCACATTGGCGGTGCAAGCTAGGAACAAAATGCAAATGCTAGGAATGATTCTGGTAACTGGGGAAGTACCCAACAATAGGGAGTGAATTCACTGTTTGAAGAGGTCATAGCATTGCCGAGGAAACTAAGAGTAATCCCAGTTAGAGCCGATGATAACACGTAACGCTTGTGCGTGCTCTCAAGAACTTGAGCATTTCCATATTCATCAAGGTTTTACCAACATCCGTGTCAAGGGTCCGGCAACACAACTTGCTACCATGATGAATGATGATGGAGGATGTAGATGCAAGGAAAGATAACACCTTCTCAGATTTCATCTTAGCGAGGCCAAGGAAACAAAATCTGGATGATCGACTGAGAAACATTTAGCACTCCGCTTCTAATGTTCTCCTTGATGTGCTAGTGTAACCCATTCATAGAAATGGTCTGGTATCTAGGACATCAAGTAAAAGGTCGGACTTCGGGATCTCAAAATCCATAGGGGCAACTAGGGAGTAAATCCTACGAAATCCCTATGGGGAGGTGGCCAACTTCATCAATCAAGATATTATAATAACAGGTCTTCCGGCTGGGTGTGTTGGCCACGACATCCACTTTACCGGTTATCGCGCGACCAATATTATAATTCTTGGGAAATATTCCAACTATCATATCTGCCTGAGATTCAGATCTGGTTGGTGTCAGGATATTCCAGACTCATCGAGTCTAGGAAGGAAAACGAAAGTTTGCAACACAAATCGACGAGATGACGTTGCGAGATTCTCGGGAAATGAACTACGATAGTAAGCTCCAAAACATGAGCTGGTTCTGCTACAAACATGTGAACACGTTGTCCCAGACAAGCATGACCACGTGGTAGTCTTATAATAAAACACTACCAAGTTCAGGAGGGGGAACCATCAACGAGGGTATCGAAGTTCTTTCATAAGTCTGGATTAGCTCTTATGAAGGAACTCCTTCTCCTTGAACAAATCAATCAGTGGCTTGGTGTGCTAGGGATACATATAGATTGAAGGTTGCAAGTCTTCAAACCACAGCATTCTTCGCACGTGTGCATGACTGATTTGGAATGATTCCAAAGAAAGCAACATTGACTTTCTCGAATCCACGGCGGCAACTTGCATCAGATGCACATGAATTAAAGGAAGTCACTACCTTCATCCAAACATATGCTTCATGAGCTAGCATGAACAAATGCTTTCAAAAGTTTCCAACACTAGCTTAATGTTCAGCAAAATTATGGAGAAGACAAGGATGTTGTCAATGGGCTCAACAACAATTCATCTAGGTTTCCTTTTAAAAGGAATTCCATAGTTAAGTGAACACGGTGATAGCATTGGTCAGACCCAAAGGATATAATGGTGTATGCTAGAGGGATCAACCACGAGTAAGACAACATTACGAACATCGTTGGTTCCGACTTGATTTGACGATAGCCCACACTCAAATCAAAGGATTGATAAGACAATAGGTCCAGCAACTGATCACAAGGACCAATCGATGAAGATATCATCTTTCTTCAACACACACTACACAAGAATATCCCTTTGGAACGAACTAAGTCAGGCAAGCTTTTATCTTCCAACCCTCCAAGTTGTCGTTTAGCTTAACCAACTAGCTCAGGGATATCTAACACCGATTCTTGGAGAGAAGGTGGTTCACAAGAAACCAACTTGATCACGAACTCAACATAGCGGTCAGGTGACAACCCGGTAACACCTCCAAGAAGATATTTGGAAAGTCACGAACCACCGGTATGTTACTAAGCTCGAGAACAATCTTGCTTTTGAGGGCAAGACGATATGATCAAATGAGTGAGGACTTGACAAGATCCTAACTCATCAATCGAAGGGTGCACCGAAATAAGGACTAGGTAGCACGATCAGTCTTAGAAGGATGATTCGAAAACCAACATACTAAGAATGAAATTATTATCCTTTAACTACCAAGCAACAGAGTTGCTAGCAGTATTGATTTCACACATCACAATTCATTTGTCGGTATTCCGGTTACCTCAACACGAAGACCGAGGAATGACAAAGGATGGCGAGAAGTATCACTATGTCAAGAATTCACAAAAGGTGGTGCAATTCTCATGAAATTCCTATCATAAAGAAGGTAATACTTCAGGGTAGAACAGAACCAAAAGCTGGATTGGCATTTGATCTGCGGAATACAACTACTTTGACCCAATCCTAGATATGGATGAGGTACTGGAGTTTGTTTCTCCTAGTCATTCCGGAATAGAATGGCTTGACAGACCACAAGAGTCATAGGCATCGATGAACGAACGCACGCATACTCTTGACTATCAATTGATAGACGAGGGTCAGAATGCAACTAAAGATAACAACTCAAAGGAACATATAACTTTCTGAGTTGTGGATGCATAGATTAGTATGTCGAACCAAGTTCAACATATTTCTTCCGGATAACCCATGCAGAAAGGTAGAACTGGCAGAGTCACGATTTATGAATGGAGAACTCCTCAAGAGTACTCTAATTGTGATTTTTTTTTGATCCAATAAACATCTGCCATAAGTAGTTCATGGTATTTGGAAGAAGAAGATACCACGGACTTCAAGGACTATCGCAAAGGTTACTAATATCCTAAAGGCACTAGCAATTACTATCAACATGAAGTAGGTAGAGTGAATCTCGGGTTCAGAACCCAGGAGTAGAATACCTACTACTAAGTAGCATCACGGGATGCTTCCGAGAATAAAGGCCAGAATCTTCACACTAGGACACAAATCATGGCTAGACCACTAGATGATCCCCTAAGCACTTAGGGTCATAATAATAATTCCAACATATATGTCGAGGCAATAATTACCTCAACACACCGATTAGTGTGGTTAATCTGGCCCATGGGAACATCGGAAACAGAAGGAAGGGATTTGCAAATGCATCGGACTATTTAGAAACCTGGGATGACTCGGACAGCATAACGGCTGTAATTGCTCAAAAAGATTTGAGACAATCACAACAATGGTGGCATAACCACTCAGAAGCACAATATCAAGGTTTCGAGATCAACAATTAACATACAGAAGTAGTAGGAACTGAACTCAAGCTTAATCCAACAATCTATAAGTCTACGGATTAGTAACACGTGATCCTGATAGAAAGAAGAGATAGCCTAGTTCTTAATCCCCGTAGAAGAGATGATGATGACTCAGATCAGAAGGCATAAGGTGTAAGGAGTAAAAAGAGCCTTACGTTCCATCCCACAATCAATTCCCTTATATAACTAAAGAATTTCTAGACTCAACTTCGACCAGTTTGGCTTGGTAATCCTACAGGCAGTCAAGCTCTGATACCAACGCTGTCAGGACCCCGACTCGATGTCACATCGATCTAGCCGGTAACACCTCATATCACTTTGCGGCCTCACGCACGGTATCCCCACGGGTGTCGCCTTACCTTTGCCCGGGACCGTTTGCGCCTTTTGGCTCACGTATATGATAGTGTCGCTAGCATCCATATGATAAAGAGCCCGGGCTGACATGACTAGTCGTAAACCCAAAGTGGCACAGACTTACAGGGACAGGCATCCATGACCCAGCTTCGAACGTGTCGGTCATCAGCAAGTGGGTCCGGGCTGTAGCACTGGGCTAGCAGGACTCCGGTAAACCGGGCTGTAGCGGGCTAACAGGACTCCGGTACTCAAAGCGTGACATTTCCCCGAAGGGACAGACACAGGAACGAAGAAGGACACATGCCGGCCAGCCTAAGTGTTCCGGAGCAGTAGCAAGCTACCATGGCTGAGTGAAACACTAGGAGACATTTCCCGGTAAGAGAGGCTACTAAAGATAAACAACTAGATGGTCAGATCCCACACATACCAGGCATTTCAATAACATACACACAATATGCTCGATATGTGCAATACAACATGGCATCACAAAATGACTCTACGACTCAAGTAATTTATTCAATAGGCTCCGAGGAGCGAGATATTACAATCATGGGTCTCATGACCCAACAATCAGAGCATACAAGTCAAAACACAAGCTGAAGCTATCATGTCTGAGTACAGACATCTATAAATGAAAAAGGCTGAGAAGCCTGACTATATATCAGATCCTGCCGAGGGCACAAGATCGTAGCTGAGGTAACAAGCTAAACGTCGAAGTACACGCGAAACTACTAGTGAGACCGAAGTCTCTCTGCAAAACATAAAATAGGCAAACGTGAGTACAAATGTACCCAGCAAGACTTACATCAGATCTATCTACATATGCATCATTATCAACAAAGGGATGGTGGGGTTTAACTGCAGCAAGCCAGCTTTGACTCGGTGGCTATCCTGAACTGCGACTGCGAGTAACTTTTTGAGGTGGCGCACACGAGTCCACATATTCACCATATCAATACACCACTATGGAACCGCTCCCGTCTCCCTACGAGAACGCCATCCATAGCACTCACGCTTATCTTGCGTATTTTAGAGTATCCACTTTCACTTGTCTATGAACTGATATAAGCAACCCAGAGGTCCTTTTCCGTGGACACGGCTATTCGAATAGATTAGGTTAACCCTGCAGGGGTGTACTTCTTCACACACGCTCTCACCACTTACCGCCGTTTACACGACATGTACTCGGCAACCTTCAAGCGGAAGCCCAACGTGGGTGTCGGCCACGACCTACCTAATCACCTAAGTCTCTAGTCCAGGTTTATCGCCTATTCGGGTTCCATCCATGAGGAGATCCGGCCGGAGTTTCGCTCACAGCCCCAAACGATGTGAACAGGGTTCCCGAGACACCAAACGGGCGCCCGGTACACCGTGCCACGTGCCTACCACATCACAGCCCACCCCTACGGTCAGCGCTGCCCACGGCCTCCAGCATACTACAAACACCAGAAACTACTTGCAACTCCTGGACAGAGGACAAGGGTGATTAAGAAGCCGAGAGGGTCCATTGGTTTCGGGCCCAATGCGTGGTAGTAGCTGAATCATGGATCACAAACACAGAACTCAGTTCCTGAGGACGGCTGCAATGAGACAACCCACCATGTACTCCTACATGGCCTCTCACTGCTACCTTTACCAAATCGTGTTCACACACTTAGCTCACACACAGTAGGACATGTTCACACGCCTCTGATTCATCCCCGATGAATCAGACCTGACTCAACTCTAAGCAGTAGCAGGCATGACAAACAAGCATGAATGAGTAGGCACATCAGGGCTCAAACAACTCCTACTCATGCTAGTGGGTTTCATCTATTTACTGTGGCAATGACAGGTCATGCAAAGGATAAAGGGGTTCAGCTACCGCAGCAAGTAACAGATGAATCGGTGTTGTCCTAATGCAGTAAAAGAGAGCAGGAGCGAGAGAGTAGGATTGTATCGGAATGAACAAGGGGGTTTTGCTTGCCTGGCACTTCTGAAGATAACATTGAGTCTTCATCAGTGTCAACGATCACATCATCGGTACAACGTCTACCGAGGGGGAACAGCACCGACAAACACAGAAGAAACACGATCAATGCAATGCACAGTATGATGCATGCTATGACATGGCAATATGAATGTGTTTTGAGCTAATGCAACTAGCAGCATGTTAAATGGAGTTGGTTTGAATATAAAATTCAAATTCAAACTCCATGTGTGATTAAATAAATGCCCCTTAATTGATTTGTGCTAAACAGCACCTATAAGTTGCTCTAACATGCATGAAAATAGTACAGATGGATTCCTTGAATTTTTCTGATAATTTTTCATATATAAATTATTTAATTTGGAGTTACGGTTAATTTCTTATGATTTTTAGAAGTTTTAGCCATTTTCTGGAATTTCCTGAATTATAAAAAATCCAGAAAATGGTTTATTGCGTCAGCCCCATGTCACAGTGACGTCAGCAGGGTCAATGGGCTGGTCCAGGTCAAACCTGACGTGTGGGGGCCACACGTCAGTGACACAGGAGCTAATCCCGGTCAAACCCAGCGCTGACTGGGGTTTGACCAGGGGTGGGGCCCGCTGTCAGTGGCCTAGTGGGTGATTAGCGGGGTAGTTAGTCCCTAATGACCGGCCACATCAGCTCCTGCCGGAGTTTCGCCGGCGGCGACCATTCCGCACGGCGGGGGAACGCCGGACTTGCGCTAGGGGCATTGGATCGACGCGCCAAGGGCACCAGGAGGTAGCCCGCGCCCGTGCGCATCTAGAGGAACCAACGGGAGGTGCGGGGGTGGCCGGGGTTCACCGGAGGCGAGCTCGCGGCGGCGGCCGGAGCTCGGGCAACAGCGGAGATGGCGCTATGGTGCATGGGAGGAGGGGCTGGTGGGTGCTACGGCCTCCTGGGAGTGCTCTGAGTACGTCTGCGTGCTCGATTTGGACGGAGGTGAACCAAAACGACGACGGCGACAAGTCCGGCGCCGGTGAGGTCTCGGTCTCGACGGAATTATGGCCTAGGGCTCGCAAACACGAGGGGAGAGAGAGGGGTTCTGCACAGAGGCTCACCGCGGAGCTAGGGAGGGTCAGTGGGCTCGGGGGCGCGCCGGAGTGGCCGAATTCGACGGAGAACGGCGCCGGGCCGAAGCTTGGGGATGATGACGATGGCGGCTGCTCGGGGCCCTTCTGGTCGCGTGAGACGTCGAGGAGGTCGAGGGAGGCACTGCGGAGCTCTGGGAGGCGTCGGGGAGGAGAGAGGGGGATGGTGGCCGCGGCGAACGGCGTCGGTGGCGACGGCTCCGTTCGGGTCCGAGGTGCGGAGCGAGAGGGAGAGCAGGAGAAGGGGATGAGCACGGGAGGGAGTTGAAAGAGGCCTGAGGGAGCCGCGTGGCGTCTCCAGGGAGTAGCGGAGGCAAGCAGGGAGGCAGGAGGTGGCCGAGGCGGCATCGGCGCTCGCCACCGAGCTGCTTCGGTGCGAGGGGAGGAAGAAGACAAGGGGGAGGAGGTGGGCTGGACCAACAGTGTTGGGCTGGTTGGGCTACACAGAAGCTGGGCCGGCTGGGCTGCACGGGTGAGGCCAGGTACTTCTTCTCTCTTTTTATTTTTTTCTGTTCTGTTTCCCTTTTTATTTTATTTTGCCACTGTTTTCAAATTCAAAATAATTTCTTACAGTGCCAAAACATGCTGAAATATTTTATGTTACCTCTCTGGACTATTCCAAAAGTACATAAAACATTTCAAAGCATTTGAAAATATATTCATTATATATTATGAATATATCCCCAAATTCAAATAGATTATTGATTTAAATTCAGAGACCAAATAATTCCTTAAAAATATTCCAGAATTTTGGTTTGATATATAACTCTTGCCAAAATTCACAAAACTATTTTTAGGGCATTTTGGATTCACAGAATGCAATTTTAAAGGGTGCTTGCCCTTCTTTTAATTAGGGTTTTGAGGCTTCTGAATTCCCTAGTTCAAATTTCATTTGAATTTAAACATGATGCACACACCAGACAGCACCAGAAGCTAGGGATGTGACAACTATCGATTCTATCAGTGGTATAAGCAATGGAAAATTTATACTAATGGATCTTACCGAGCTTTCTGTTGAGTTTTGTGTGGACTTAGTGATCAAAGATCGAGGAGTTATCGATATAAGAAGAAGGAGGAGAGGCAAGAGCTCAAGCTTGGGGGTGCCCAAGGCACCCCAAGTAAATATTCAAGGACACTCAAGCGTCTAAGCTTGGGGATGCCCCTGAAGGCATCCCATCTTCCTTCAATTAGTATCGGTATGTTTTCGTCTTAGTTTCGTTCACGTGATGCGCATAAATCTTGGAGCGTCTTTTGCATTTAGTTTTCACTTTTCTTTTATGCACCATGCTGGTATGAGATAGTACGTGGTTGATTTATAGAATGATCATTGCACTTCACTTATATTTTTTTTAGTATGGCTTTATAGAATTCTTCATGTGCTTCACTTATATCATTTGAAGTTTGGATTGCCTGTTTCTCTTCACATAGAAAACCATTGTGTGTAGAATGCTCTTTTGCTTCACTTATATTTCTTAGAGCATGATCTTTTGTAGAAAGAATTAAACTCTCTTGCTTCACTTATATCTATTTAGAGAGTCAACAGGAATTTGTCAATTGCATGCTTAGTCATGAAATCCTACATAAAAGTTATGGATCACTAAATATGATATGTTTGATTCCTTGCAATAGTTTTGCGATACAGAGATGGAATATGTGGGAGGTACTAGTAAACGGTTGTGGTTAGTAAGAATATTAGTGTTAAGGTTTGTGATTCTCGAAGCATGCACGTATAGTCTCTCATTATGCTATGAAGTTGGAGCATGATTTATTATTGATTGTCTTCCTTATGAGTGGTGGTCCGGGACGAGCGATGGTCTTTTCCTACCAATCTATCCCCTTGGGGGCATGCGTAGTAGTACTTTGCTTCGAGGGCTATTAAACTTTTGCAATAAGTATATGAGTTCTTTATGACTAAAGTTAGTCCATGGATTATACATGCTCTTATCTTTCCGCAATTTGCTAGCCTCTACGGTACCGTGCATTGCCCTTTCTCACCTCGAGAGTCGGTGCAAACTTAGCCGGTGCATCCAAACCCCGTGATATGATACGCTCTACCACACATAAGTCCTATTATATCTTCCTCAAAACAGCCACCATACCTACCTATTATGGCATTTCCATAGCCATTCTGAGATATATTGCCATGCAACTTCCACCGCCTCCATTTTGATGACTTGAGTATTCATTTTCATATTGCTTTGCATGATCATATAGCTGACATAGTATTTGTGGCTCAGCCATCGTTCATCATTTTTTATACATGTTACGGTAGATCATTGCACATCCTGGTACACCGCCAGAGGCACTCATATAGAGTCATATTTTGTTCTAGGTATCGAGTTGTAATTTTTATTTCTTTTGAGTTATCAGTAAATAGAAGTGTGATGGTCATCATTATTCATTATCAGAGCATGTCCTAGTGAGGAAAGGATGATGGAGACTATGATTCCCCCACAAGTCGGGATGAGACTCCGGACAATGAGAGAGAAAAAAAGAAAAAAGAAAGAAAAAATAATAATAATAAAGAGAGAAGGGGCATTGTTAATTACTATCTTTTACCACACTTGTGCTTCAAAGTAGCACCATGTTTTTCATATAAAGAGTCTCCTATTTAGTCACTTTCATATACTAGTGGGAATTTTTCATTATAGAACTTGGCTTGTATATTCCGATGATGAGCTTCCTCAAATGCCCGAGGTCTTCATGAGCAAGCAAGTTGGATGCACACCCACTTAGTTTTCATATTGAGCTTTCATACATAGCTCTTAGTGCATCCGTTGCATGGCAATCCCTACTCCTCACATTGATATCAATTGATGGGCATCTCCATAGTCCGTTGGTTAGCCGCGTCGATGTGAGACTTTCTTACTTTTTTGTCTTCTCTATATTTACCCCTATCATCATACTCTATTCCACCTATAGTGCTATATCCATGGCTTGATCTCATGTATTGTGTGGGAGTTGAAAAAGCTGAAGCGCGTTAAAAAGTATGAACCAATTGCTCGGCTTGTCATCGGGCTTGTGCATGATAAATACTTTGTGTTAAGAAGACAGAGCATGACAAGATTATATGAATTTGTAGGGATAGCTTTCTTTAGCATTGATATTTTGAAAGACATGATTGTTTCTTGGGATGCCTGAGTATTGATGTCTTTATGTCAAATTATAGACTATTGCTTTGAATCACTTATGTCTTAATATTCATGCCATGATTAGATATATGATCAAGATTATGCTAGGTAGCATTCCACATAAAAAATTATCTTTTTTATCATTTACCTACTCGATGACGAGCAGGAATTAAGCTTGGGGATGCTGATATGTCTCCGTCATATCTATAATTTTTTATTGTTTCATGCCAATATTATAGAACTTTCACATACTTTTGGCAACTTTTATATGATTTATTGGACTAACCTATTGATCCAGTGCCCAGTGCCAGTTCCTGTTTGTTGCATATTTTTTGTTTCACAGGAAATCCATAACAAACAAAGTCCAAATGCAATAAAATTTTACACAGAATTATTCTGGAATATTTATGATTTTTGGGAGTTCGAATCATCAGAAGAGGGGGCCCACAGTGACCACAACCCACCAGGGCGCGCCTTGGGGCCCAGGCGCGCCTAGGTGTCTTATGCCCACCTCGTATGTTGGTTGGAGCTCTACTTCTGGCGCAAGAGAGATAATTAATGTAAAAAATCGTCTAAAAATTTCAGTGCAATCAGAGTTACGGATCTTCGGGACTTTAAGAAACCGTGAAGGGCCAGATCTGGGGAACGTGAAACAGAAGAGAACAAGGAGGGAGATCCAATCTCGGAGGTTCTCCCACCCCTCCACTGCCATGGAGGCCATGTACCAGAGGGGGAACCCTCCTCCCATCTAGGGGGAGGCTAAGGAAGGAGAAGAAAGAGGGGGCTCTCTCACCCTCTCTCTTGGTGGCACTAGAGTGTCGTCGGGGCTAGGATCATGATGGCGATCAACATCAACAATCTTGCTACCGTCAACACCAACTCTCTCCCACTCTATGCAGCGGTGTAACACCTCTTCTCCCCGATGTAATATCTATTTAAACATGGTGCTCAACTCCATATATTATTTCCCAATGATATTTTGCCATCCTATGATGTTTGAGTAGATCCGTTTTGTCCTACGGGTTAATCGTGATCTTGGTTGGTATGATTTTATATTTTATTTATGGTGCTTTCCTATGGTGCCCTTCGTCTCGTGCAAACGTGAGGGGATGTAGCGACGAGACCTCAAACAGTCTGATCTGTGTGCATCGGTGTCATCCCTGGATCGGTAATGCTGACATGCACAGTACTTGAGGATTTAAAACAGAGTAGCAATCACACACTTATTACATCGAATGTCTCAAAAGAGAACTTATTACAATAATATGGCTTAAGGCCATCTAAAAATGATAATAGCAGAAGGCTTGGAAGATTAAATGAGTCCATCAACTCCAACGGCATCACTGAGTGAAAGATAACGACCTATGGCACCTTACTCGTCGTCTGAAAAGTCTGCAACATGAACGTTGCAGCCCGAAACGGGTCAACACATGGAATATGCTGGCAACGTAACACATAGAGGAATGAACAGAGTAAATGCTATCACTACATGCATATATGGCTGGTGGAAAGCTCTACGGTTACAGTTTTGCATAAAGCCAATTTTTCCCTACAACAAATGAATAAATTATACTTAACTATCATGGTGGTTGTTAAACATTGAGAAGGTTCCTCCAACTCAACCCAATTAAACATCATCATTAAACCCAATCAAATTATATTTAGAGTGATGAGATCAACATGATAATCCAAGAACTAGATACTCAAAACGTCCATAACCGGGGACATGGCTAACCATGATTAGTTTGTACACTCTGTAGAGGTTTGCACACTTTTCCCCACAAGGCTCGAATACATCCATGGTCGGAGAATCGAGACACAGTCTTTCTGAAGCATTAACTCTCTACTCTGGATAGACAATACCACCTACAACCCACTACATCTGATAGTCTACCTCTTCAAGAGCTCACGCAACTTACTCAACTATGCCAGAGCCCATATTGGCTTGTGGCTGCACGCGGAAGTTTCTAGCATGAATAATCTTATGATCCCTTTGAGCCTGGGTGGCGAATCGTAGGATGATCACCTGGGTACTCCGGGATATCCTAGGACAACACTGGATTCTCCAGGTGCCCTGACAACCACTGGGTACTCCAGGGTGCCTCAAGCAATCCACCCAGATGTGTATTTAAGTAGCCACCTTAAGTAAACCATTAATTAACAATAATCACATCTATCATGGATACACTCACCCAAACCACGTCTACGAGCATAGCATAGCAATATAAGCATAACGTAGAAGTAACTCCCAAAGGTTTGATCATGAACATGGAAATAGGTTCTACCTCATCATATACTTCCCAAAACCCACATGTTAATCAGATCCTAATCGTGCAATTGTTTGAGGATTGATCTAATGCAATAAAACTGGGTAGTAAAGAGAAATGATCAAAGTGTTACTTGCCTTGTTGATGATCCGTGAAACCTAGAGACTCGTAGTAGCACGCTTCGCACTCCCGGTACTCTATCGCAAACAAACAAGCATACAAAAAGCACTTAACTAGAAGCACGGGTAAAACTCAAATAAGAGATCTAACCAGAAAGTTCAACTTAAGAACTCCGGTTTGCAGAAAGAATCAAATCAAACAAAGCAACGAAACACAAACTGCAAAAGAAACAAGATCCATTTACTAATCTGGACTTAGGTCAAATTGTACAGTAGCAAAATCTTGTTCAAGTTGATTAAACAGAAAGAGGGCTTTGAGATGAAGATCTAGGTGCTTGAATCGCCTGATTCCGATAAACGAGCGAAAAGATAAACTAAAACAAAAATCAGGGCAGAAATCGTGATTGAAAATAATCGCGGAAAAACCCTGGAAAAAGAAAAACTGACGAATAGGCTAATGAACAAACGTTCGCTGTCTGCAGCTAACGGGTGAAAACCGTTCGTTAAAACGAACATACGAACGGTTGTTCGCTAAATAACTAAACCAAAAAAACGATCTAAAATAACCGCGTGTTTCTAAAAAACGAATGGTTTTCTAACGAAAACCGGCGGCTACCTCGGGACGGGCGGCGGCGGCGGTCTCCGGTGGGCGGCGGCGTACTCCGGCAAGGAGCAGCGGCGTCCAGCAATGGCGGCGTCTGATGGCGGGGCTAGCGGCGGCGATGGCGGGCGGCGCGGGGCTGGGTGGCGGCGACGGTGACAAGTGGCGATGGCGGCGGCGGATCTGGTGGGGACGGGGCTAGGGTTGGGGCGGCTCGGGCCTCGCCACTTAAAGGGCCGGGCGGGCGAAGTCCTAGTCGGGCACGGCCCGGCTAGGCCGGTTGACTTTTTTTTAAAAAGAATTCCGCGCAGAAAAATGAATAACAGAAATACTAAACGGACTCCAAAAATCCTGAAGTAAATTTTCCTCGTCCTCTAAAAATATAGCGGACAAAGTGAACATTTATTTCGACTTCTAATGCAATTTTGAAAAACGCATTTGTTCCTAATTCAAATAAAATAGCGACAAAACTCCAAATAAAATTCTTATTTGATTTTAATATTTAACCTCCAATATTTCTTTATTTTGGGGAAGTCATTTTATCCCCTCTCTTTATTTTCATAATAGAAATATTCGAAGAGAAAAATAATTAAAATCAAATGATCCTCTTTTCAAAATTTGAGAAAACTCAAATATGAAAATAACGAAATCCCCAACTCTCTCCGTGGGTCCTTGAGTTGCGTAGAGTTTCAAGGATCAACCAAAATGCAATAAATTATGATATGCAATGATGATCTAATGTATAACATTCCAAATTGAAAATTTGGGATGTTAGAAACCTACCCCCCTTAAGATGAATCTCGCCCTCGAGATTCAGGTTGGCTAGAAAATAGGTGAGGGTGGTCCTTCCGTAGGTCTTCCTCTCATTCCCAGGTGGCTTCATCCTCGGTATGGTGGCTCCACTGAACTTTGCAGAACTCGATAACCTTGCTGCATGTGACTCGACTGGCAAACTCAAGAATCTTGACTGGTTTCTCCTCGTAGGTCAAATCACTATCCAACTGAATCGCTTCTAGTGGCACTTTATCTCTCAGAGGAATATCAGCCATCTCTTCGTGGAACTTCTTCAACTGGGAAACATGGAACACATCGTGAACCCCTGACAATCCTTCAGGAAATTCCAACTTGTAAGCAACTTGTCCCCTATGTTCCAAAACTTTGTATGGTCCCACAAAACATGGCGCTAGCTTTCCCTTAACTCCAAAACGTTTAACTCCTCGAAGTGGGGACACGCGAAGATATACTCTGTCTCCGACTTCGTAAACTGTCTCCTTGCATTTAGAATCCGCATAGCTCTTCTGCCTGGACTGGGCTACATTGAGTCTATCGCGAATCAGCTTAACCTTCTCTTCAGACTCTTTAATCAAATCTGGTCCAAACAACTGACGGTCTCCAACTTCATCCCACAACAACGGTGTCCTGCACCTCCTTCCGTACAAAGCTTCGAAAGGGACCATCTTCAAACTGGCTTGATAACTGTTGTTGTAAGAGAACTCCGCATATGGCAAATTGTCGTCCCAACTTGATCCATAATCTAGCGCACAAGCTCTCAACATGTCCTCCAAAATCTGATTTATTCTCTCGTCTGTCCATCTGTCTGTGGATGAAAGGCTGTACTGAACTCTAGCCTGGTACCCAAAGTCTAATGCAACCGATTCCAAAACTTTGAGGTAAACTGGGTTCCTCTATCTGATACAATGGTCCTCGGAACTCCATGCAGACATATGATCCTGGTCATGTATATCTTTGCCAACTTAGCACTGGTGTAAGTGATCTTCATTGGGATGAAATGAGCTACTTCGTCAAACGATCAACTACAACCCATATCGAGTCATAGCTTGAATGAGTCCTGGGCAATCCCGTGATAAAATCCATGCCTAGCTTATCCCACTTAAATTCGGGTATCGACAATGGCTGTAGTAATCTAGCTGGCTTCTGATGCTCTGCCTTCACTCTCTGACATACATCACAAACTGCTACATACTCCGCAATGTCCTTCTTCATTCTGGTCCACCAGAAACTGTCTTTCAAATCCAAATACATCTTGGTATTTCCTGGGTGAATCGAATATAGCGAATCATGGGCCTCCTACAGAATCAACTTCCTGATCTTCGGGTCATTAGGCACATATACGCGGTCCTCAAACCATAGAGTATCGTGCTCATCCTCAAGAAATCCCTTAGCCTTTCCTTTGCTCATCCTTTCCTTTATCTCGGCAATCTCCTTGTCTGTCTTATGAGCTTCTCTGATTTTATCCATCAAAGTAGACTGAATTTCCAATGTTGCTACATAACCTCTCGGAACTATCTCCAAACATAGCTCGCGAAGATCCTCTGCTAACTCCTTGGGTAACTCTCCGGTCATGAGTGTATTGACATGGCTCTTGCGACTCAACGCATCAGCTACTACATTAGCCTTTCCGGGATGATAATGCAACCTCATATCGTAATCCTTGATAAGCTCCAACCATCTCCTCTGCCTGAGATTCAACTCCTTCTGCGTGAAGATATTCTTCAAACTCATGTGATCTGTGTACACCTCACAATGGTTTCCATGAGAAAATGTCTCCATGTCTTCAACGCATGCACTATGGCTGCTAACCCCAAATCATGTGTAGCGTAATTCAACTCATGGGGTTTAAGCTGTCGTGAGGCATATGAAACAACTCTTCCCTCCTGCATAAGCACTGCTCCAAGTCCTCGACGAGAAGCGTCGCAATACACTTGATAATCCTTGCGTTGATCTGGAAGAATCAACACTGGAGCTGTAACCAAACATTTTTTCAACTCCTGCAAATTGGCCTCACATTCCTCAGTCCATTTGAACTTGGTGTCCTTCTTCAACAACTCTGTCATGGGCTTTGCAATCTTCGAGAAATTCTCAATGAACCTCCTGTAGTATCCTACGAGTCCAAGAAAACTCCAGATCTCTCCAACAGATGTGGGTGCTTCCCAATTTGTCACAGTGACAACCTTGGTGGGGTCTACTGTTATTCCTTCTCCGGATATAACATGTCCAAGGAAGCCAACTTCTTTCAACCAAAACTCACACTTGCTGAACTTGGCATATAACTGATGTTCTCTGAGCTTCCCAAGTACCAAAAGCAAATGCTCCTTATGTTCCTCTTCATTCTTCGAGTAAACCAGGATATCATCAATGAACACCACGACAAACTTATCCAAAAACTCCATAAACACTTTGTTCATCATATTCATGAAACGTTAGTCAGACCAAATGACATAACGGTATACTCATATAGCCCGTACCTTGTGGTAAAAGCTGTCTTTGGTATATCCTGCTCTCGAATCTTCAGCTGGTGGTATCCTGATCACAGATCGATCTTGGAAAATACTTTAGCTCCTTGCAACTGGTCAAACAAATCATTGATCATCGGCAGTGGGTACTTGTTCTTGACCGTCACCTCATTCAATCCACGATAATCAACAACCATCCTTAATGATCCATCCTACTTCTCCACTAGAAGCACTGGTGATCCCCAAGGTGATGAACTTGGGCAAATATAGCCTTTACCCATTAACTCCTTAAAATGCTTCTTAATTTCCTCCAAATCCTTTGTGGGCATCCTGTACGGTCTCTTAGATATTGGCCCTGTGCCTGGCAAAAGCTCAATCAAAAACTCAATGTCTCTATCCGGTGGCATGCCTGGCAACTCTTCTGGAAATACATCAGGGAAATCCTTCACCACTGGTACTTCCTCCTGTACAACTCCTGATAAGGAATTCACTTGAGTCCTCTTTGGCACATGCCGGGATACATACTTAATCCTTCTTGTTTCTGGGGTGGTGAGAAAAGTCGACTTACTGGCATAGTCAATGTTCCCTCCATACTTTGATAACCAATCCATGCCTAATATCACATCTAGTCCTTGTGACTCCAATACTATTAGGTCTGAGGGGAACACGTAGTTACCAATCCTTAATGGTAACCGATCACACCATAGACTAGTCGTATACTCTGCTCCTGGCGAGGTTACTAACATGGGTGACCTTAGGGCTTGGGTTGGTAGTTTAAACTTATCCACAAATCCCCTTGATATGTATGAATGTGATGCACCAGTATCAAAAAGAACGATTGCAGTAAATGAGTTAACCAAAAACTTACCTATTACTGCATCGGGTTGCGCTTCAACCTCCTCAACGCTCACGTGGTTCACTTGTCCCCTGTTGAAAGGGTGGGGCTTCTTCCTAGAGCTTCCATTGCCATTTCCATTCTTTTCTTCAGAACACTCCGTGGAATAATGTCATCCCGCACTTGAAACAAGTAATGTGACTTAGATCCTTCTTGGCGGGCGTTGCTGGGTTGGAACGGTTCTGGCCGTTGCTTCCTCCATTACCATTCCCATTCTTGGGGCCACTATGGTTATGCGAACTCCCTCCATTGTGATTATGACCTCCATGGTTATGGTGAAGGGGTCCTCCCGAGTTCGGGGTAAAACGGGGTCTCTGCTGAGCTCCAGAATTGTACTTCCCTTGTCCATACTTCCTCTTGCGGTTTTCACCCTGCTGCTACTTCCCTTCAATCATGAGATCTCTATCTACCAGCTCTTGGTAGTTGTTTAAGGTTGCCACCATCAACTGCATGCTCAGCTCATCATTCAGTCCTTCCAGAAACTTCTCCTGCTTAGCTGCATCCGTAGCGATGTCATCTGGGGCATAACATGCTAACTTACTAAAATCATCCACATACTAGCCCACTGTGCGTCCTCCTTGGCGCAAGTTGCGAAACTCGCGCTTCTTCATGGCCATAGCTCCTGCTAAAACATGGGCAGTGCGAAAAGCTTGCTGAAACTGGTCCCATGTGACAGTGTCGATGGGGTAAATGGCTGTGAAATTCTCCCACCATGATGTTGCGGGTCCATCAAGCTGATATGCGGCAAATTGCACTCTCTCCATATCTGTGCATCCTGCAGTGGTCAACTCCCTTCCAATCTTGCGGAGCTAATCATCTGCAACAATCGGCTCGGTGCTACTAGAGAACACCGGCGGATTCAGCCTTAAAAAACGGGCTAAGTGATCAACAGGTGGTGGTGGTGGTGGGTTGTTGTTGTTGTTGTTGTTCCCCTGGTTCTGGTTCTGGACTAGTATCTGCATCAATGCATTCTATTTCTGGATCAACTGAGTGAGTTCCGGTGGGAAAGCAAATCCATTGTCGCGTCTCGGAGGCATCTGATGGGTTTTAGAAAACATGAGAAAACAGAATAGAATAAGATCTAGGGGGGAAACACTACCCATGTGCACATGAGACAAACACAAACATATCACTTCAATCAATTCAAACAAGGGCATACAATCGGTCTAACTATCGTTACAAAAGTGCTCGGACTATACTATATACATGGGGGAATACTACTACTGATATGGTGGTCGACTAGAAAAGTTGATCGGTGGAAGACTCCACGACATCTGCTCCAGCTTCATCAACAAAGTCATCATCGCTATTGGGGTCCGAGTCGGTGTCGTCGATGATGATGTAGTTCTCCAGACAAGTGGAATCGTTGCCTTCTCCTCCTGACACAGGGTCTCCCATGAAAACTCCTAGCTTCCTTATCAGATCGTCATTCTTCTCCACGAGTATCGTCATTTCCTCCTCATATCCATCGCATGTAGACTTGAGTTCTTCCTCCAGCTCCGTGATTCTAGTTATTGCCTTCTTCAGATCTATCATGCCTGCGCACATTTGGTTCTCCTGGCGACGAATGTGCTGGTTTAACTCCTGGATGAAAGCTATAATGGATCTATCCTTCCTGGTGCTGATCATCTCCCATTGCTCATCTCGGCGCCCACAAATCTTGTAGATAGTATCCTTTAGATCCTTGTGGTAAACTTCTCCAATGCGTCCCATGGTGCTGTGGGCTACCATGCTCTTTCCTAGACTCCAGGTTGGTGCATCAAAGGAAAACTCTATGGGCTCAGTGACTGGCATGAACGTCCTTCCTGGAACTTGAACTCGAATCATCCAGCGCTCCTCTTCAGGTAAAGTGGCGATGTAGGTCCAGTTGAAGCTTGGTATTTCGATGTTCAGGTATCTAGTGACTTCCTTCAGGTGTCGTCCAAAGGGTGTATCTTCATCCGGTTGGGTGAACTTGTTCCTTGCATCCGCCATCCTAAGGAGTAGAAAAGGGAGAGGATTCAGAAATGAGAAGAGAGTAGTGATCTGGGGATTTAGCTTAGTGGTCGTGTCCTATAGTCAGCGTGTGCTCTGATACCATCTTGTAGCGACCAGACCTCAAACAGTCTGATCTCTGCGCATCAGTGTCATCCCTGGATCGGTAATGCTAACACACACAGTACTTGAGGATTTATAACAGAGTAGCAATCACACACTTATTACATCGGGGACACTGCTAACCATGATAATCCAAGAACTAGATACTCAAAATGTCCATAACCGGGGACACTGCTAACCATGATTAGTTTGTACACTCTGCAGAGGTTTGTGCACTTTTCCCCACAAGGCTCGAATACATCCATGGTCGGAGAATTGAGACACAGTCTTTCTAAAGCATTAACTCTCTACTCTGGATAGACAGTACCACCTACAACCCACTACATCTGCTAGTCTACCTCTTCAAGAGCTCACGCAACTTACTCAACTATGCTAGAGCCCATATTGGCTTGTGGCTGCACACAGAAGTTTCTAGCATGAATAATCTTATGATCCCTTTGAGCCTGGGTGGCGGACCATAGGATGATCACACGGGTACTCCAGGATATCCTAGGACAACACTGGATTCTCCAGGTGCCCTGACAACCACTGGGTAGTCCAAGGTGCCTCAAGCAATCCACCCAGATGTGTACTTAAGTAGCCACCTTAAGCAAACCATTAATTAACAATACTCACATCTATCATGGATACACTCACCCAAACCACGTCTACGAGCATAGCATAGCAATATAAGCATAACGTAGAAGTAACTCCCAAAGGTTTGATCATGAATAGGGCAATAGGTTCTACCTCATCATCTACTTCCCAAAACCCACATGTTAATCAGATCCTAATCATGCAATTGAGGATTGATCTAATGCAATAAAACTGGGTAGTAAAGAGATATGATCAAAGTCTTACTTGCCTTGCTAATGATCCGTGAAACCTAGAGACTCGTAGTAGCACGCTTCGCACTCCCAGTACTCTATCGCAAACAAACAAGCATACAAAAAGCACTCAACTAGAAGCACGGGTAAAACTCAAATAAGAGATCTAACCAAAAAGTTCAACTTAAGAACTCCGGTTTGCAGAAAGAATCAAATCAAACAAAGCAACGAAACTCAAACTGCGAAAGAAACAAGATCCGTTTACTAATCTGGACTTAGGTCAAATTTCACAGTAGCAAAATCTTGTTCAAGTTGATTAAACAGAAAGAGGGCTTCGAGACGAAGATCTAGACGCTTGAATCGCCTGATTCTGATTAACGAGCGAAAAGATAAACTAAAACAAAAATCAGGGCAGAAATCGCGATCGAAAATAATCGCGGAAAACCCTGGAAAAAGAAAAACTAATGAACAGGCTAACGAACGGATGTTCGTTGTCTGCGGCTAACGGGTGAAAACCGTTCGTTAAAACAAACGTACGAACGGGCGTTCACTAAATAACTAAACCGAAAAAAAACAATCTAAAATAACCACGGGTTTCTAAAAAATCGAACGGTTTTCTCACAAAAACCGGCGGCTACCTCGGGACAGGCGGCGGATGGCGGCATACTCCGGCGAGGGGCGGCGGCGTCCGGCGACGGCGGCGTCCGGTGGTGGATGTCAGTGTCAAAACCAGCGGATCTCGGGTAGGGGGTTCCTGAACTATGCGTCTAAGGCTAATGGTAACAGGTGGTGGGGGACACAATGTTTACCCAGGTTCGGGCCCTCTCTATGGAGGTAATACCCTACTTCCTGCTTGATTGATCTTGGTGATATGAGTATTACAAGAATTGATCTACCACGAGATTGTAGAGGCTAACCCTAGAAGCTAGCCTATGATTCTGATTGTTGTTGTCCTACAGACTAAACCCTTCGGTTTATATAGACACTGGAGGGGGCTAGGGTTACACAGAGTCAGTTACAGAGAAGGAAATCTACATATCCGAATTGCCAAGCTTGCCTTCCACGCAAAGGAGAGTCCCACCCGGACACCGGACGAAGTCTTCAATCTTGTATCTTCATAGTCCAACAGTCCGGCATAAGCATATAGTCCGGCTGTCCGAGGACCCCCTAATCTAGGACTCCCTCAGTAGCCCCTGAACCAGGCTTCAATGACGATGAGTCCGGCATGCAGATTGTCTTCGACATTGCAAGGCGGGTTCCTTCTCTGAGTACTCCAAAGAAGATCTTGAACACAAGAATCATGTCCGGCTCTGCAAAACAAATTCCACATACCACCATACAGAGCACAATATTCCATGAGTTTAATCTACTGACAACTTTTCATAGCGTGACATCATGTCGCGGCCCGTCATTATTCGAACCATTTTCTCGACCTGCTACCGCAAATCTTGCGAGGTGGTTTTATTGGCACGTCTTGTCGAAGCAGAGATTGTGTCCCCTTATCACAGGATTCTCATTAATACGGGTGTGGGTAACTGATGACCCACAAGTGTAGGGGATCTATCGTAGTCCTTTCGATAAGTAAGAGTGTCGAACCCGACGAGGAGCAGAAGGAAATGATAAGCGGTTTTCAGTAAGGTTTTCTCTGCAAACACTGAAATAGTAGGTAATAGATAGTTTTGTGATAAGATAAATAGTAACGAGCAAAAAGTCAATAAAGTAAATAAAGTGCAGCAAGGTGGCCCAATCCTTTATGTAGCAAAGGATAAGCCTGGACAAATTAATAATGAGGAAGGAGCTCCCGAGGACACATTGGGAATTATCGTCAAGCTAGTTTTCATCACGTTCATAAGATTCGCGTTCGGTACTTTGATAATTTGATATGTGGGTGGACCGGAACTTGGGTACTGCCCTAACATGGATAAGCATCCCACTTATGATTAACCCCTATTGCAAGCATCCGCAACTACAAAAAGGAATATTAAGGTAAACCTAACCACAGCATTAAACATTTGGGTCCATATCAACCTCTAACGAAGCAACGCATAAACTAGGGTTTAAGCTTATGTCACTCTAGCAACCCATCATCTACTTATTACTTCCCTATACCTTCCTCTAGGCCCAAATAATGGTGAAGTGTCATGTACTCGACGTTCACATAACACCACTAGAGGAGAGACAACATACATCTCATCAAAATATCGAACGAATACCAAATCCACATGACTACTAATAGCAAGACTTCACCCATGTCCTCAGGAACAAACGTAACTACTCACAAAGCATATTCATGTTCATAATCAGAGGGGTAATAATATGCATGAAGGATCTGAACATATGATCTTCCACCAAGTAAACCAAATAGCATCAACTACAAGGAGTAATCAACACTACTAGAAACCCATAGGTACCAATTTGTGGTTTTGATACAAGATTGGATACAAGAGATGAACTAGGGTTTTGAGATGAGATGGTGTTGGTGAAGATGTTGATGGAGATTGACCCCCACTCGATGAGAGGATCGTTGGTGATGACGATTTCCCCTCCCAGAGGGAAGTGTCCCCGGCAGAACAGCTTCGCCAGAGCCCTAGATTGATTCCGCCAAGGTTCCGCCTCGTGGCGGCGGAGTTTCGTCCTGTAAGCTTGCCCACGAATTTTTCCAGGACAAAGCCCTTCATATAGCAGAAGATGGACGTCGGAAGCCCACCAGGGGGCCCAGGAGATAGCGGGCGCCCCCCTGTCTCCTGGACAGGGTGTGGGCCCCCTGGCCTATTTCTTTTTCTCATAATTTCTTATTAAATCCAAAAAGTTGTTTCGTGGAGTCTCAGGTCTTTTGGAGTTGTGCAGAATAGGTTTCCAACGTTTGCTCCTTTTCCAGCCAGAATTCCAGCTGTCGGCATCCCCCCTCTTCATGGTAAACCTTGTAAAATAAGAGAGAATAGCCATAAGTATTGAGATATAATGTGTAATAACAGCCCATAATGCAATAAATATTGATATAAAAGCATGATGCAAAATGGACGTACCAACTCCCCAAAGCTTAGACCTCGCTTGTCCTCAAGCGGAAGCCGAAATCGAAAAATATGTCCACATGTTTAGAGATAGAGGTGTCGATAAAAAAATAAAATACGGACATGAGGGCATCATGATCATTCTAATAACTACAACATATATGGATTTTGTCATATGATTTCCTATGTTCAAGTAATAAGCAATTCACAATGTCAAGTATGGTTCAAAAACTTCATTGGGAACTAACAAACTATAATCTCAGTCATTGAAGCAATTTCAATTTATCATAACATCAGAAAGAGTCAATAATAGAGCTTTTCAGCAAGCTCACATACTCAACTATCTCGTAGTCTCCCATAATTGTTAACACTCATGCAATACTTGTGGTTATAGAGTTTCAGCTGGACACTGAGAAAGATAGGGGCTTCTTGTGTTGCCTCCCAACATATTCACCTTTAGGTGATGTCAACAATAATAGCCTATGCCAACTTACATCCAATTGGATATATATATATATATATATATATATCATGATCTTTCAAACACGAAGAGCTTGCCAAAGGATAAAATGAAAAAGGGAAAGGTGAGGATCACCTTGACTCAAGCATAAAGTAAAACATAAAGTAAAAGATAGGCCCTTCGCAGAGGGAAGCAGAGGTTGTCATGCGCTTTTAGGGTTGGATACACAAAATTTAATGCAAAAGAACGTCACTTTATATTGCCCCTTGTATGTGGACCTTTATTATGCAATTCGTCGCTTTTATTACTTCCACAACAAGTTCGTACAAAGCTTATTTTCTCTGCACTAATAAGTCATGCATATTTAGAGAGCAATTTTTATTGCTTGCACCTATGACAACTTACTTGAAGGATCTTACTCAATCCATAGGTAGGTATGGTGGACTCTCATGGAAAAACTGGGTTTAAGGATATTTGGAAGCACAAGTAGTATCTCTACTTGGTGCAAGGAATTTGGCTAGCACAAGGGGGAAAGGCAAGCTCAACATGTTTGGAAGGTCAATGACAATATACTTTAACTGAGATGTTGGAAAACATAAACCATTACGTTGTCTTCCTTCTCCAACGTCAACTCTTTTAGCATGTCATACTTAATGAGTGCTTCACAATCATAAAAGATGTCCAAGATAATATATTTATATGTGAACCCCTCTTTCCTTATCACTTCCTATTAATTGCAACAATGACCAAGGCTACGTTCATCAACTCTCAACAATTTTTATGCCTCATACTTTCTATGTGTGAAGTTATCACTATCCATAAGATCAATATGAACTCTTCTGTTCTTTCTACTTTCTCAAGATCATAGCAACATAGCAAAGCCCTTGACTCAACACTAATCTTTATTATAGATAGCACACTGACTCAATTACATAAAGAGATCACAATGAAAAACTCAAAACTACTTGATAACAAAACTTTGAACTAAAAGATCAAGATACTACTAAAAGGGTCGAACTAAATAAAGCGGTAAAGATAGGACTGTGATGGTGATACGATACCGGGGCACCTACCCCAAGCTTGGCAGTTGCCAAGGGGAGTGCCCATACCCATGTGATTATTTCTCCTTCTTCACTGTTGGTGTCATGATCTTCTTGGCGATGATGCCCTTCAGGATACAGTTCTCCTCCTCGAGCTTATTGACTTGTTGTTTGAGGTCCATGACTTCTTTACGGAGCTTTCCCGTAACGGCCAAAGCTCCTTTTATCCAAGCATACTACATAGCTTCTGGAGAACACGTGTAACTCTTTTTCATATTTTCATAAGAAAGAAATCTAGAGTTGGAAGGGATGACCGAAGCAGGGATAGCCAGGCTAGGTAGTTCCCCCATAGTGAATTCTGCTTGGAGACGAGAGGTAACTTCTTGATCTTCCTGCATGGCATATATCCTTTTCAAATCAGCCTCCATCTCATCCTCCGTTAATGGCCCAAACTGATAGGCATCGATATTTGCTCCTGGACCTGGCGTTGGGTGAGACACCCGGCTCTCCCTAACTGATTCCTGAGAAGACATCTTGCTTAATTCTGCGACAGGAACAGCTCAAAACGAAAACAGAAGATATTTGTGTGATACGGTGGTCAAAACCTTCTCGAGTATATATAATGAATTTTTACCGACCAAAATATGTAACATACAAGAAAACGGAGTCCGGGAGGCACACGAGGTGCCCACGAGACAGGGGGGCGCGCCCTCCTCTCTCGTGGAAGCCTCGTGTCCCTTTTGGACTACTTCGTTCTTCCTAAAATCCTTAAATGATCCAAAACTGATGAAAATTGCCATTAGAGTTGTTTTGGAGTCGGTTTACTTACCGTACCACGTACCTATGCCTTTTCGGAGTCTGGAACATTCTGTAAAGTGTCTCTTATGTATTCCTCAGGGGTTATGGTTTCAATAATATTAGTTTCTACATTGATAGGATTACCTGAAATATAATGTTTAATTCGTTGACCGTTTACCACCCTCGGATTTGTGCCTTCAAAGTTGTTCATTTTTATAGCACCAGAATGATAGACCTCCTCGATAACGTAGGGACCTTCCCATTTTGAGAGAAGTTTTCTTGCAAAAAATCTTAAACGAGAGTTGAACAATAACACATAATCTCCTATGTTAAACTCACGCTTTTGTATCCTTTTATCATGCCAGTGTTTGACTTTTTCTTTGAAAAGCTTAGCATTCTCATATGCTTGGGTTCTCCATTCATCAAGTGAGCTAATATCAAATAACCTTTTCTCACCGGCAAGTTTCAAGTCATAATTAAGCTCTTTAATAGCCCAATATGCTTTATGTTCAAGTTCAAGAGGTAAATGACATGCTTTTCCATAAACCATCTTATATGGAGACATACCCATAGGATTTTTGTATGCAGTTCTATAGGCCCATAATGCATCATCAAGTTTTTGGACCAATTCTTTCTAGATCTATTCACAGTCTTTTGCAAAATTAATTTGAGCTCTCTATTGCTCAACTCTACTTGACCACTAGACTGTGGGTGATAAGGAGATGCAATTCTATGATTAACATCATACTTAGCAAGCGTCTTACGGAAAACACCATGAATAAAGTGTGAACCACCATCAGTCATAAGATATCTAGGGACTCCAAACCTCGGAAAAATAACTTCTTTAAGCATTTTAATAGAAGTGTTATGATCAATACTACTAGTTGGAATAGCTTCTACCCACTTAGTAACATAATCAATAGCAACTAAAATATGTGTATAACCATTGGAGGCGGGAAAAGGTCCCATATAATCAAAGCCCCAAACATCAAACGGTTCAATAACAAGAGAATAATTCATAGGCATTTCTTGACGTCTACTGATGTTACCTATTCTTTGACATTCATCACAAGATACGACAAACTTACGAGCATCTTTGAAAAGAGTAGGCCAATAAAAACCAGATTGTAGTACCTTGTGTGCAGTTCTATCTCCAGCGTGGTGTCCTCCATAAGATTCAGAGTGACACTTGCGTAGGATTTGTTCCTGTTCAGCTTAGGCACACAATGTCTAATAATACCATCTACTCCTTCTTTATAAAGGTGTGGATCATCCCAGAAGTAATGTCTTAAATCATAAAAGAACTTTTTCTTTTGTTGGTATGTGAAACTAGGCGGTATATATTTAGCAAGAATGTAATTAGCATAGTCAGCATACCAAGGATCAGTACGAGAAGCATTGACGACCGCTAATTGTTCATCAGGAAAGCTATCATTAATAGGCAGTGGGTCATCAAGAACATTTTCTAGCCTATACAAGTTGTCTGCAACAGGGTTCTCAGCTCCTTTTCTATCAACAATATGCAAGTCAAATTCTTGGAGCAAGAGAACCCATCTAATGAGTCTAGGCTTAGCATCATTATTTTCCATAAGGTATTTAATAGCAGCATGAGCGGTGTGAATAGTAACTTTGGAATCAACGATATAAGGTCTAAACTTATCACATGCAAACACAACTGCTAAGAATTTTTTTTCGGTGGTAGCATAATTTCTTTGAGCAGTATCAAGAGTCTTGCTAGCATAATGGATAACATTCAATTTGTTATCGACTCTTTGCCCTAAAACAGCCCCTATAGCATAATCACTAGCATCGCACATAATTTCAAAAGGTAAATTCCAATCAGGTGGTTGAACAATAGGTGCAGTGATCAAAGCTTTCTTAAGTGTTTCAAATGCTTCTACACAATCATCATCAAAGACAAAAGGAATATCTTTTTGCAATAAGTTAGTCAGAGGCCTAGAGATTTTAGAAAAGTCCTTAATGAACCTCCTATAAAAACCGGCATGACCAAGGAAACTTATTATACCTTTTATGTCCTTGGGACATGGCATCTTTTCAATAGCATCAACTTTGGCTTTATCAACTTCAATACCTCTCTCAGAGATCTTGTGCCCCAAGACAATGCCTTCATTAACCATAAAGTGACACTTTTCCCAATTTAGGACGAGCTAGTGTCTTCGCATCTCTGCAAAACTCGATCAAGGTTGCTCAAACAATCATCAAAAGAGGATCCATAGACGGAGAAATCATCCATGAATACCTCACAAATCTTTTCACAAAAATCAAAAAATATAGCCATCATGCATCTTTGAAAGGTAGCAGGTGCATTACATAAACCAAAAGGTATACGTCTATAAGCAAAAGTACCAAAAGGGCAAGTAAAAGTAGTTTTAGATTGATCCCCCGCTGATACAGGTATCTGAGAGAAGCCGAAATAACCATATAGAAAGCAAAAATGTGTGTGTTTGGATAGCCTTTCTAGCATTTGATCAATAAAAGGTAAACGGTAATGATCTTTCTTAGTAGCTTTATTTAACTTACGGAAATCAATTACCATCCTATAACCTGTAAAAATTCTTTGCGGGATCAATTCATCTTTATCATTAGGAACAACGGTAATACCTCCCTTTTTAGGAACACAATGAACATGACTTACCCATTCACTATCAGCAACAGGATAAATAATACCTGCCTCAAGGAGCTTTAGTATCTCCTTTCTTGCCACTTCCTTCATCTTGGGATTTAATCGTCTTTGAGGATCTCTAACTGGTTTGGCATCTTTCTCCACTAAAGTTTTGTGTTGACATAATGTGGGACTAATGCCCTTAAGATCATCCAGAGTATATCCAATAGCAGCTCGGTGCTTCTTCAGACTTTTCAATAATCTTTCTTCTTCTTTCTCTGAAAGGTTAGCACTAATAATAACAGGATATATTTCTTTTTCATCAAGATAAGCATACTTAAGATTATCAGGTAATGGTTTGAGTTCAAACATGGGATCACCCTTGGGTGGAGGGGGATCCCCAAGAATTTCAACGGGAAGGTTATGTTTCAACATAGGTTCCTGTTTAAGGAACACTTCATCTATTTCTTCCCTTTCCTTCATAAACATATCATTTTAATTGTCTAGCAAATATTGTTCTAACGGATCAGTTGGAGGAACAACAATGGAAGCAAGACCAATAATTTCATCCTTACTAGGTGGTTCCCTTTCACGAGGTTGTCTACTAAACTTAGCGAAATTAAACTCATGAGACATACCATCTATGCCAACAGTGACAATATTTTTTTCACAATTAATCTTAGCACTAGCAGTATTCAAGAAGGGTCTACCAAAAATAATGGGACAAAAATCATCTTGTGGGGAACCAAGAACAAGAAAATCAGCAGGGTATTTAACCTTCCCACACAAAACTTCAACATCTCTAACAATCCCAATAGGTTTAATGGTATCCCTATTAGCAAGCTTAATAGTAACATCAATGTCTTCTAATTCAACGGGTGCAATGTCGTGCATAATTTCTTTATATAGATCATAAGGTATCGCACTAGCACTAGCACCCATATCACATAAGCCATGATAACAACGATCTCCTATTTTAACAGAAATAACAGGCATGCCTACGACAGGTCTACGTGTCTTAGTATCAGGTCTAGCAATATTAGCGGTCTCAACCAAAAAAGAAATAACATGCCCATCTAAATCCTCATCCAAGAGATCTTTAACCATAGCAATACTAGGTTCAACATTAATTTGCTCAGGAGGTGTATAAGTCCTAGTATTACTCTTACGAACAACAGTCGAAGCTCTAGCATGATCCTTTATCCTAACAGGGAAGGGAGGTTTTTCAACATAGTGCTTCTTTAGAGTTTTCAATAATCTTTCTTCTTCTTTCTCTGAAAGGTTAGCACTAATAATAACAGGATATATTTCTTTTTCATCAAGATAAGCATACTTAAGATTATCAGGTAATGGTTTGAGTTCAAACACGAGATCACCCTTGGGTGGAGGGGGATCCCCAAGAATTTCAACAGGAAGATTATGTTTCAGCATAGGTTCTTGTTTAGGGAACACTTCATCTATTTCTTCCCTTTCCTTCATAAACATATCGTTTTCATGGCCTAGCAAATATTGTTCTAATGGATCAGTTGGAGGAACAGCAATGGAAGAAAGACCAATAATTTCATCCTTACTAGATGGTTCCTTTTCACGATGTTGTCTACTAAACTTAGCGAAATTAAACTCATGAGACATACCATCTAAGCCAACAGTGACAATATTCTTTTCACAATCAATCTTAGCACTAGCAGTATTAAAGAAGGGTCTACCAAAAATAATGGCACAAAAATCATCTTGTGGGGAACCAAGAACAAGAAAATCAGCAGGGTATTTAATCTTCCCACACAAGACTTCAACATCTCTAACAATCCCAAAAGGTTTAATGGTGTCCCTATTGGCAAGCTAAATAGTAACATCAATGTCTTCTAATTCAACAGGTGCAATATCGTGCATAATTTCTTTATACAGATCATAAGGTATCGCATTAGCACTGGCACCCATATCACATAAACCATGATAACAATGATCTCCTATTTTAACAGAAATAACAGGCGTGCCAACAACAGGTCTACGTGTCTTAGTGTCGGGTCTAGCAATATTAGTAGTTTCACCCAAGAAAGAGATAACATGCCCATCTAAATCCTCATCCAAAAGATCTTTAATCATGGCAATGTCAGGTTCAACATTAATTTGCTCAGAAGGTATGTATGTCCTGGTATTACTCTTACGAATAATAGTCGAAGCTTTAACATGATCTTTTATCCTAACAGGAAAAGGAGGTTTTTCAACATAAGCAGTAGGAATAATAGGATCACTATATGTAATAGTCTTCTCTTCAACTGTAATAGGTGCAACTACTTTCATTTCAACAGGAGGATTATATTTAAACCACTTCTCTTTAGGGAGATCAACGTGAGTAGCAAAGGTTTCACAAAAAGTAGCTACTATCTTAGTGTCAAGTCCATACTTAGAGCTAAATCCACAGAAAGCATCGGTATCCATAAAAGATTTAACACAATCAAACTTAGGTGTCATACCTGACTCCTTACCATCGTCGGAACCCCAATCTTCAGAGTTGCGTTTAATTCTTTCCAATAAGTCCCATTTGAAATCAATAATCTTCAGCATATAGGAACCAGCACAGGAAGTATCGAGCAAGTTGCGATTATCACGAGAAAGCCGAGCATAAAAATTCCGAATAATCATTTCCTGAGAGAGCTCATGATTGGGGCATGAATACAACATTGACTTAAGCCTCCCCCAAGCTTGAGCGATGCTTTCTCCTTCGCGAGGCCAGAAATTATATATGTAATTACAATTACGATGAACAAGATGCATAGGACCAGGCTTCAATGACGATGAGTCCGATGTACAGATTGTCTTTGGCATTGCAAGGCGGGTTCCTTCTCCGAGTACTCCAAAGAAGATCTTGAACACAAGAATCATGTCCGGCTCTGCAAAAAAATTCCACATACCACCATAGAGAGCACAATATTCCATGAGTTTAATCTACTGACAACTTTTCATAGCATGACATCACGCCGCAGCCCGTCATTATTCGAACCATTTTCTCGACCTGCTACCGCACATCTTGCGAGGCGGTTTTATTGGCACGTCTTGTCGAAGCAGAGATCGTGTCCCCTCATCACGGGATTCTCATCAATACGGGTGTGGGTAACTGATGACCCACAAGTGTAGGTGATCTATCGTAGTCCTTTCGATAAGTAAGAGTGTCGAACCTGACAAGGAGCAGAAGGAAATGATAAGCGGTTTTCAGTAAGGTTTTCTCTACTATCACTGAAATAGTAGGTAATAGATAGTTTTGTGATAAGATAAATAGTAACGAGCAAAAAGTAAGTAAAGTAAATAAAGTGCAGCAAGGTGGCCCAATCCTTTATGTAGCAAAGGATAAGCCTGGACAAATTCTAATAATGAGGAAGGAGCTCCCGAAGACACATTGGGAATTATCGTCAAGCTAGTTTTCATTAGGTTCATAAGATTCGCGTTCGGTACTTTGATAATTTGATATGTGGGTGGACCGACACTTGGGTACTGCCCTAACATGGACAAGCATCCCACTTATGATTAACCCCTATTGCAAGCATCCGCAACTACAAAAGGAATATTAAGGTAAACCTAACCACAGCATTAAACATATGGGTCCATATCAACCCCTAACGAAGCAACGCATAAACTAGGGTTTAAGCTTCTGTCACTCTAGCAACCCATCATCTACTTATTACTTCCCTATGCCTTCCTCTAGGCCCAAATAATGGTGAAGTGTCATGTAGTCGACGTTCACATAACACCACTAGAGGAGAGACAACATACATCTCATCAAAATATCGAACGAATACCAAATTCACATGACTACTAATAGCAAGACTTCACCCATGTCCTCAAGAACAAACGTAACTACTCACAAAGCATATTCATGTTCATAATCAGAGGGGTAATAATATGCATGAAGGATCTGAACATATGATCTTCCACCAAGTAAACCAAATAGCATCAACTACAAGGAGTAATCAACACTACTAGCAACCCACAGGTACCAATTTGTGGTTTTGATACAAGATTGGATACAAGAGATGAACTAGGGTTTTGAGATGAGATAGTGCTGGTGAAGATGTTGATGGAGATTGACCTCCTCTTGATGAGAGGATCATTGGTGCTGACGTTGGTGATGATTTCCCCCTCCCGGAGGGAAGTGTCCCCGGCAGAACAGCTCCGCCAGAGCCCTAGATTGATTCCGCCAAGGTTCCGCCTCGTGGCGGCGGAGTTTCGTCCCGTAAGCTTGCCCATGAATAGTTCCAGGACAAACCCCTTCATATAGCAGAAGATGGATGCCGGAAGCCCACCAGGGGGCCGAGGAGATAGGGGGGCGCCTTGGGGGGGCGCGCCCGCCTGTCTCTTGGATAGGGTGTGGGCCGCCTGGCCTATTTCTTTTGCTCATAATTTCTTATTAAATCGAAAAAGTTGTTTCATGGAGTCTCAGGTCATTTGGAGTTGTGCAGAATAGGTTTCCAACGTTTGCTCCTTTTCCAGCCAGAATTCCAGCTGCCGGCATCCCCCCTCTTCATGGTAAACCTTGTAAAATAAGAGAGAATAGCCATAAGTATTGAGATATAATGTATAATAACAACCCATAATGCAATAAATATTTATATAAAAGCATGATGCAAAATGGACGTATTAGTAACCCAACCGCGCCATCAACATGGCAGTTGGGTAATAAGAGAGTTTATAGGGCAAGAGGGGAGGTGCATAGTTTCTACCGCCTTTATAAAGAGATAAGGATTCCCCTTTTTCACCCACGCCTTCTTTTTCCTCTGCTCATCCATTCTCGAGCTCCAACGCCCAAGCTTTCACCTTCTCCGCAAAGTCATTCCGAGCATGTCCGGAGTGGGAGGCAATTGGATGGCCCCCTCCATTACAGAGGAGGACATCACGAAGCATCGGGAGGCCAGATACCTGTCCGTAAACATCGCGCATCAGCTTCCGGCCGAAGGGCAGATCATCCCTACCCCGAAACCCTAGGAAAGGGTAGTATTCCTTTCTCACTTTGTCCGCGGGCTGGGATTCCCCCTCCACTCGTTCCTCCACGGACTAATGTTCTACTACGGGCTGGATTTCCATGATCTGGCCCCCAACTTCATCCTCAACATCTCGGCGTTCATCGTCGTGTGTGAGGCCTTCCTCCGCATTACGCCCCACTTCGGCCTATGGCTGAAGACCTTCAACGTGAAGCCAAAGGTGGTGGGCGGCCAACAAGCGGAGTGCGGGGGCGCCATGGTGGGCAAGATGCCCAATGTCACCTGGCCTGAAGGCTCCTTCGTGGAGATCATGAAGGGGTGGCAATCGGGGTGGTTCTACATCACCGAGCCGCGCAGCGCCAACTGGGCGGCTACCCCCGAATTTTGATCCAGCATCCCCATGCGGCTCACCACTTTGAAAGAGAAGGGCTTAGCCTGGGGCTCAACGGAAGAGCTGACCGAACTTCAGACCTGTGTCCGGAATATGATAAGCAAGAAAATCAAGCTTGTCAACGTAGTCCAGGTTATGCTCCTCCGTCGGATCCTTCCGTGTCAGAGATGGGTTTGCAATATGTGGGAGTTCGACCCGGCCGAACACCAGACGCTGCAAGAGCTCTTCGGCACGACGCACGAAGATGTCTAGAAGGTGCTCTTCAAGGCCATCGAGGTACCACCGCCCTAACCGAAGATCGTGGACTCAGCGCAAAGCGCCCAGCCAATCTGGTAAGTTTTCATATTTTGCAAGATATGCCTTTTGCCAGCACATCCGCGGGAGGAATCTAAGCCTCCATGCCAATTTCACAGGCCTGGGTAGCGATAGTGGAGCAGATTGACTGTCCAGCTCCGCTACCTGAAGACCCAGAATCGCATCTTCTAACGAAGATGTTGTTTCTGGCGCCCTATGAGGTGCCGGAGAAGAAGGCCAAGAAGAAGGCCGCGGGGACCAGAGAAGGTCTCCGGCGCAAGGTTGCGTCGGATGTGATGTCTGACGACACCGAGACGCCCTCCTCCTCCGAAGACGAGGAGGAGGAGGAGGAAATCCCTTCCCCCCCCCCCACCGGGGGGAGAAAGAAGAGGAAGGCCGCCCCACCTGGGGAGGCCGAGGTGTCCAAGAAGGGAAAAACCCTCCTTTCGGACCATTCCACTATAGCCACCTACAGCGGCGAGGAGTGGGAGCCCAGGGACAAGCCCCTGGCTAAGTCGTAAGTATCCGGACACAATAGCATTTCTGGTATGTTTGTTTTACTGCTTCTTATCGTGATAGACGTGTACTTGTAGTCCGGCCAAATCCAGCATCGATATATCCTCCTCTTCGAAGGGGTCTCTAGGCCCGTCGGCGATGAACAGCGATTGACTCCCGACAGCCTCCTCCCCCAAGCCCGCGAACGACACCGAGGTGTTGTCTCAAAGGATACCGGGCCAATGGGAGACAGTTCCGGAGACGCCCCCAGGAGAAATCCCAGTCGCCGGGCACATGGGGGGAAGACCCCCATGGACTCCAATAATGGGGGCCGCAGCAAGTTTGGCCCCCAGCTGAATACGGCTCCGGAAACCCAAGTGGTTCCGAATTCAGGCAAGCGGACTCTCTCTAAGGGGGGTGAGCCGCCTGTACCGATGACCTCTGTCCATCCAGAGGCATCGGACAACTTGCTGGAAGTGCTTCGCGGCGCTTCCATTGATGAAGAACACCGTACTCTTATGAGTACGGTGATTGAGAAGGTCCATTCCGCCAGAAGCGGATTGACAGAAGCCTGCGCTAGCCTCCTAACAGGCTTTGAGGTAAGTAATAAAATTGTAAGAGAATATCACAGTATAGACAGTAACCCCTGATGCTCTGTTTGGTGTTCGGAAAGAAAAGCCGAACAGAGGATCAAATAACATTCGCAGGAGTCTAACAGAATATGTCTATGTGAATAAGCAGGCGTCGCTGCTGGCCGCTGCCGCTCGTACTGCGGAGGTCTCCGGACTGAAGCGGGACCTGGAGCGGACCGAGGGAGATCTCGGCCTCGTGAAGAGGCAGCTCGAGGAAAGTCAAGGTACGCAAGACCCCGTCTGTATATTTATAAAGGAAAATGGTTTCTTCTGATAGAAGCGTCATGAATTTTGGTAGGGGCCACGACCGAAGTGGCGGCCCTCAAAAAGGCGCTGGCCGAGGCCGAAGACAAAGCGGCCAAGGAGCGCGTCGAGCGCGAGAAGCAAGAGGCCCAGGTCAACGAGGTCCAACAAGAGCTCCAGGATTTCGTCAAGAAATACGAGTCCTTGGAGCGCGACTCTAAGACTCAAGAGTCCGAGCTTGCTAAGGCCCTCCAGAGCGTGCAAGACGCCAAAGCCGAAGCCCAAAAGGCCCTCCAGGAGATTCAGGCGGCTAAGAAGATTGCGGCGGGTAAGGCATTCATTATGCAAAGCAAGCATGTGAAGGAGACTTTCCTTTTACTTACCCGAATTTGGAGCTCTCCAGGAGCGTTTGCAGATCTACCGCATAGCATATCTGATGCCGCAGAGTTCTACCGAGCCGAAGAAGGGAGCTCGACGGAGAAGTTGTTTTGGTCTCAGTATCTTGGGACATAACATCCGATGCCCTTGAGCGACCAGCTGAAGCAACTGGTCGAGCTGCACAAGGCAGCCAAACTAGCCATGAAGGACCTCATAGTCCGGCTGTGGCCTGCCAAGCCTATGCCCAGCAGCTACTTAGGCCTCGTGAAGCGGCTTGTGAATGCCTGCCCGCGGCTTGAAGTCATAAAGCAGTCAGTTTGCATTAAAGGTGTGCGCATGGCCTTCGCCCGCACAAAAGTGCACTGGGCGAAGATGGATGCCGAAAAGCTGATGACCGAGGGGCCACCAAAGGGCAAGGAGCACCGCCGGCCCGAAAATTACTATGACAGTGTCCTGAAGGGCTCCTGCCTTGTGGCGGAGCAATGTGCTAAGGATGTTGAGTGAATGCACTCATTTTATCCTGTAATATGAAACAAGTTCATTTGCGCAATATAACGCTTGTTGATTTAAAATTTTACCTCATGTGCGGCCGCTTACAAAATCTGAGAGTTGGCCAGTCGTCGGCTTCTACCCCCATGTAACTAGTACAGGGGTGTTCGGGATAAATCTAAACACTCTTTATCCAAGTTTTTGGTCCTTCAAGGAGGTGTTTAGCGCAACGAACAAGGCAATCGCACTATACAGCTTTATCACTCTCACTTAGTCATAGAAGTTCTATAATTTTAAATTTTGGCATAGCCCCTGGTATTTGGAAGGCCGAACTTGGGGTGCTATACATGCCTAAATCGGACAAGGACCGATTTCTCGCCTGAAGTGGAAAAATCTTTAAGGATTTGAAACCTCTCGAACAGCGACCAGCTCTCGCCGCATCATGACAGTCAGTTTTCGGCTTTCTCTACTGAGGTGCTCGTCCGAAAGAACCGGGACACAATCGCAGTAGTTCTCCCTTTACTACCCTAGCCAATATAGCGGAACATAGGGTAGCAAGCACACGAGTCAGGCAACCCAACTATTGACCCAAGACATGATTTGGAGCTGATGCATATAATGCTATAAGTTTGGGGTGCCGCACTGTCGAAAGTGTTCGGACTTTCTTGTCGTGTTATGGGGTACACTGAAGCCCCTGGCGAACTGAACGGTCCAGAATGTATGGGTGCGATTTGTAATAAATAAACAATCAAGGAAAAAGAAAAAGAAATGTAGTAATAAGCTGACGCTGTACATTATTTTCCATTGTTATTTGAATGATACGTCAAGGCGTACGTATACAAGTAGTGCGATAAGCAAAATAGGACTTATTTGACATGCCCTAACCAAGAGCGAGCTGCGTGTAGGTATGTAAAACATGTATAACAATCGTTATCAGAGACCACCTGGGGATTCCCTTGTACGTCAAAGCTCCCTGCCTCCTTGGTGTTTCTGTCCCGTGATGGGTCTGATGATTAGGTTATCGTAAGAGCCTCAAGAAGATAGGGACCTAAAAGAAAGAAAAGGGTGAAGGTATACAAATCTTGGGGCGGTTGAGCCGCATTGTGGACCGCATTATAGTTGTGCCTCCGTCTATGCCCATGGTATTTTAAGTGCATAATGATGTACGCGCGGCACAAATTTCACCGCTTGACTGGGACTAGGACGGAGGCCGAATTGCTAGGCGAGCTCTGGACGGGCCAGATGATCCTGTTGCAGAGTACTCCGGATTGCTTGACGGTGTCTGGGGGCTTTATTGCCGAATTGGAGGTCTGCCTAAGGAGGCTGCTCTGTACTTCTGCTGCGAGGGCCACAGTGTGCTCCTCCGTATGGAGGGAGTGCTCTGTGTTTCCATTGACTGTTATAACCCCACGAGGTCCGGGCATCTTGAGCTTGAGGTAGGCATAGTGCGGCACCGCATTGAATCGAGCGAATGCAGTTCATCCTAGCAGTGCATGATAACCACTGCGGAAGGGGACGATATCGAAGATTAACTCCTCGCTTCGAAAGTTGTCTGGGGATCCGAAGACCACTTCTAGTGTGATTGAGCCCGTACAACAAGCCTCTACACCTGGTATGACACCTTTGAAGGTGGTTTTGGTGGGTTTGATCCTTGAGGGATCGATACCCATTTTGCGCACTATATCCTGATAGAGCAGGTTCAGGCTACTGCCACCATCCATGAGGACTCGTGTGAGGTGGAGTCCGTCAATGACAGGGTCAAGGACCAGTGCGCCTGAGCCTCCATGGCGGATACTGGTCGGATGGTCCCTGTGATCAAAGATGATCGGACAGGAAGACCATGGGTTGAATTTTGGGGCAACTAGCTCCATCGTGTAGACGTCTCTTAGTGCACGCTTCCGCTCCCGCTTGGGAATATGGGTGGCATATATCATATTCACCGTTTTTACTTGGGAGGAAATTTCTTTTGTCCTCCTGTGCTCGGCGGCCGGGGCTCCTCATCGTCATCACTATGCAGCGCCTTTTCCTTGTTTTTGGCATTCAACTTGACGGTCTGTTTAAATACCCAACATTCTCTGTTGGTGTGGTTGGCTGGTTTATCGAGGGTCCGTGGATTTGACATGAGCGATCGAGTATGCGGTCCAGACTGGACGGGCCTGGATTGTTTCTTTTAAATGGCTTTTTCCTTGACCGGATTTGGAGCCACTGAATCCGGCATTGACGGTCGTGTCTTTGGCGTTATCGCCATTATTGCGACGCTTGTGTCTGTTGCGCCGGGGCTTGCCGTTGCTATCTCTGGCGTCTGAAGTGCCAGGATTTCTTGAAGTGATGTTGCTACGAGCCAACCAGCTATACTAGCCCATGCAAAAGCGGGTCATAAGTGTCATAAGGGCTGCCATGGATTTCGGCTTCTCTTGGCCAAGGTGCCGGGCAAACCACCCATCACGGATGTTATGTTTAAAGGGCGCTAGGGCTTCGGCATCCGGACTGTCGACGATTTGGTTCTTTTTAGTTAGGAACCGAGTCTAGAATTTCCTAGCTGTTGGGTTATGTGACTTAAATCATCAGCATCCGGTGGTCGCACATAGGTGCCCTGGAAGTTGTCGAGGAATGCGTCTTCTAGGTTCTCCCAATTGCCAATGGAGTTTGCCGGCAGACTATTCAGCCAATGCCGAGCCGGTCCCTTGAGTTTTGGTGGGAGGTACTTGATGGCATGTAGATCATTGTTGCGGGCCATGTGAATGTGGAGAAGGAAATCTTCAATCCATACCGCGGGGTCTGTTGTCCCATCATATGGTTCGATGTTCACGGGCTTGAACCCCTCTGGGAATTCATGCTCCATTACTTCGTCAATGAAGCATAGGGGGTGTGCAGCGCCTCTATGCCTGGCTACATCACGACGCAGTTCAGATGAGTCTGGTCTGCTGTAGTCGTCCCGGCCATATTTGTATTTAGTATATCCGGCGTGGCGGTCATCGTCACGCATTGGGGGGCGCCCCAATGATCCGTAGATCAATCTTGACTATCCTGCTTTGTTTTCCAATTCGTCTCGCAGGTCATGTGTGTAGCCCCGGGCCTTTGTGTTTTTATTTGTTTGGTGATGGGGTGCGGGCTGGTGTTCGGGCTGATACGCCGCTTTGTCTCGGCCACGAGGTGGCCGGTCAGCCGCATCCTGCACTGGTAGTATAGGCTCTAGTGCCTCATCCTCAAATTGAGGTAACAACCTGCGCCTCGGGTAACTTTTGGTTGGGCGCTCGAGTCTGTATTCCTCGGCTGCGAGGACCTCAGTCCATCTGTCAGTAAGCAGATCTTGATCAGCTTGAAGCTGCTGCTATTTTTTCTTCAGGCTCTTTGTAGTGGCTATAAGCCGGCTCTTGAAGCGCTCCTGGTCGACGGGATCCTCAGGCACGATAAATTCTTCATCGTCGAGGCTCACCTCGTCTTCGGAGAGGGGCATGTAATTGTCATCCTCCGAGTCTCCATCCATTGCCTGTTCATCAGGGCTATCTTGCCCATCCTCCCGTCCGGCTTGCTCGAAGCTTCACTGGGCAGGATTGTTTTCGTCTTCGGCATCATCCGGAGTGCTATTGTCTCTTGTGCCGGTATCGCTATTTTTGCTATGGCGGGGTTAAGAGCGGCGCCGCTGACGTCGGCGCTTAGATTGCTTCTCGAGAGGGTCACCCTCTGTTGCATCCTTTTGATCCTCGCCATCATTTTATTTGCGTGTGTCCACCATATATATATCATATGATGAGGTGGTTGTCCAGCGCCCTGTGGGCGGTGGTTCCTGTTCTTCTCCGGCTCGTCGTCCATACCGTCGATGTCTTCAAAGTCAAAATCAAGCATGTCAGTTGAGTCATCGACAGTGGCTATTAAGTGGGTGGTGGGTGGGTAACGAATTCCTTCGTCGTTCGCTTCCCACTTAAGCCGGACATAGTTCGGCCAAGAGTCTCCTGACAGGGAGAGAGATTTTAATGAGTTTAGCATGTCGCCCAAGGGCGAGTGTTGAAAGATATCTGCGGAGCTAAACTCCAAGATCGGTGCCCAGTCAGGTCCGATGGGCACAGATGCACGCGGTTCGGAGCCTATGGCCAGAGACGAGTCTGAGGGTCCGAAGACACAGACCTCCTTGGAAGTGAGATCTGTGTTTGGCTCTATCGCTGCTGAGTGTGCGGCCTCCATGGCGGGGTTCATACACCCGTCCTCGGATGGCACGATGTGCTCTAGATTTAAAGCTGGGGCAGTTGTAGAATAGCGTCCAATAGTAGATCTAAGTCATGCTCATCGCAACTATAGGGCACACCTATCATGGGCTTGAATCCGTCGAAGATCAAGTCTCTGCGGATGTCGGTAGTGTAGTTCAGGCTTCCAAACCTGACCTGATGGCCAGGGGCGTAGCTATCGATCTGCTCCAGACGGCCAAGCGAATTGGCCCGTGGTGCGAAGCCGCCGAATACGAAGATCTATCCACGGAGGAAAACCTCACCCTGGACCGCATCGTTGTAGCCGATTGAAGGAGCCATCAAACCTTATGGTGACGTCACAGTGGAACTCTCAAGGAAAGCACCAATGTCGGTGTCAAAACCGGCGGATCTCGGGTAGGGGTCCCGAACTGTGCGTCTAAGGCTAATGGTAACAGGAGGCGGGGGACACAATGTTTACCCAGGTTTGGGCCCTCTCTATGGAGGTAATACCCTACTTCTTGCTTGATTGATCTTGATGATATGAGTATTACAAGAGTTGATCTACCATGAGATCGTAGAGGCTAACCCTAGAACCTAGCCTATGATTCTCAATTGTTGTTGTCCTATGGACTAAACCCTCCGGTTTATATAGACATCGGAGGGGGCTAGGGTTACACAGAGTCGGTTACAGAGAAGGAAATCTACATATCCGAATTGCCAAGCTTGCCTTCCACGCAAAGGAGAGTCCCACCCGGACACAGGACGAAGTCTTCAATCTTGTATCTTCATAGTCCAACAGTCCGGCATAAGCATATGGTCCAGTGCTACGTCTTGAGCTTGCGTTGGTTTTCCCCGAAGAGGAGAGCGTGATGCAGCAAGTGTAGCGTAAGTATTTCCCTCAGTTTTGAGAACCAAGGTATCAATCCAGTAGGAGGCTCCTCAAAAGTCCCACGCACCTACACAAATAAACTGAGAACTCGCAACCAACGCGATAATGGGGTTGTCAATCCCTTCATGGCCTCTTGCGAAAGTGAGATCTAATAGAGAGATAATAATATATTTTTGGTATTTTATAATATAGATGCAAAAATTAAAGATGCAAATAAAGTAGATTGAAAGCCAAGATGATAAGAGATAGACCCGGGGGCCATAGGTTTCACTAGAGGCTTCTCTCGAGATAACATAAGTATTACGGTGGGTGAACAAATTACTGTCGAGCAATTGATAGAAAAGTGCATAGTTATGAGATTATATAGGCATGATCATGTATATAGGCATCACGCCCATAACAAGTAGACCGACTCCTGCCTGCATCTACTACTATTACTCCACACATCGACTGACTCCTGCCTGCATCTAGAGTATTAAGTTCATAAGAACAGAGTAACACTTTAAGCAAGATGACATGATGTAGAGGGATAAACACATGCAATATGATATAAACCCCATCATGTTATCCTCGATGGCAACAATACAATACGTGTCTTACAGCCCTTTCTGTCACTGGGTAAGAACACCGCAAGATTGAACCCAAAGCTAAGCACTTCTCCCATGGCAAGAAAGATCAATCTAGTAGGCCAAACCAAACCGATAATTCAAAGAGACTTGCAAAGATAACTCAATCATACATAAAAGAATTCAGAGAAGATTCAAATATTATTCATAGATAAACTTGATCATAAACCCACAATTCATTGGATCTCGACAAACACACAGCAAAAAGAGATTACATCGAATAGATCTCCACAAGAGAGGGGGAGAACATTGTATTGAGATCCAAAAAGAGAGAAGAAGCCATCTAGCTAATAACTATGGACCCGTAGGTCTGTGGTAAACTACTCACAACTCATCGGAGGGGCTATGGTGTTTATGTAGAAGCCCTCCATGGTCGATTCCCCCTCCGGCAGAGTGCCGGCGAAGGCTCCAAGATGGGATCTCGCGGATACAGAAGGTTACGGCAGTGGAAATTGTGTTTCGTGGTGCTCCTGGATGTTCTCGGGGTCCGTAGGTATATATAGGAGGAAGAAGTACGTCGGTGGCCGCCCGAGGGGCCCACGAGACAGAGGGGGGCGCCCTCCTATCTCGTGGGAGCCTCGGGAGTTTCTTGACTTTCACTCCAAGCTCTCCGGATCAGATTTGTTCCAAAAATAACGCTCCTGAAGGTTTCATTCCATTTGGACTCCGTTTGATATTCCTTTTCTTCAAAATACTGAAATAGGCAAAAAACAGCAATACGGGTTGGGCCTCCGGTTAGTAGGTTAGTCCCAAAAATGATATAAATGTGTAAAATAAAGCCCATAAACATCCAAAGGGGAATATAATAGCATGGAACAATCAAAAATTATAGATGCATTGGAGACGTATCAAGCATCCCCAAGCTTAATTCCTGCTCGTCCTCGAGTAGGTAAATGACAAAAAGAGAATTTTTGATGTGGAATGCTACCTAGCATAATTCATAATGTAATTTTCTTCATTGTGGCATGAATGTTCAGATCCAAATGAATACAAAATAAAAGTTCATATTGACATAAGAAATAGTAATACTTCAAGCATACTAATCAAAGTAATCATGTCTTCTCAAAATACATGCCTAAAGAAAGTTATCCCTGCAAAATCATATAGTCTGGCTGTTGCTCTATCTTCATCACACAAAGTATTTAATCATGCACAACCCCGATGACAAGCCAAGAAATTGTTTCATACTTTAATAATCTCAAACTTTTTCAACTTTCACACAATACATGAGTGTGAGCCATGGACATAGCACTATATGTGGAATAGAATGGTGGATGTGGAGAAGACAAAAAGGAGAAGATAGTCTCACATCAACTAGGCGTATCAATGGGCTATGGAGATGCCCATTAATAGATATCTATGTGAGTGAGTAGGGATTTCCATGCAACGGATGCACTAGAGCTATAAATATATGAAAGCTCAACAAAAGAAACTAAGTGGGTGTGCATCCAACTCGCTTGCTCACGAAGACCTAGGGCACTTTTGAGGAAGCCCATCATTGGAATATACAAGCCAAGTTCTATAATGAAAAATTCCCACTAGTATATGAAAGTGACAACATATGAGACTCTCTATCATGAAGATCATGGTGCTATTTTGAAGCACAAGTGTGGAAAAAGAGAAAGTAGCATTGTCCCTTCTCTCTTTTTCTCTCATTTTATTCTTTTTCTTTTTCTTTTTCTCTTTTTTTTCTTTTCTTTTTTTTCTTTGGCCTTCCTTTTTTTTCTTTCTTTTTGGCCTTTCTCTTTTTTTATTTTTCTCATTTTTTTCTTTTTTTCTTTCTTTTTGTAAAGTCCGAAGTCTCATCCCAACTTTTGGGGGAATCATAGCCTTCATCATCCTTTCCTCACTAGGACAATGCTCTAATAATGAATATCATCACACTTTTATGGATTTACAACTCAAAGCTAGAACAAAATATGACTCTATATGAATGCCTCCGGCGGTGTACCGGCATATGCAATGAATCAAGAGCGACATGTATGAAAATTATGAAGGTGGCTTGCCACAAATACGATGTCAACTATATGATCATGCCAAGAGCAATATGACAAAAGTAATGTGTGTCATATGAACGGAACGGTGGAAAGTTGCATGGAAATATATCTCAGAATGGCTATGGAAATGCCATAATAGGTAGGTATGGTGGCTGTTTTGAGGAAGGAGTATGGTGGGTGTATGGTACCGGCGAAAATTGCGCGGCACAAGAGAGGCTAGCAATGGTGCAAGGGTGAAAGGGTGCGTATAATCCATGGACTCAACATTAATCAAAAGAACTCATATACTTATTGCAAAAATTTAGAAGTCATCAAAAACCAAAGCACTATGCGCATGCTCCTAGGGGCATAGATTGGTAGGAAAAGACCATCGCTCGTCCCCGACCGCCACTCATAAGGAAGACAATCAACAAATAAAATTATACTCCAACTTCATCACAAAGCGGTTCACCATACGTGCATGCTACGGGAGTCACAAACTTCAACACAAGCATTCTTTAAATTCATAATCACCCAACTAGCATGACCTTAATATCACTACCTCCATATCTCAAAACAATTATCAAGTATCAAGTTGATCATAGCATCCAATTCACTTCCTATGATAGTTTTTATTTTACCCAACTTGGATGCTCATCATTCTAGGACAAACTTTATGATAATATCAAATACCATGCTGTTCTAAAAGACTCTCAAAATAATATAAGTGAAGCATGAGAGACTAGCAATTTCTTCAAAATTAAGACACCACCGTGCTCTAAAAGATATAAGTGAAGCACTGGAGCAAAACTATCAAGCTCAAAAGATATAAGTGAAGCACATAGAGTATTCTAGCATATTCTAATCAAATAGGATTCTCCTAAAAGGTGTGTACATCAAGGATGATTGTGGTAAACCAACAAGCAAAGACTAATATAATACATGACGCTCCAAGCAAAACACATATCATGTGGCGAATAAAAATATAGCTCCAAGTAAAGTTACCAATGAACGAAGACGAAAGAGGGGATGCCTTCCCGGGGCATCCCCAAGCTTAGGCTTTTGGCTATTCCTGAATATCTTGGGGTGCCATGGGCATACCCAAGCTTAGGCTCTTTCCACCCTTTATTCCATAGTCCATAAAAGCTTTACCCAAAACTTGAAAACTTCACAACACAAAACTCAATAGGAAATCTTATAAGCTCCGTTAGTGAAAGAAAAAAGAAAACCACCACATAAGGTACTGCAATGAACTCATTATTTATTTATTTTGGTGTTAAACCTACTGTATTCCAACTTTTTTATAATTCATAAACTAATTTACTAGCCATAGATGCATTGAAATAAGCAAACAACACACGAAAAACAGAATCTGTCAAAAACAGAACAGTCTATAGCAATCTGTAACTAATGCAAACTTCTGGAACTCTAAAAATCCTACCAAAATAGGAAGTCCTGGAAAATTTGTCTATTGAACAGCGAAAAAAATAATAAATGCAAAAGCACGTTCCTGTGATTTAACAAAATTATATTCGTGCGTGCAAAGTTTCTGTTTTTCAGCAAAATCAAATCAACTATCATCGTAGGTTATCCTATAGGTTCTACTTGGCACAAACACTAATTAAAAGATAAAAACACATCTAAACAGAGAGTAGATGCAAGTTTTATTTCTAAACAGGAGCAAAAACACAAAACATAAAAAATTTGCTTGCCTACCAACTAGTGCTATCGTTTAACGCCCCTAGCTAGGCATAAAAGCGAAGAAAGATTTAACTAGTGCCATCTTTGGCACTAGATTCATAAGTAGCACGCATAATAGATTCATAAGGTAATTTGACTTTCTTTCTTGGAAAGTGCTCCATGCCTTTATTTAAAGAAAATTGGAATCTAATGTTCCCTTCCTTCATATCAATAATCGCACCAATCGTTCTAAGGAAAGGTCTACCAAGAATAATAGGGCAAGAAAGATTGCAATCTATATCAAGAACGATAAAATCTACGGGCACCAAATTTCTATTTGCAACAATAAGAACATCATTGATCCTTCCCATAGGCTTTTTAATGGTGGAATCCGCAAGGTGCAAATTTAAAGAGCAATCATCAAGATCATGGAAACCTAGAATATCACATAAAGTTTTCGGAATCGTGGAAACACTAGCACCCAAATCACACAAAGCAAAACACTCATAATCTTTAATTCTAATCTTTATAGTAGGTTCCCACTCATCATTAAGTTTTCTAGGTATAGAAACTTCCAAATTCAGTTTTTCATCATAAGATTGCATCAAGGCATCAACGATATGTTTGGTAAAAGCTTTATTTTGACTATAAGCATGAGGAGAATTAACAACGGATTGCAACAAGGAAATACAAACTTTTAAAGAGCAATTATCATAATCAAATTCCTTGAAATCCAAGATAGTAGGTTCAATATTATTAGAAGTTGAGGATTCTCCAATCTCTCTTTTACCAAATTTAGCATTAAGATCTAAAGACTCCGAATTTTTGGGATGCCTTCTAGGCAAAGTTGATTCATCATCACTCCCATAATCATCAAAATTCATCTTGCAAAAAAAGATCTAAAGATCTAATCGGAGATGCATCAATAACTTTAAGATCCTCATCATTATTTTCACGGAGACTAGAAGAACACGCTTTTATAAAGCTTTCTTTTTTAGCACGCAATCTAGCGGTTCTTTCCTTGCGCTCATCAATGGAAATTCTCATTACTTTGAGAGACTCGTTGATATCATGCTTAGGAGAAGAATATCCAAGTTTAAAAGAATTAACATCAAGCGAAAGTCTATCGACGTTCCTAGCCAAATCATCAACTTTGAGCAGATTTTCTTCAAGCAAAGCATTAAAATTCTTTTGAGAAATCATAAATTCTTTCACACTATTCTCAAAATCAAAGGGCATCTTATTAAAATTACCATAAGAACTATTGTAGGAATTTCCATAATTATTAGAGGGATTACTAGGGAACGGTCTAGTATTAAAATTTCCTCTATAAGCATTGTTTCCAAAACTATTCCTACCAACAAAATTCACATCCATAGATTCATTATTATTCTCAATCAAGGAAGACAAAGGCATATCATTGGGATCAAGAGGAGTATTTTTAGTAGCAAACATCTTCATAAGTTCATCCATCTTTCCACTCAAAACATTGATTTCTTCTATAGCATGCACTTTTTTACTAGAAGATCTTTCGGTGTGCCATTGAGAATAATTATCCATAATATTATCAAATAATGTTGTAGCATCCCCTAACGTAATTTCCATAAACGTGCCTCCCGCGGCCGAATCTAAGAGATTTCTAGAAGCAAAGTTCAAACCGGCATAAAAATTGTGTATGATCATCCATAAATTCAAACCATGAGTAGGGCAATTGTGAAGCATCAATTTCATTCTTTCCCAAGATTGGGAAACATGCTCATGATCTAGTTGTTTAAAATTCATAATATCGTTCCTAAGAGTGATGATCTTAGCGGGAGGAAAATACTTAGAGATAAAAGCATCTTTGCACTTCTTCCAAGAATCAATACTATTTTTGGGCAAAGACGAAAACCAAATTTTAGCACGATCTCTAAGTGAAAACGAAAATAACTTCAATTTGACAATATTGTTATCTGTATCTTTCTTATTTTGCATATCGCACAAATCAACAAAATTGTTTAGATGAGTAGCGGCATCTTCACTAGGAAGGTCGGCGAATTGATCTTTCATCACAAGATTCAGCAAAGAAGCATTGATTTCATAAGACTCAACATCATTGAGAGGAGCAATCGGAGTACTAAGGAAATCATTATTATTGGTATTCGAGAAGTCACACAACTTGGTATTATCTTGTGCCATGGCAACAAGTAATCCAACACACAAGCAAGCAGAAAAACGGCGAGCGAAAAAGAGAGGAGGGGATTGGGAAAGAGAGGGCGAATAAGACGGCAAGGGTGAAGTGGGAGAGAGGAAAACGAGAGGCAAATAATGTAAATGCTAGGGAGATGGGTTTGTGATGGGTACTTGGTATGTCTTGACTTGAGCGAAGACCTCCCCGGCAACGGCGCCAGAAATCCTTCTTGCTACGTCTTGAACTTGCGTTGGTTTTCCCCGAAGAGGAGAGGGTGATGCAGCAAGTGTAGCGTAAGTATTTCCCTCAGTTTTGAGAACCAAGGTATCAATCGAGTAGGAGGCTCCTCAAAAGTCCCACGCACCTACACAAACAAACTGAGAACTCGCAACCAATGCGATAAAGGGGTTGTCAATCCCTTCACGGCCTCTTGCGAAAGTGAGATCTAATAGAGAGATAATAATATATTTTTGGTATTTTATAATATAGATGCAAAAAGTAAAGATGCAAATAAAGTAGATTAAAAGCAAAGATGATAAGAGATAGACCCGGGGGCCATAGGTTTCACTAGAGGCTTCTCTCGAGATAGCATAAGTATTACGGTGGGTGAACAAATTACTGTCAAGCAATTGATAGAAAAGTGCATAGTTATGAGATTATCTAGGCATGATCATGTATATAGGCATCACGTCCATAACAAGTAGAGCGACTCCTGCCTGCATCTACTACTATTACTCCACACATCGATCGACTCCTGCCTGCATCTAGAGTATTAAGTTCATAAGAAGAAAGTAACACTTTAAGCAAGATGACATGATGTAGAGGGATAAACACATGCAATATGATATAAAGCCCATCTTGTTATCCTCGATGGCAACAATACAATACGTGTCTTGCAACCCTTTCTGTCACTGGGTAAGAACACCGCAAGATTGAACCCAAAGCTAAGCACTTCTCCCATGGCAAGAAAGGTCAATCTAGTAGGCCAAACCAAACCGATAATTCGAAGAGACTTGCAAAGATAACTCAATCATACATAAAATAATTCAGAGAAGATTCCAATATTATTCATAGATAAACTTGATAATAAACCTACAATTCATCGGATCTCGACAAACACACCGCAAAAAGAGATTACATCGAATAGATCTCCACAAGAGAGGGGGAGAACATTGTATTGAGATCTAAAAAGAGAGAAGAAGCCATCTAACTAATAACTATGGACCCGTAGGTCTATGGTAAACTACTCACAACTCATTGGAGGGGCTATGGTGTTGATGTAGAAGCCCTCCATGGTCGATTTCCCCTCCGGCAGAGTGCCGGCGAAAGCTCCAAGATGGGATCTCGCAGATACAGAAGGTTACGGCGGTGGAAATTGTGTTTCGTGGTGCTCCTGGATGTTTTTGGGGTCCGTAGGTATATATAGGAGGAAGAAGTACGTCGGTGGCCACCCGAGGGGCCCACGAGACAGGGGGCGCGCCCTACAGGGGGGGCGTGCCCTCCTATCTCGTGGGAGCCTCGGGAGTTTCTATACTTGCACTCCAAGCTCTCCGAATCAGATTTGTTCCAAAAATAACGCTCCCGAAGGTTTCATTCCGTTTGGATTCTTTTTGATATTCCTTTTCTTTGAAATACTGAAATAGGCAAAAAAACAGCAATACGGGCTGGGCCTCCGGTTAGTAGGTTAGTCCCAGAAATGATATAAATGTGTAAAATAAAGCCCATAAACATCCAAAAGGGGTAATATAATAGCATGGAACAATCAAAAGTTATAGATACATTGGAGACGTATCATCCAGCTGTCCGAGGACCCCCTAATCCAGGACTCCCTCAGCGGGCTAGTGGCGGCGTCCGCGGGCGGCGCGGGGCTGGGTGACGGCGGTGGTGACAAGTGGCGACGGCGGCGGCGCGACAAGTGGCGGCGGCGGCGGCTGGCGGTGGCGGTGGATCTGGAGGGGGCGGGGCTAGAGTTGGGGCAGCTCGGCCCTCGCCTCTTAAAGGGCCGGCCGGGCGAAGTCCTAGTCGGGCACGGCCCGGCTAGGTTGGTTGGCTTTTAAAAAAAATCTGTGCAGAAAATGAATAAAAGAAATACTAAACGGACTCCAAAAATCCTAAAATAAATTTTCCCATCCTCTAAAAATATAGCGGACAAAGTGAACATTTATTTGGACCTATAATGCAATTTTGCAAAATGCATTTTTTTCCTAATTCAAATAAAATAGCGATAAAACTCTGAATAAATTCTTATTTCATTTTAATATTTAACCTCCAATATTTCTTTATTTTGGGGAAGTCATTTTATCCCCTTTCTTTTATTTTCATAATGGAAATATTTGAAGAGAAAAATAATTAAAATCAAACGATCCTCTTTTCAAAATTTGAGAAAACTCAAATATGAAAATAACGAAATCCCCAACTCTCTCCGTGGGTCCTTGAGTTGCGTAGAGTTTCGAGGATCAACCAAAATGCAATAAAATATGATATGCAATGATGATCTAATGTATAACATTCCAAATTGAAAATTTGGGATGTTACAGGGTTCTCCGTTGTAGGGCGTTGCAATACGTTCATGGTTCGCTTATGGTGGGTTGCGAGAGTGACAGAAGCTTAAACCCGAGTAGGTGGGTTGTTGCGTATGGGATAAAGAGGACTTGATACTTAATGCTATGGTCGGGTTTCACGACCTTAATGATCTTTAGTAGTTGCGGATGCTTGCTAGGGGTCCAATCATAAGTGCATATGATCCAATTAGAGAAAGTATGTTAGCTCATGCCTCTCCCTCATATAAAATTACAAGAATGATTACCGGCACTTGTTATCGATTGCCTAGGGACAAATGACTTTCTTGTTGACAAAAGTTATCCACCTTTATTACCTTGCATTTTATTCGTAGTTTTATTCTCACAAATACTCATAGTTTTATTCTCGCAAAATAGTTTCATACTTGTTTTAGGTAAAGCAAACGTCAAGTGTGCGTAGAGTTGTATCGGTGGTCGATAGAACTTGAGGGGATATTTGTTCTGCCTTCAGCTCCTCGTTGGGTTCGACACTCTTATGTCGAAGAAGGCTACAAACGATCCCCTATACTTGTGGGTTATCAGCAGCATCCTGTAGTTGTGGCTGTGCTGGAAAGGAAGAAGGGTCGTCGATGATGTAGTCGATCACAGGGGCATCGACAGCAGTCGCAGGGTCTATCAGAGAACAAAGAGGAGGGAGAAACAAATAATAACGGGCAAAGAAATGTACACAAAGCATGACACGGAAATACGCAGTGCTAGGGGTGACCTAACACAAGGCTACACGTTGCAGACGGAGCGGGAAAATATCCGGGAATATTTTTTGGGCTCCGGGCATTTATCGGTCGGAGGAATCGGAGGGGATGGATCCATGTTCGCTATGCTAGAGGCATGTGACAGATGAACGGAATGCATACTAGGATTCATTGTATTTTTTTTGAGAAACTTTCATATATAAATTATGTTCATCAAGTTACGGTTATTTTACATTAATGTTCAAAGTTTTAAACATTTTTCTGAAAGTAATGGATTTATTTTAATTCGAAAAAAATAAATACTAATTGCTATGGGTAAACAGAGAAGTGTACCCAGTCATTTGTAACAGAGGCTGACAGTGGGCCCAGCCTACTCAGTCAGCAACTGACTGCGTCAGCCCTATCCACTAGAATAGAGGTGGGGTCCCACTTGTCACAGGTTGTGGGTTTAACAGAGTTTTATTTTTAAACATTGGTTAATTAGAGGTGTGGGCCCAATGTGTCAATGGCCTGTTAGGTTAGTTAAATTAGCCTTTTAAATATACCCTGGGTTAATTAGGGTGTGGGTTCCATTTTTCAGCGACTACACGCATAATTAGCGGGCCATTAGCGGATGATTAACCAGACATGTCAGTGGCGCCGGTGGTGATGCTCCGGCGGCCACGAACAGGGCGGAGGGGCTCGGAACCTCATCGGGAATCGGCACAGAGGACCATTTGGAGTGCGGTTTGGTCCTACGGCTTGCTGGCGCTAGCATGCATCCAATGGAGGCATCAAGAGGGCGCAAGGTGGTCTCTAGTGGTGCCGGTAGCAAGCAGTGGTGTGCTACCTCTTGAGCTTGCGTTGGTTTTTCCCTTGAAGAAGAAAGGGTGATGCAGCAAAGTAGCGTAAGTATTTCCCTAAGTTTTGATAACCAAGGTATAAATCCAGTAGGAGACGACGCACAAGTCATCGAGTACCTGCACAAACAATTAAGAACCTTGCAACCAACGTGATAAAGGGGTTGTCAATCCCTTCACGGTCACTCGCAAAAGTGAGATCTCATAGAGATAATAAAGTAAATATTTTTGGTATTTTTGTTGTATAGATTGGAAAGTAAAGATTGCAAAATAGTAAATGAGATTTAAAGAGATACGATATAATGGAAAAGAGACCCGGGGGCCATAGGTATCAATAGTGGCTTCTCTCGAGATAGCATGTATTACGGTGGGTGAACAAATTATTGTCGAGCAATTGATAGGAAAGCGCATAATTACGAAGACATTTAAGGCAATGATCATGAACATAGGCATCACGTCTATGTCAAGTAGACTGAAATGATTCTGCATCTACTACTATTACTCCACACATCGACCGCTATCCAACATGCATCTATAATATTAAGTTCATAAGAACGGAGTAACGCATTAAGCAAGATGACATGATGTAGAGGGATAAACTCAAGCAATATGATATAAACCCCATCTTTTTATCCTCGATGGCAACAATACAATACGTGCCTTGCTGCCCCTACTGTCACTGGGAAAGGACACCGCAAGATTGAACCCAAAGCTAAGCACTTCTCCCATTGCAAGAAAGATCAATCTAGTAGGCCAAACTAAACCGATAATTCAAAGAGACTTGCAAAGATATCAAATCATGCATATAAGAATTCAGAGGAGAACTTTGTATTGAGAATCAAAGAGAGAGAATATGCCATCTAGCTAATAACTATGGACCCGAAGGTTTGTGAAACTACTCACGCTTCATCGGAGAGGCAATGGTGTTGATGTAGAAGCCCTCCGTGATCGATTCCCCCTCCGGCAGATCGCTGGAAAATGCCCCAAGATGGGATCTCACGGGTACAGAAGGTTGCGGCAGTGGAAAAGTGGTTTCGTGGATCCCCTTGATGTTTCTAGGGTATAAGAGTATATATAGGCGAAAGAAGTACGTTGGTGGAGCTACGAGGGGCCCACAAGGGTGGGGGCGTGCCTACTGATGAAGTCATGTACCTAGGGTAGGGTCATGAACCTGTCCAAGGTACCCTCCCCAAGGACATCTTTTAGAAGAAGTCGTCTTCCAGTCGACAAAGAGGAACTCCACTCGATGGACTAAGACACTCGACGAACCTGAAGACACTCGACCAAGAAGACTCACTCAACCACCAAGAGTTCAAGATCTACTCTGAATCCAAATGGTCTGTAATTAAGTAGTCTTTATGGTCATGATGACACTTTATGTAAGGCATTACCAGTAACGCCTGACCTTAATGTACTTTAACCCTCCGCTACGTGGGCTGGCCGGGGTCCTGGCGTCCTCTATATAAGCCACCCCCCTCCACTAGTAGAAGGGTTTGCACCCCTGTAACTCTCACACATATAATCCAGTCGACCGCCTCCGGGCACCGAGACGTAGGGCTGTTACTTCCTCCGAGAAGGGCCTGAACTCGTAAAACACTTATGTGCACAACTGCTCCATAGCTAAGATCTTGCCTCTCCATACCTACCCCCTATTCTACTGTCAGACTTAGAACCACGACAGTTGGCGCCCACCGTGGGGCAGGTGTCTTAGCGACTTATTGGAGAAGTTGCAATCTTTTCAATTCCCATCATCATGGTTTCAGGTGGAGTTTTGGTTGAGGGCCGCGAGATCCGTCTCGGCGCGCTCACATTCGTCGCCGATGACTCTGCCTGGCTGCAGGAGGCTCCGCTCGACGTGGATGCGCTCCCAGTCCGCGGAGGTACGCACTTTCAAGCATACGTCCGCGGTGTCCTTCTGCGGCAACCGTCGACTCAGTATCGTCTGGTTTTCGTGTCATCCTCCCTCCCAGCTTCCCGCCGGCGTAAGCGCTCTGGTCGGTCGAGGCTTCGACGGTGGGTGAGGCACGCAGTGGCTCGCCAGTCGACCACTGCCCAAGTCGCGGCAATCGAGCCTGACGAATCTCTCTACGGCCTGTTCGACCTGTCGACTGGCTCCGCAGAGACTGCATCCGAGTGCGACAGCAGTGATCCAGCGGCAGAGGTCCTGATGGTCAATGGGCCGCACGTTCCCCCCGGCTTTCCTGGCACCGAGGGAGGCAACGGCGGAGGCGATCCGTCGCACGACCATGAGGAGTACCGCCCCGAGCCCCTCAACTCGCAGTAGAGGGAAGAGCTTCGCCGCCGGAACATGGATGCGCTTCATACTCCGATCGTTGGAGAAACCCCTGAGGCTCGTGCCTTAGAGGACGCGTGATGGGCCAACCTGGCTGAGCGTACTCGACTGGAGAACCTTCAGCGGGCACTCGACGAGCGCGCGCGGCAACAGATTCCAGACTCCAGTCGACGCCAACTCTTTAAACCTCCAACTCAGGTATACCGCACTCCGATCCAGAATTTGGCAGCTGCAACACGTATAGCAGAGTCGATTCAGCCTTCCCAGTCAGAGGCTGGCAGAGGCTTGATGCTGATTAGGGATTTGCTCCGGGTAGCAGGAGATAAGAATTCGGCTGTGTCGCAGTCACGGAACAGGATTCATAGCAGGTCCGTGGCGGCGAATACTGTCCAGTCGGCTCATAGCCCCAGATCGCCCCCGAGGCGTGAAGGGCATGGCGACCGACACGACCAGTACAGGAACTATGAGCAGTATGATCACCGATTCGATCGCAACGATCGACGTCGAGTGCCCACTCCTCCCCCAAGGGGTGGATCATATATGCCTCGACAGCAGGATGACAGACGCCAGCACAGTGGCAGGCGAAGAATTCCAGTCGACCCCGGGGAACCAGGCTTTGATGCGAGATCCATCACCGTTCAAGGTCTGGTCGACTGGAACAGAGCCCACGGAGAGGGTAATGACAGAGATGTACCCACCAGCAGCCGAGTGCATGTCTCCGGACCAAAGTGTTTCAGCAGAGCCATCAGAGCCGTGGTGATTCCTCCCAACTTCAGGTTGGCGACTGGAGTCAGCAAGTTCAACAGTGAGTCCAAGCCTGATACTTGGCTTGAGGACTACCGAGTGGCTGTTCAGATCGGCGGTGGAAATGACGAGGTGGCCATGAAGCATTTGCCTCTCATTTTGGAAGGGTCAGCCAGGGCATGGCTGAATCAGTTGACACCCAGCAGCATCTACACATGGGAGGACCTCTCCCGAGTGTTTGTCAGGACGTTCGAAGGAACGTGCAAGCGACCGGCGGGACTGACAGAGCTGCAATCTTGTGTGCAGAAGTCGAATGAGACTCTGAGGGATTACAACGAGAGATGGATCACGCTGCATCACACAGTAGAGAATGTATCGGATCACCAGGCAGTTTGCGCCTTCAAGGAGGTAGTAAAATACAGAGAGCTAAGCCTGAAATTTGGTCGAACCCGAGACATGTCTCTGAGTCGAATGATGGAAATAGCCACCAAATATGCCAATGGTGAGGAAGAGGATCGGCTCCGGAGCGGCAAACACAAGTCAGTTGCCCAGGACACCGGAGGCGGAAATTCCAGTCGGAAGCAAAAGCGTAAAGCCGAGCCAGCCGCTCCTGGAGAAGCCTTGGCCCTGAATCAAGGAAAGTTCAAAAGGAAACCCAAGGGGCCTTGGAACCCCAAGAAAGTAAAAGATAAAGAAGGAAATGACGTGTTGGATTTACCATGTCACATCCACACCAAGAAAGACGAAGAGGGTAATTTCATTTACCCGAAGCATACCACTCGACAGTGTTGACTCCTGATACAGCAGTTCCAAGGGAAGCAGCCCAAGGACAAAGAAAAAGAGTCGGACAAGGTTGAGGACAAGGAGGATAGTGACGAGGAATATCCGCAGGTTAATTCCACCTTGATGATTTTTGCCGATGTTGAGAGCAAAAACCGACTGAAAGTTATAAACCGAGAGGTGAATATGGTTGCTCCGTCAACACCCAATTACCTGAAGTGGTCTCAGACTGCCATTACATTTGACCAATCTGACCACCCCACGCACATAGCCACCCCTGGGAGGCAAGCGCTGGTGGTCGACCCCGTCGTTGAAGGCACTCGACTGACCAAAGTGTTGATGGATGGCGGCAGTAGTTTGAATATACTGTATGCTGAGACGCTGAAAGGGATGGGCATTCCGATGTCCAGACTGAGCAGAAGAAACATGAGTTTTTATGGAGTCATCCCTGGCAAGAAGGCCGCATCACTCGGCCAGATTGCTCTTGATGTAGTTTTTGGTGATTCAAAGAATTTCCGCAAAGAGAAGCTGACATTTGAGGTTGTGGATTTCCAGAGTGCCTATCATGTAATTTTGGGCAGGCCAGCTTATGCACGTTTTATGGCTCGACCGTGTTACGTGTACCTCAAACTAAAGATGCCTGGCCCTAAAGCCGTGATCACTGTCACTTGTAACCGCAAGAAGGCAGAAGAGTGCTTCCAGAAAGGCTCAAAGATCGCAGATGCTCAGATGGTGGTAGAAGAGTGGCAGGAACACCAAAGGAATGCAGACCCGAGTGATTTGTTGCGAGCCAAAAAGCCATCTACGGAATCAGCGTTCCAGTCGTCCGGTGAGACAAAACCCGTTCACATCCACCCGACTGACCCTAACGCTGCTCCGACTCATATATCCACAACACTTGACCCCAAATAGGAAGAAGCGCTCATCCAGTTTCTCCGTGAGAACTGGGACATCTTTGCATGGAAACCTTCTGACATGCCGGGTGTACCCAGGGGACTAGCTGAGCATCGTCTACGAGTTGATTCAAAGGCAAAACCTGTGAAGGAACATCTGCGACGGTCCGCCGTCCAGAAAAGGAAGGCTATTGGCGAGGAAGTGGCTCGGCTCCTAGCAGCAGAGTTTATCCGAGAGATTTACCACTCCGAGTGGCTCGCCAATGTCGTCATGGTCCCCAAAAAGGACAACTTGCTTCGCATGTGCATCGATTTTAAGCATATCAATCGGGCCTGCCCGAAAGATCATTTTCCTCTTCCCCGCATCGACCAAATAGTCGACTCAACTGTGGGATGTGAGCGACTGTCTTTCTTGGACGCTTATTCTGGGTACCATCAGATCCGTCTATTTGGGCCCGATGAGATCAAAACGGCTTTCATCACCCCATTCGGGTGCTTCTGTTATGTCACCATGCCATTCGGTCTCAAGAATGCCGGAGCCACGTTCATGAGGATGATTCAGAAGTGTTTACTCACTCAAATCAGTCGGAATGTGGAAGCATACATGGATGACATTGTGGTCAAGTCACGGAAAGGTTCCGACCTGCTGACTGACCTCGCTGACACATTTGCCAACCTCAGGAGGTACGATATCAAGCTTAACCCATCCAAGTGCACATTCGGAGTTCCTGGTGGAAAGTTACTCGGTTTTCTCGTTTCCGAACGAGGAATCGATGCAAACCCAGAGAAAGTAGGCACAATACTCCGAATGAAACGACCTGTGTGTGTGCACGATGTTCAGAAGCTTACTGGTTGCTTGGCCACTTTAAGTCGATTCATCTCTCATCTCGGTGAGAAGGCATTGCCTCTTTACCAACTGATGAAGAAGTCAGACAAGTTCGAGTGGACTCCTGAAGTTGATGCAGCGTTTGCAGAGTTAAAAACCCTGCTTTCCACCCAGCCGGTGCTTGCTGCCCCAATCAGCAAAGAGCCTTTGCTGCTTTACATTGCAGCCACAGGACAAGTCATCAGTACTGTACTTACGGTCGAGCGGGAAGAAGAAGGGAAAGCCTTCAAAGTTCAGCGCCCAGTATATTACATTTCCTAAGTCCTGACCCCATCCAAGCAACGATACCCTCGTTATCAGAAGCTTGTATATGGGATTTATATGACCACGAAGAAAGTTGCTCACTACTTCTCTGACCATATTATCACAGTCGTCACCGACGCCCCCTTATCAGAGATTCTGCACAACAGAGACGCAACTGGTCGAGTGGAAAAATGGGCGATTGAACTTCTTCCCCTAGATATCAGATTTGAGGCAAAGAAAGCTATCAAGTCCCAAGCAATAGCAGATTTCCTCACCAAGTGGACTGAACAGCAGTTACCGACCCAAGTTCACTCGGAGCACTGGACTATGTTCTTCGATGGCTCCAAAATGCTGAATGGTTCCGGTGCCGGAGTGGTCTTGGTTTCCCCCCGAGGAGATAAGCTCAGATATGTACTCCAGATTCACTTTGATTCCTCCAACAATGAAGCAGAATACAAAGCACTCTTGTATGGGTTGCGTATGGCCATTTCACTCGGCGTCCGTCGCCTCATGGTCTACAGCGACTCGGACTTAGTGGTCGACCAAGTGATGAAGGAGTGGGACGTCAGAAGCCCAGCCATGACTGGTTACTGCAATGCAGTCAGAAAGCTGGAGAAGAAATTTGAGGGATTAGAGCTCCATCACGTTCCACGATTGAAAAATCAAGCAGCCGATGACTTGGCGAAGATAGGTTCCAAGAGAGAAGCCATTCCGAGTGGCGTGTTTTTGGAGCATGTCCACACACCGTCGGTTCAAGAAGATCCTTTCACTGAGGAAGCCCCGCAGCCAAAAAGCGCCACAGATCCGACTGAAGTCGAGGTCCTAGATGTGGTCGACTTAATCATGGAAGTTCTGGTCATCACTCGCGACTGGACAGTGCCCTATATCGCCTATATTCTGAGGAAAGAGCTCCCCGAGAATGAAGAAGAGGCTCGAGAGATCATCCGCTGATCCAAAGCCTTCACCGTCATGAGGGGACAGTTGTACAGAGAAAGTGCGACTGGAGTCAGCCAGAAATGCATAACACCGGAAGAAGGTCGAATGATTCTCAACGACATCCACTCGGGGACCTGTGGCCATCATGCGTCCTCTCGGACCATCGTGGCTAAAGCATACCGAGCGGGTTTTTACTAGCCCAGAGCAAATGAGATGGCAAAAGAGATAGTCGACAAGTGTGAAGGATGTCAATTCTACTCCAATATGTCGCATAAACCCGCCTCAGCCTTGAAGACCATTCCACTCGTCTGGCCTTTCGCTGTCTGGGGGTTGGATATGGTTGGACCACTGAGAACAGGCAGAAACAGCTACACCCATGTATTGGTAGCAGTCGACAAGTTCACCAAGTGGATTGAGGCTAAACCCATCAAGAATCTGGATGCCGGCACCGCCGTCAGCTTCATCAGGGAGTTGGTATTCAGATATGGAGTTCCACACAGCATCATCACAGACAATGGGTCAAACTTCAACTCCGAAGAATTCAGAGCCTTCTGCACATCTCAGGGTACACGAGTCGACTATGCTTCAGTCGCTCACCCCCAGTCGAATGGACAAGCAGAACGAGCAAATGGCTTAATTCTCAAAGGTTTGAAACCCCGACTGATGTGCGACCTCAAGCACGCAGCTGGTGCATGGGTCGACGAACTTCTGTCGGTGCTTTGGGGATTAAGGACCACGCCAAACCGGTCGACTGGGAGGACTCCATTCTTCTTGGTCTACGGAGCTGAAGCAGTCTTGCCGAGTGACCTGCTTCACAACGCACCCCGAGTCGAACTCTACACCGAAGCTGAAGCAGAGCAAGCCCGACAGGACGTGGTCAACCTTCTAGAAGAAGAAAGAGAGATGGCCTTGATCCGATCGACCATTTACCAGCAGGACTTGCATCGCTTCCATGCCAGAAATGTGAAGAGTCGAGCTTTCCAGGAGGGAGATTTAGTTCTCCGAGTGGATCAGTAGAAACCACACAAGCTTGCTCCTACTTGGGAAGGTCCCTTCATCGTCACCAAGGTTCTCCATAATGGGGCATACCGCCTTTACAATGTCGAGCACTAGATTAACGAGCCCCGAGCATGGAACGCGGACCTACTCCGCCCTTTTTATACTTAAGTTTTTCACTCGGATGAGTTGTAATAAAAGTACTCCTGTAGTGTATTCATCAAAGACAAGAGTTTCATAATTTTCTCAGTAATTGTTATTGCTTTTGTTCTCATAAATCTGTCCCCCAGTGGGTGGCTTAGCTGCGAACCCGTTTCGCCTAAGCTTGTAAAAAATCCTACCGAGTGGTAAGCCAGCCTTCCACTCGGAGGCTTAGCTACGAATCCGTTTCGCCTAAGTTAAACAAAATCCTACCGAGTGGTGAGTGAGGGAGTCCTGGACTAGGGGGTGTCCGGATAGCCAAACTATCATCATCGGCCGGACTCCAAGACTATGAAGATACAAGATTGAAGACTTCGTCCCGTGTCCGGATGGGACTTTCCTTGGCGTGGAAGGCAAGCTTGGCGATACGGATATGTAGATCTTCTACCCTTGTAACTGACTCTGTGTAACCCTAGCCCTCTCCGGTGTCTATATAAACCGGATGGCTTTAGTCCATAGGACGAACAACAATCATACCATAGGCTAGCTTCTAGGGTTTAGCCTCCTTGATCTCGTGGTAGATCCACTCTTGTAACACACATCATCAATATTAATCAAGCAGGACATAGGGTTTTACCTCCATCAAGAGGGCCCGAACCTGGGTAAAACATCGTGTCCCTTGTCTCATGTTACCATCCGCTTAGACGCATAGTTCGGGACCCCCTACCCGAGATCCGCCGGTTTTGACACCGACATTGGTGCTTTCATTGAGAGTTCCTCTGTGCCGTCACTGATAGGCTCGATGGCTTCTTCGATCATCATCAACGACGCAGTCCAGGGTGAGACCTTCCTCCCCGGACAGATCTTTGTATTCGGTGGCTTTGCACTGCGGGCCAATTCGCTTGGCCATCTGGAGCAGATCGAAAGCTACGCCCCTGGCCGTCAGGTCAGATTTGGAAGTTTGAACTTCACGGCTGACATCCGCGGGGACTTGATCCTCGATGGATTCGAGCCACAGCCGAGCATGCCGCACTATCACGGCGAGCATGATTTACCTCTGCAGCCGGACAGTACCCTGGAGGCCGCACTCGAACCAGCTCCGATCTTCAACTCGGAGCCGGCTGCGCAGGTCGAGGACGGATGGCTAGACACTGCCTTGGGGGCTGCAACCTCTACGGCGATAGATCCGAACACTGACCTTGTCCCTCATGAAGCTCGTGACTCTGAGGTGCCGGACTCCTTGCCGGACTCCGAACCTCCCGCGCCCCCTCCGATCGGATCTGATTGGGCGCCGATCATGGAGTTCACCGCAGCGGACATCTTTCAACACTCACCTTTCGGCGACATCTTGAGTTTGCTAAAGTATCTCTCGTTATCAGGAGAGCCCTGGCCGGACTGCGGTCAGGACGGTTGGGATGCGGACGACGAAGAAATTCAAAGCCCACCCACCACCCACTTGGTAGCCACTGTCGACGATCTAACCGACATGCTAGACTACGACTCCGAAGACATCGACGGTATGGACGACGATGCCGGAGACGACCAAGAACCAGCGCCCACCGGGCACTGGAAAGGCACCTCATCATATGACATATACATGGTGGATATCCCAAAGGATGGGAATGGTGAAGGAATAGCGGAGGATGACCCCTCCAAGAAACAGCCCAAGCGCCGGCGTCAGCGGCGCCGCTCTAAATCCCGCCACAACAAGAATGAGGATTCCGGACCGGAGATAATAATACATCGGACAGTGCCGAAGACAACCCACTCCAGCAAGATCCAGCGCAGGAGGACGGAGACGCCAGCCCTCATGAGAGAGCGGCAGAAGAAGAGGTAGAGGATTATATGCCTCCCTCCGGAGACGAGGCAAGCCTCGACGACGATGAATTCGTCGTGCCTGAGGATCCCGTCGAACAAGAGTGTTTTAAACGCAGGCTTATGGCCACGGCGAACAGCCTCAAGAAAAAGTAGCAACAGCTTAGAGCTGATCAAGATCTGCTAGCCGACAGATGGACTGAAGTCCTCGCGGCCGAAGAGCATGAGCTCAAACGCCCCTCCAAAAGCTACCCTAAACGCAAGCTGCTCCCCCGATTAGAGGAGGAGGCGTATGAACCCGCATCACCAGGAGATAATACGGCTGATCGACCACCCCGTGGTCGCGACAGAGAGGCCTCTAGGCCCTCCCCTAGACCCGTACCCCGGCATCGCTCAAAAAGCACAAGGCCACAGGGGAACGCTCCAGACTTGCGAGATATATTGGAGGATAGGGCAACACAATCAAGATCGATCTATGGATCGCGTGGGCGCCCCATGATACGTGACGACAACCGTCGCGCCGGACACAGTAAGTCCGGCCGGGCCGAACAAAACAGACAAAGCTCTTTTGAGCTCCGTCGTGATATCGCCCAGTACAGAGGCGCCGCACACCCACTATGCTTCACAGATGAAGTAATGGATCATCAAATCCCCGAAGGGTTTAAACCCGTGAATATTGAATCTTACGATGGCACAACAGACCCCGCGGTTTGGATCGAAGACTATCTCCTTCACATCCACATGGCCTGCGGTGACGATCTTCACGCCATCAAATATCTCCCCCTCAAGCTTAAAGGACCAGCCCGGCATTGGCTTAACAGCTTGCCAGCAGAGTCAATTGGGAGTTGGGAAGACCTGGAAGCCGCATTCCTCGATAACTTCCAAGGCACGTATGTGCGACCACCAGACACTGATGACCTCAACCACATAATTCAGCAGCCAGACGAATCGGCCAGACAATTCTGGACACGGTTCTTAACCAAGAAAAACCAAATCGTCGACTGTCCGGATGCAGAGGCCCTCGCGGCCTTCAAGCATAATATCCGCGACGAGTGGCTTGCCCGGCACCTGGGACAGGAAAAGCCAAAATCCATGGCAGCCGTCACATCACTCATGACCCGCTTCTGCGCGGGTGAGGACAGCTGGCTAGCACGCAGCAACAACCTCAGCAAAAATTTTGGCAGTCCGGATATCAAGGACTGTAATGGCAGGTCGCGTCGTAACAAAAACAAACGCCGCATTAACGGTGACAACAGCGAGGATACGGCAGTCAATGCCGGATTCAGAGGCTCTAAACCCGGTCAGCGAAAAAAGGCATTCAAAAGAACTACTCCGGGTCCGTCCAATTTGGACCGAATACTCGACCGCTTGTGCCAGATACATGGCACCCCTGAAAAGCCAGCTAACCACACCAACAGGGCTGTTGGGTATTCAAGCAGGCAGGCAAGTTAATTGCCGAAAACAATGACAAGGGGCTGCATAGTGATGACGAGGAAGAGACCCGACCGCCGAACAATAGAGGACAGAAGGGTTTCCTCCCACAGGTGCGGACGGTGAACATGATATACGCAATGCACATACCCAAAAGGGAGCGGAAGCGTGCACTCAGGGATGTATACGCGATGGAGCCAGTTGCCCCGAAGTTCAATCCATGGTCCTCCTGCCCGATCACTTTTGACCGAAGGGACCACCCCACCAGCATCCGCCACGGCGGATTAGCCGCATTGGTCTTAGACCCAATCGTCGATGGATTTCACCTCACCAGAGTCCTGATGGACGGCGGCAGCAGCCTGAACCTGCTTTATCAGGATACAGTGCGCAAAATGGGCATAGACCCCTCAAGGATTAAACCTACCAAGACGACCTTTAAAGGCGTCATACCAGGTGTAGAAGCCAATTGTACAGGCTCAGTTACACTGGAAGTGGTCCTCGGATCCCCAGATAACTTCCAAAGCGAGGAGTTAATCTTCGACATAGTTCTGTTCCGCAGCGGCTATCATGCCCTGCTCGGACGTACCGCGTTTGCAAAGTTCAACGCGGTGCCGCACTACGCATACCTCAAGCTCAAGATGCCAGGCCCTCGAGGAGTCATCATGGTCAACAGAAACACTGAACGTTCTCTCCGCACGGAGGAACATACAGCGGCTCTCGCGGCAGAAGTACGATGCAGCCTCTTAAGGCAATTCTCGAGTCCGGTCGTTAAGCGGCCGGACATAGCTAAGCGCGCCCGGAGTAACCTACAACAAGACCACCTGGCACGTTCCGAGCACGCGTAGCAGTGCGGCCCCAACCCCAGCCCCTGTAAAACATCAAGACAGGTCCTTCGCGTACACCATTACGCTCTGAAGATACCATGGGCATGGGGAGAGGGGCACGACCACGATAGGCCCAGACTGTGGCTCAACCACACCAGGGGCTCTCAAGTGTGTCATTCTTTTTTTCTTTTTCCTTTTTATTTCTTTTTCCCACAGGACTCCGTTAGTCAGAGGCCCTGTCCAGCAGCAGACATGTCGAACTCATGATGCAACAGCCAGCGAAGGAGAAAGGCTACAACGAATATCCAGGTGGTCTCCATTACGAGCATTAAATCTGTTTTATGCACCATTCCACAGCCTACCCCTGGAGGGGGACATGTTTAACAGTCCCATCCCTTGCTTATCGCACCATTTGTATCATTCTGCACTTACAGCAGTTTTTCGTGAATAAAGTAATGCATCACCTTTTTGCTTCCAATTGCATTTCTTTCTTATACATATGTTCATCTATGACATGTTGCATCCGTACATTTTGGTACGGCTAAATACACTAGGGGCTTATGTTTCCCGCATCATGGTGTGATAAGTCCGAACACTTTCACAAGTGTGGCACCCCGAAGTTATAGCATTATATGCATCGGCTCCGAATCATGTCTTGGGTCAATAGTTGGGTTTGCCCGGCTCCCATGTTTTGGTACCTTACGTTCCGTTGTATCGGCTAAGGTAGCACTGGGAGAACCACTGCGATTGCGCCACAGTTGAGCTAGGTTAACGCCTCAGTGGAGAAAGCTAAAACTGACCGTCATGATGAGGCGAGAGCTGGTCGCTGTTCGAGAGGTTTTTTGCGAGTCCTTAAAGACTTATGCCGCTTAGAGCGAGGAACCGACTTAGTCCAGCCCAGGCGTGGATAGCGGCCCAAATTCGGCCTTCCGAAGACTAGGGGCTTCGCCGAAATTTAAAATTATAGAATTATATGGCTAAGTGAGAGTGTTCAAACATTATAAGTCCGGTTGCCTTGTTCGTTGTGTTGAGCGCCTCCCTAGATGGACCCAAATATGGGAACAAGAGTGCTCAAATTTATCCCGAACACCCCAGCACTCGTGGCATGGGGGCTGAAGTCGACGACTTGCCATCTCTCAGATTTGATAACCAGCCGCACAGAAGGTAATATTTTAAATTAAAATGCATTGCTTAGCGCAAATGAACTAAGTTTTCAGCGCACAAGATAACAAAATGCGAGTCTACTCAAATATTACATCTTTGGAGCACTCACCCGCAATAGTGCGGGCGCCCTTCAGACACTCTTATAATACATCTCGGGCGTGCGATGCTCCTTGCCCTCTGGTGGCGGGTCCGTCATGAGCTTTTGGGCATCCATCTTGCCCCAGTGCACCTTTGCACGGGCAAGGGCCCGACGGGCACCTTCAATACAGGCGGAGTGCTTGATGACTTCAACCCACGGGCACGCATCCACCAGCCGCCGCACCATGCCGAAGTAGCTCCCAGGCATGGCCTTCTTAGGCCACAGCCGAACTATGAGGCCCTTCATGGCCTGTTCGGCCGCCTTGTGGAGCTCGACCAGCTGCTTCAGCTGGTCGCTAAGGGGCACCGGATGTCCGGCCTCAGCATACTGAGACCAGAAGACCTTCTCCGTCGAGCTCCCCTCCTCGGCCCGGTAGAACGCGGCAGCATCGGACACGCTGCAAGGAAGATCTGTGAACGCTCCTGGAGAGCTCCGAATTCGGGTAAGCAACAGGTAATTAACACTCACATGCTTACTTTGCATGAAAAATGCCTTACCCGCTGCTATTTTCTTCACCGCCTCGATCTCCTGGAGGGCCTTGTAGGCTTCGGCCTTAGCGGCTTTGGCACTCTCAAGAGCCGTTGCAAGCTCAGACTCTCGAGTCTTCGAGTCACGCTCCAGGCTCTCATGTTTTTTCACGAGATCCTGGAGCTCTTGCTGTACCTCCGCCACCCGCGCCTCCTGCTTGTCTCGCTCGGTGCGCTCCGCGGCCGCATTGCGTTCGGCCGCGGCCACCGCCTCTTTCAGGGTCACCACCTCGTTAGTGGCCCCTGCAATACCCACGTTATCCTTGTCATTCCCAAAATCCTTTTTTGTAAGGTACAATTTTAATAAGGTGTTACTCACCTTCCTTGTCCTCGAGCTGCTTCTTGGCACGGCCGAGCTTGTTCTCGGACCGCTCGAGGCTTTCCTTCAAAGTATTGACCTCCGCAATCAGTGCGGCAGAGGTCAGCAGCGCAGCCTGCAATCCCATATTGACATATTTTTTATGACTCATGCGTATCTCTTCTTAGATCCTCAGTCCGGCTTTTCTTTCCGAACACCGAACCGAGCATCAGGGGCTACTGTCTATGCGGTACTGTTTTACATATATCAAAATTCTTACCTCAAAGCCTGTTAGAAGGCTGCTGCAGGCTTCGGTCAGCCCGCTCTTGGCGAGCTGCACCTTCTGAATCACCGCACTCATAACATTGCGGTGTTCCTCTTCAATGGAGGCGCCATTGAGCGCCTCCAGCAAGCTATCCGGCGCCTCCGGTTGGACGGAGGATGCCGGTGTCACGGTCTTGCCCTTCTTACGAAGGGGCCGCCCACCGGACTCCGGAGCCACTATGGGATCCGGAGCCGAGTCCGGTGCAAAGTCCGGAAGGTTGTCCTGCGACACCTCCGGGGCCTCCTTCTCCTGGCGGGTCCCTTCCCGGGATCCTACCTCGGCATCGTCCGTTTCACGGGGGGTGGAGGCGGTCGGAAGAGAATCCATATCCGACGCACCTAAAGACCCGCTCGACGAAGCGGGAAGATCGTCCTTGCGCGGACTGCAGGGTTGTATGCGGCATTAGAAAAACATTGTGTGGCAAAAAATAAAATCCATGAAGTTATTCGGGAGTCCGGATACTCACGATCTCGCTAGGGGCTTGGCCCTTGGAGGCCAGTCCTCGTCGTCATCACTGGCGTTGGCAGAGCAGTCCGGGGGAAGAGTTTTTCCCTTCTTGGACCCTTCGGCCTCCATCGTTGGGGAGGCCTTCCTTTTCTTCTTTCCCCCCACTGGGGGAGAGGCTTTCTTCTTCTCCTCCTCACCTTGGTGAGAGGAGTTGGCCTCGGAGTCGTCATCCGATAGGACCTGAAAACGGGAACTCTTCCGAGTCCCCGTGGCCTTCTTCTTGGCCTTCTTCTCCGGCACCACGTGGGGTGCCGGAGCCAGCAGCCCCATTAGACGGGCGTCCGCTGGGTCCTCTGGCAATGGGGCCGGATAGATAGTCTGTTCAGCCTTCGCCAGCCAGTCTTGTCAAAGGAAAAGGGAGTTTAGATCCCGCATAGAGTCAAGCTATGGAAAACGAGCGTTCCGTAAAGGACAAAATCACTTACCTCGTCAGCTGGACACTGCGAGCTAAATCCGCGATCTTCTGTAGCGGATGCGGGAGCCTCGGCGCCCTTGAACAGCACCTTCCAGACATCTTCGTACGTAGTGTCGAAGAGCCCGCTCAGAGTCTGGTGCTGCGCCGGATCGAACTCCCACATGTTGAAACCCCGTCGTTGGCACGGGAGAATCCGGAGGATGAGCATGACCTGGATTACGTTGACAAGCTTGAGCTTCTTGTCCACCAGCTTTTGGATACAGGCTTGGAGTCTGGTCAGCTCCTCCGAATCACCCCAGATCCGGCCACTCTCTTTCCAGGAGGTGAGCCATGTAGGAATGTCGGATCTGAATTCGGGGGCCGCTGCCCAGTCAGGGTCACGCGGCTCGGTGATGTAGAACCACCCAGATTGCCACCCCTTAATGGTTTCCACGAAAGTGCCCTCCAGCCAAGTAACGTGGGACATCCTGCCCACCATGGCGCCTCCGCACTCCGCTTGGCTGCCCTTCACAACCTTCGGCTTGACACTGAAGGTCTTGAGCCACAAGCCGAAGTGGGGCTGGGTGCAGAGGAAGGCCTCGCACACGACGATGAACGCTGAGATGTTGAGGATGAAATTCGGGGCCAGATCATGAAAATCTAGGCCGTAGTAGAACATGAGCCCCCGGACGAAGGGATGAAGTGGGAAGCCCAGTCCGCGGAGGAAATGGGGAAGAAATACTACCCTCTCATGGGGGCCTGGGGTGGGGATGAGCTCTCCCTTGTCGGGGAGCCGGTGCGCGATGTTGCTGGACAAATATCCGGCGTCGCGCGGCTTTTGGATCTGCCCCTCCGTGACGGAGGAGGCCATCCACTTGCCTCCCACTCCGGACATAGTTGGAGAAGGTTGAGGTGAGAAGTGCGGACTTGGGCGCTGGAGCTTGAGTTCGCGGAGATGGATAAGCCAAGGAGGAAGAAGGCGCGAGTGAAAGGGTTGGATCTTTATCCCCTTATATGGGCGGACAAAAACATGTGTCCCCACCGGCCTGGTAAAACTCGCTTATCTCCCAAGCGCCGCAATCAATGGCGCGGTTGGGTTACCCACGTCCGTATTGATGGGAATCCCGGAATAAGGGGAACACGATCTCTGCTTCAACAAGACGTGCCAAGGAAACCGCTTCGCTAAACGCGCTGAGGTGGTACAATAAAAACAATTCAAGTAAAGGCTTGGTAGTGGTGTGATGTCACGCCACAAAACGCGTCGGCAGATTGAACTGGTGTAATATTATTCTCCCTACGATGGTACGTGGAATTTATTTTTGCAGAGCCGGACACTATCCTGGTGTTCACAATCTTCTATAAATTATTCGGAGGAGGAACCCGCCTTGCAATGCCGAAGACAATATGCGCGCCGGACTCGTCGTCATTGAAGCCTGGTTCAGGGGCTACTGAGGGAGTCCTGGACTAGGGGGTGTCCGGATAGCCGAACTATCATCATCGGCCGGACTCCAAAACTATGAAGATACAAGATTGAAGACTTTGTCCCGTGTCCGGATGGGACTTTCCTTGGCGTGGAAGGCAAGCTTGGCGATACGGATATGTAGATCTCCTACCCTTGTAACCGACTCTGTGTAACCCTAGCCCTCTGCGGTGTCTATATAAACCGATGGCTTTAGTCCATAGGACGAACAACAATCATACCATAGGCTAGCTTCTAGGGTTTAGCCTCCTTGATCTCGTGGTAGATCTAGTCTTGTAACACACATCATCAATAGTAATCAAGCAGGACGTAGGGTTTTACCTCCATCAAGAGGGCCCGAACCTGGGTAAAACATCGTGTCCCTTGTCTCCTGTTACCATCCGCCTAGACGCATAGTTCGGGACCCCCTACCCGAGATCCGCCGGTTTTGACACCGACAGTGAGCCAGCCTTCCACTCGAAGGCTTAGCTGCAGTCCAAGTACTCGCCTAAGTAAACAAAATCCTACCGAGTGGTAAGCCAGCCTTCCACTCGGGGGCTTAGCTGCAGCCCAGTGCTCGCCTAAGTTTTCGAAAATCCTACCGAGTGGTAAGCCAGCCTTCCACTTGGAGGCTTAGCTGCAGCCCAGTGCTCACCTAAGTTTTTGAAAATCCTACCGAGTGAAAGCCAGTCTTCCACTCGGAGGCTTAGCTGCAACCTAGTGTTCGCCTAAGAATAAAAGACATCGTACGCTTCGCAAGGAGGACGAGGCGCAGGTCGACCCCTGCTTCCTCCTTCCGAGCTACGTCACAAACACAACGTGCGTTTCACAAGGAGGACGAAGCGCGGGTCGACTGCTACCTTCTCCTCCAAAGCCGTGCCACGAAAATCCTACCGAGTGGAGAGCAAACCTCCCACTCGGAGGCTTAGCTGCAGCCCAGTGCTCGCCTAAGTTTCTAAAAAACCTACCGAGTGGAGAGCAAACCTCCCACTCGGGGGCTTAGCTGCAGCCCAGTGCTCGCCTAAGTTTCTAAAAAATCTACCGAGTGGAGAGCAAACCTCCCACTCGGCGGCTTAGCTGCAGCCCAGTGCACGCCTAAGTTTCTAAAAAACCTACCGAGTGGAGAGCAAACCTCCCACTCGGGGGCTTAGCTGCAGCCCAGTGCTTGCCTGAGTTTCTCAAAAATCTACCGAGTGGAGAGCAAACCTCCCACTCGGAGGCTTAGCTGCAGCCCAGCGCTCACCTAAGTTTCTAGAATCCTACCGAGTGGAGAGCAAACCTCCCACTCGGGGGCTTAGCTCCGGCCCAGTGCTCGCCTAAGTTTTTAAAATCCTTTCGAGTGGAGAGCAAACCTCCCACTCGGGGGCTTAGCTGCAGCCCAGTGCTCGCCTAAGTTTCTAAATCCGGTCGAGTGGAGAATAAGTTTCGCACTCGGTGGCTTGGTTGCAGCCCGGCACTCGCCCAAACATGACGAGCACAAGTTGATTGCAATTTGTGCTTCACTCCTACCTGCAAAAGATCATTACAGATATTAGTATATATTCCAACCCAAAGAAGATGGTTGTCCGAAAGAAGCAAACGTATTTCAACGGCAAATCAAGTTCGGATAACGTCCTACGGGCCCAGAAGTGCTCAGGCATCAAGCCTGTTAAAGTTTGTCGGTTACAAAAATCACTCGGCATTCCGAGGCAAATTCAAATCATCAAGCATTGAAGTTTTTTACCCCTCCTGCAGAGGGCTGGAAGGCACAACAAACTCGTCCAGGTCGATCCCATCTACGATCCGAGTGGCAGCCGCGATGAAGGTCTCCATGAAAGAACGGAAGTCATGCTTCCTAGTGTTGGCCACCTTGAGAGACACCAGCTTGTCTTCTCTCGCTTCCTTGCAGTGGACGTGGACTAAGGACAGAGCGACGTCAGCGCCACACCTGGCAGAAGACTTCTTCCATTCTTGCACTCGACTTGGAACTTCGTTCAGTCGAGTCATCAGCGACTCAAGGTCGTTCTGGAGCGTCTCTTCTGGCCAGAGCGATGTGTCGATGTGCGACGTTGCAGCTTTCAGTCTTGCAAGGTAGTCGACCACTATAGCAACGCGAGACTCGAGGCGGAGCACGTTCATAGCAGTTTCATCTTTCACCGGAGAGTTGATAGGATCCAAGCCAGTCTCCACTCGACTAGTCTCCTCTTCAAAGTTTTGGCAGAATTCTGCGGACACGATTCAAGGATAAGCTAATGCCTTTACAGCAAGTCAGTAATTACCAATCGGAGATAAGGAGTTACCTTCGAGCATGAGGAATAGCTTCTTGGCAAGTCCTCCCAGATAAACCTCCAAGTCATTCTTCTTTCCCGCCAGTTCGCCAGCTTTGTCGCTCAGGACCATATTGGCATTCTTCAGTCGAGTGACTTCTTGGTTGGCCACGTCGAGAGTAGCTTTCAGATTGGTGTTTTCCTCTTCAAGTTTGTTGACAGAAGCCAACTTCTCTTCTGCAAGTTTAGTCTTGTCCGAAGCCGCTCTCTGCGCCTCGGCGAGGTCAAGGTCCTTCTTCTTCAGAGCATCCCTCAGTTTTTCTGCAAAAATCACAATAAGATCAGACTCGGAGACAGGCAAGAAGCAAGGACATTCGTCAAGATTCTCACCAAACATACCTTTTGCCTCCTCCTTCGACTTCGTAAAGTTCTCTTGGACAAGCTTCTGGTCAAGTTCAAGCTGGATATGCTTGTTCTCCAATCCGGTATAACGAGAAACAAGGTCACAAGATTTCTACGAAAGTTCAGTCGACAGACATCAACGACAGATCACTTCCGAGTGAGTAAAAGAAAAATCGTAGTATTTCTAAGACTATAGCTGAATCTAAACATTCAACTGTAGTCTCAGGGACTACACCCAGTGGGTGCACTCAGCATGCCCCCACTAGTTCTATCAGCTAGACTCAGAGTCGATCAGTCGACCGGAAGCAGTTAACTGTCAGTAGTAAAAAAAATATCAGACCATAGCCGATTGCCAGCAATCGACCACGGTCTCGGGGACTACACCCAGTGGGTGCACTCAGCGTGCCCCCACCAGTTCTATTATTCCACTCGACCCAGTTCGAGCGAAACAAGTAAAGTGAGAAATCTCAAGACACAAAGACTACAGTCGACTGCCAGCAGTCCACCGTAGAATTGACACACCCAGTGGGTGCATGACAAACATCAAGATTTCCAGTCGGTGTTTAACTAAACTGGACATTTCTCTGGAGAGCTGAACTCGCGTCATAAGCTGCTTGGCTGGCGGTTCGAATCGCCTTCACCTGCTCAATCATAATCCCGGCCTGGCGTATGGCTTCCTTGGCAGCCCTTGCTTGGTCCTCCGGGACGTGGTAGGTGGAGAAGAGAGAAGGTGGGTCAGCACTCGACGATGAAGGGCGGGCAACCGTCAATGGCTCCGCAAAGGACACGGTAGCCCAAGCAACATTGCTCCCCTCTGGAATCAGTGGCTCAGGTGCTGACACAACCTGAGCAGCCTTGCCAACAGTCGCCTTCCTGCTCCTCCTCTGCCTCAGTGGCGCTTCATCGTCATCGTCAGGGAGTTCGATGACAACGGTAGGTGGAGCTGCAGAAGAAGTTCAAAGTCAAAAATGAAGATTCAATTGACCGCAAGCGAAACCGCGCAGATCATATCAGGATGAGAAGTAGCAGCATCTTCCATTTCTTGATCCTCATGCCTAGCTGAAGTCTCAGAAGTAGCAGCACTGCAATTTTAAAAATCACTCGGTCAGCGATTGGATCGACCAAGAATGAAAAACATAAGTTATGTCGTTACCCAGAAGCAGTCCGAATCTCCATCCTCATCTTCGGTAGGGCCTTCGCCGGTTTTGTCGGGGCCACTCGGGGTTGCTTCGACGCCTTATCAGTCGGCGCCGGTGAGGTTGTCCGAGGGCGTTTCGACGACTGCCCAGCAGGCACGACTCCCTTGCCGCGTTCGGCCGCAGGGTCGTGGGCGAGCTTGGACCTCCTTTCGGAACGAGGAGGCACAGCTTCCTCCTCCTCTTCCTCCTCATCGGAGCCTACATCTTCATCACCCTCGTCGGCATCCGATTCCCACTCCTCTTGACTTTCGCCACCACTTCCTTCCTCCTCTTCGGCCTGTGCTTGCGCCCCGTTGGGCATCGAATACAACTCAGTGGTTTCCTGAAAGACAACAAGCAAGACAAAAGTCAATCGACTGATCTACGACGAAATAGAACGGACGGAGCAATCGGAGAAGAGCGGTCATACCTTGTCCGCCTCATAAGATTGGTCGAGTGACGGGATCCTCCTGGATCTACGAGGGTTGTCCTTGTTCCCTGTAATGGCAGTCATCCACCTCTCCAGTGTGGCATCATCGACCTCCTCTGGGTGGACCCGAGTGGTGTCTTCAGTACCAGAGTACAACCACATTGGGTGGCCCCGGTACTGGAGCTGTTGGATGCGCTGCCGAAGGAAAACCTCCAGAAGATCCATGCCAGTCACCCCGTCGCAAATGACCTGGACTACACGCTCCATCAACATTTTGACCTGAGCCTTCTCCTACGGAACTACTTTCAGAGAGGATGGCTTGTTCACTCGACTCATAGAGAAGGGAGGGAGCCCAGTCGACTGCCCTGGCGTCGGCTGGTCTTGGCAGTAGAACCAGGTCGACTGCCACCCTCTGACTGACTCGGGAAGGGTCATAGCTGGGAAAGCGCTCTTACTCCTCATCTAGACCCCGAGACCCCCACACATCTGGATTACCTGAGTTCTCTCGTCATTGGGACTGGCCTTTTTCACCGTCTGAGAACGACAAGTGAATATGTGTTTGAAGAGGCCCCAGTGCGGCCGGCAACCCAAGAAGTTTTCACACAAAGATACAAAAGCGGCGAGATAGGCAATGGAATTGGGTGTAAAGTGGTGAAGCTGAGCCCCAAAGAAATTCAGAAACCCTCGAAAGAAAGGATGCGGTGGCAGAGAGAACCCTCGATCTACATGAGTCGCCAAGAGGACACACTCACCCTCCTGAGGTTGCGGCTGCCACTCCATCCCCGGGAGCCTCGTCGCCCCGTGCGCAACCAGGCCTTCGTTGGCCAGGTCGTCGAGATCCTTTTGGGTGATGGTCGAGTGGATCCAATCACCCTGGATCCAACCTTGCGGAAAACGGGACCGCGACGAGGATCCCCCTTGACTGGTCGCTCTCCCCTTCACCTTCGCCGTCGTCGACGCCTTCTTCGCCCGCTCCAAAGCCGTCGTCTTCTCTTTCACCATTGTTGCCGACGAGGCTGGAACAGAGCAGCGACGTTGGGCAGTTGGTGGGCGCAACGGATGAATCTGGAGGCGAGGGAGGAGAAAATGAGGAGGCACTGTTCAAAAAACCTCCGCCAGGTTCCTTATATCGAGTCACTTCTGAGTGGCTGACAGGTAGGCCCAGGCGATCCTGTCAAATCCCAAAACAGTCGCGCAGGCGATACGTGGCGAAAAAGGCGGCGCGGGAATCGAGGCGTCCCTACCTTATCCCATCCGAGTACCGCGGTCTTCTCCGCTTCGCGCACTTCCCAAAATTCGGATCCCACTAAATCCGCTAACCACAGGGCAACTTGTCAGACGGAAGATCTCCTGCGACCCGTCGCTTGGAAATCTCCAAGTTCATAAAGTTCACTCGACAGATATAAAGAATGGATCAAGGCGAATGAATGAAAGTTGACACCCTCACTTGAAAGTCATTGATCCAGAGCAAAACACCTTTACAGCACCAGAAAGCAGGTCGGAAAGATTGCCAACTCCTTCCTCACTCAAACCTCGATCCATTCGGGGGCTACTGATGAAGTCATGTACCTAGGGTAGGGTCATGAACCTGTCCAAGGTACCCTCCCCAAGGACATCTTTTAGAAGAAGCCGTCTTCCAGTCGACCAAGAGGAACTCCACTCGACGAACTAGAAGACACTCGACGAACCTGAAGACACTCGACCAAGAAGACTCACTCGACCACCAGGAGTTCAAGATCTACTCTGAATCCAAATGGTCTATAATTAAGTAGTCATTATGGTCATGATGACACTTTATGTAAGGCGTTACCAGTAACGCCTGACCTTAATGTACTTTAACCCTCCGCTACGTGGGCTGGCTGGGGTCCTGGCGTCCTCTATATAAGCCACCCCCTCCACTGGTAGAAGGGTTCGCACCCCTGTAACTCTCACACATATAATCTAGTCGACCGCCTCCGGGCTCCGAGACGTAGGGTTGTTACTTCCTCCGAGAAGGGCCTGAACTCGTAAAACACTTGTGTGCACAACTGCTCCATAGCTAAGATCTTGCCTCTCCATACCTACCCCCTATTCTACTGTCAGACTTAGAACCACGATACCTACCCCCTGGGCGCCCTCCTGCCTCGTGGACGCCTCGTGGCGTTTCTGACTTCAACTCCAAGTCTACTAGTTTGCTTTCGGTCCAAGAAAGATCATCACGAAGGTTTCATTCCATTTGGACCCTGTTTGGTATTCCTTTTCTACAAAACTCTAAAATAGGCAAAAAAACAGAAACTGGCACTGGTCCTCCGGTTAATAGGTTAGTCCCAAAAATAATATAAAAGAGCATATTAAAGCCCATTAAACATCAAAATAGATAATATAATAGCATGGAACAATCAAAAAATATAGATACATTGGAGACGTATCAAGCATCCCCAAGCTTAATTCCTGCTCGTCCTCGAGTAAGTAAATGATAAAAACAGAATTTTTGATGTGGAATGCTACCTAACATAATTTTCAATGTAATTTTCTTTATTTGTGGCATGAATGTTCAGATCCGAAAGATTCAAGACAAAAGTTTAATATTGACATAAAAATAATAATACTTCAAGCATACTAACAAAGCAATCATGCCTTGTCAAAATAACATGGCCAAAGAAAGTTCATCCCTACAAAATCATATAGTTTGGCTATGCTCCATCTTCGTCACACAAAATATTCAAATCATCCACAACCGCGGTTTCAGCCAAGCAATTGTTTCATACTTTAGTATGATCAAACTTTTTCAACTTTCACGCAATACATGAGCATGAGCCATGGACATAGAACTATAGGTAGAATAGAGTGGTGGTTGTGGAGAAAACAAAAAAAGAAAGATGGTCTCACATATACTAGGCATATTAATGGGCTATGGAGATGCCCATCAATAGATATCAATGTGAGTGAGTAGGGATTGCCATGCAACGGATGCACTAGAGCTATAATGTATGAAAGCTCATAAAGAAACTAAGTGGGTGTGCATCCAACTTGCTTGCTCACGAAGACCTAGGGCATTTTGAGGAAGCCCATTATTGGAATATACAAGCCAAGTTCTATAACGAAAATTCCCACTAGTATATGAAAGTGACAAGATAAGAGACTCTCTATCATGAAGATCTTGGTGCTACTTTGAAGCACAAGTGTGGAAAAAGGATAGTAGCATTGCCCCTTCTCTCTTTTTGTCTCCTTTTTTTGGCTTCTTTTGGCCTCATTTTTTTCATTGGCTTCTTTGGCCTCTTTTTTTGATTTCCTCACACAGGACAATGCTCTAATAAAGACGATCATCACACTTCTATTTATTTACAACTCAAGGATTACAACTCGATACTTAGAACAAAATATGACTCTATATGAATGCCTCTCGCAGTGTACCGAGATGTGCAATGAATCAAGAGTGACATGTATGAAAGAATTATGAATGGTGGCTTTGCCACAAATACGATGGCAACTACATGATCATGCAAAGCAATATGACAATGATGAAGTATGTCATAGTAAACGGAATGGTGGAAAGTTGCATGGCAATATATCTCGGAATGGCTATGGAAATGCCATAATAGGTAGGTATGGTGGTTGTTTTGAGGAAAGTAAATGGTGGGTTTATGGTACCAGCGAAAGTTGCACGGTACTAGAGGGGCTAGCAATGGGGGAAGGGTGAGAGTGCGTATAATCCATGGACTCAACATTAGTCATAAAGAACTCACATACTTATTGCAAAAATCTACAAGTCATCAAAACCAAGCACTACGCGCATGCTCCCAGGGGAAGGGTTGGTAGGAGTTAACCATCGAACAATCCTGACCTCCACACATAAGGAAGACAATCAAAGAAACACCTCATGCTTCAAATTTGTTACACAACGGTTACCATACGTGCATGCTACGAGACTCGCAAACCTCAACACAAGTATTTCTCAAATTCACAATTACTCTACTAGCATGACTCTAATATCACCATCCTCATATCTCAAAACAATCATCAAGAATCAAACTTCTCATAGTATTCAACGCACTTTTTATGAAAGTTTTTATTACATTCATCTTGGATGCCTATCATATTAGGACAAATTTTATAGCCAAAGAAAATTACCATGTTGTTCTAAAAAACTCTCAAAATAATATAAGTGAAGCATGAGAGATCAATAATTTCTATAAAATAAAACCACCACCGTGCTCTAAAAAGATATAAGCGAAGCACTAGAGCAAAATTGTCTATCTCAAAAGATATAAGTGAAGCACATAGAGTATTCTAATAAATTCCGATTCAGGTGTGTCTCTTCCAAAAGGTGTGTACTGTTGGGTTTCGTAGTAATTTCAAAAAATTTCCTACGCACACGCAAGATCATGTGATGCATAGCAACGAGGGGGAGAGTATTGTCTACGTACCCAACGCAGACCGACTGCGGAAGCGATGACACGACGTAGAGGAAGTAGTCGTACGTCTTCACGATCCAACCGATCAAGCACCGAAACTACGGCACCTCCGAGTTCGAGCACACGTTCAGCTCGATGACGATCCCCGGACTCCGATCCAGCAAAGTGTCGGGGAAGAGTTCCGTCAGCACGACGGCGTGGTGACGATCTTGATGTACTACAGCAGCAGGGCTTCGCCTAAACTCCGCTACAGTATTATCGAGGAATATGGTGGCAGGGGGCACCGCACACGGCTAAGGAACAGATCACGTGGATCAACTTGTGTGTCTTTGGGGTGTCTCTACCTCAGTATATAAAGGAGCCAAGGGGGGAGGGGGCGCCGGCCAAGAGAGAGAGGCGCAGGAGGAGTCCTACTCCTTCCGGGAGTAGGACTCCCCTCCAATCCTATTCCAACTAGGATTCCCTAAGTGGGAAAGAGGGGGAAGGGTGGCCGGCCACCTCTCCAAGTCCTAATAGGACTAGGGGAAGGGGGAAGGCGCGCAGCCCTTGTGGGCAGCCCTTTCACCTTTCCACTAAGGCCCATGAAGGCACATATGGCTCCCGGGGGGTTCCGGTAACCTACCGGTAACCCGGTAAAATCCCGATTTCACCCGGAACACTTCCGATACCCAAATATAGGCTTCCAATATATCAATCTTTACGTCTCGACCATTTAGAGACTCCTCGTCATGTCCGTGATCACATCCAGGACTCCGAACAACGTTCGGTACATCAAAATGCATAAACTCATAATATAACTGTCATCGTAACCTTAAGCGTGCGGACCCTACGGGTTCGAGAACAATGTAGACATGACCGAGACATGTCTCCGGTCAATAACCAATAGCAGGACCTGGATGCCCATATTGGCTCCTACATATTCTACGAAGATCTTTATCGGTCAGACCGCATAACAACATACGTTGTTCCCTTTGTCATCGGTATGTTACTTGCCCGAGATTCGATCGTCGGTATCCAATACCTAGTTCAATCTCGTTACCGGCAAGTCTCTTTACTCGTTCCGTAATACATCATCTCACAACTAACATATTAGTTGCAGTGCTTGCAAGGCTTATGTGATGTGCATTACCGAGAGGGCCCAGAGATACCTCTCCGACAATCGGAGTGACAAATCCTAATCTCGAAATACGCCAACCCAACATCTACCTTTGGAGACACCTGTAATGCTCCTTTATAATCACCCAGTTACGTTGTGATGTTTGGTAGCACCCAAAGTGTTCCTCCGGCAAACGGGAGTTGCATAATCTCATAGTCATAGGAACATGTATAAGTCATGAAGAAAGCAATAGCAACATACTAAACGATCAGGTGCTAAGCTAATGGAATGGGTCATGTCAATCAGATCATTCAACTAATGATGTGATCCTGTTAATCAAATAACAACTCTTTTGTCCATGGTTAGGAAACATAACCATCTTTGATTAACGAGCTAGTCAAGTAGAGGCATACTAGTGACACTATGTTTGTCTATGTATTCACACATGTATTATGTTTCTGGTTAATACAATTCTAGCATGAATAATAAACATTTATCATGAAATAAGGAAATAAATAATAACTTTATTATTGCCTCTAGGGCATATTTCCTTCAGTCTCCCACTTGCACTAGAGTCAATAATCTAGTTCACATCGCCATGTGATTTAACACCAATATTCATATTTGTATATGATTAACACCCATAGTTCACATCGTCATGTGACCAACACCCAAAGGGTTTACTAGAGTCAATAATCTAGTTCACATCGCTTATGTGATTAACACCCAAAGAGTACTAAGGTATGATCATGTTTTGCTCGTGAGAGAAGCTTAGTCAACGGGTCTGTCACATTCAGAGCCGTATGTATTTTGCAAATATTCTATGTCTACAATGCTCTGTACGGAGCTACTCTAGCTAATTGCTCCCACTTTCAATATGTATCCAGATTAAGACCTAGAGTCATCTGGATCGGTGTAAAAGTTTGCACCGATGTAACTTATACAACGAACTCTTTTATCACCTCCATAATCGAGAAACATCTCCTTAGTCCTTACTAAGGATATTCTTGACCGCTGTCCAGTGATCTACTATTAGATCAAAATTATATTCCCTTGACAAACTCAGAGCAAGGTATACAATATGTCTGGTTCACAGCATAGCATACTTTATAGAACCTATGACTGAGGTATAGGGAATGACTTTTCATTCTCTTTCTATTTTCTGCCATGGTCAGGTCTTGAGTCTTACTCAATTTCACACCTTGCAACACAGGCAAGAACTCCTTCTTTGACTGTTCCATTTTGAACTATTTCAAAAATTTATCAAGGTATGTATTCATTGAAAAAATTTATCAAGCGTCTTGATCTATCTATATAGATCTTGATGCTCAATGTGTAAGCAGCTTCACCGAAGTCTTTCTTTGAAAAACTCCTTTCAAACACTCCTTTATGCTTTACAGAATAATTCTACATTATTTCCGATCAACAATATGTCATTCACATATACTTATCAGAAATGTTGTAGTGCTCCCACTCACTTTCTTGTAAATACAGGCTTCACCGCAAGTCTGTATAAAACTATATGCTTTGATCAACTCATCAAAGCGTATATTCCAACTCCGAGATGCTTGTACCAGTCCATAGATGGATTGCTAGAGCTTGCATATTTTGTTAACACCTTTAGGATCGACAAAACCTTCTAGTTGCATCATATACAACTCTTCTTTAATAAATCCATTAAGGAATGCAGTTTTGTTTATCCATTTGCCAGATTTCATAAAATGTGGCAATTGCTAACATGATTCGAACAGACTTAAGCATAGATACGAGTGAGAAACTCTCATCGTAGTCAACACCTTGAATTTGTTGAAAACCTTTTTGCGACAATTCTAGCTTTGTAGATAGTAACACTACTATCAGCGTCCGTCTTCCTCTTGAAGATCCATTTATTCTCAATTGCTTGCCGATCATCGGGCAAGTCAACCAAAGTCCATACTTTGTTCTCATACATGGATCATATCTCAGATTTCATGGCCTCAAGCCATTTATCGGAATCTGGGCTCATCATCGCTTCCTCATAGTTCGTAGGTTCGTCATGGTCTAGTGACATGACTTCCAAAACAGGATTACCGTACCACTCTGGTGCGGATCTCACTCTGGTTTACCTACGAGATTTGGTAGTAACTTGATCTGAAGTTACATGATCATCATCATTAGCTTCCTCACTAATTGGTGTAGTAGTCACAGGAACAGAATTCTGTGATGAACTACTTTCCAATAAGGGAGCAGGTACAGTTATCTCATCAAGTTCTACTTTCCTCCCACTCACTTCTTTCGAGAGAAACTCCTTCTCTAGAAAGGATCCATTTTAGCAACGAATATCTTGCCTTCGGATTTGTGATAGAAGGTGTACCCAACAATTTCCTTTGGGTATTCTATGAAGACGCACTTCTCCGATTTGGGTTCGAGCTTATCAGGATGAAACTTTTTCACATAAGCATCGCAGCCCCAAACTTTAAGAAACGACAACTTAGGTTTACTGCTAAACCACAGTTCATATGTTGTCATCTCAACGGATTTAGATGGTGCCCTTTTAATGTGAATGCAGCTGTCTCTAATGTATAACCCCAAAACAATATTGGTAAATCAGTAAGAGACATCATAGATTGCACCATATCCAATAAAGTGCGGTTACGACGTTCGGACACACCATAACGTTGTCGTGTTCCAGGTGGCGTGAGCTGTGAAACTATTTCACATTGTTTTAATTGAAGACCAAACTCGTAACTCAAATATTCGTCTTTGCGATCAGATCGCAGAAACTTTATTTTCTTGTTACGATGATTTTTCCACTTCACTCTGAAATTCTTTGAACCTTTCAACTATTTCAGACTTATGTTTCATCAAGTAGATATACTCATATCTGCTCAAATCATCTTGTGAAGGTCAGAAAATAACGATACTTGCCACGAGCATCAACACTCATTGGATCGCATACATTGGTATGTATTATTTCCAATAAGTCAGTAGCTTGTTCCATTGTTCCGGAGAACGGAGTTTTAGTCATCTTGCCCAAAAGGTACGGTTCACAAGCATCAAATGATTCATAACCAAGTGATTCCGAAAATCCACCTTTATGGAGTTTCTTCATGCGCTTTACACCGACATGACCCAAACGGCAGTGCCACAAATAAGTTGCACTATCATTATTAACTTTGCATCTTTTGGCCTCAATATTATGAATATGTGTATCACTACGATCGAGATCCAACAAACTATTTTCATTGGGTGTATGACCATTGAAGGTTTTATTCATGTAAACAGAACAACAATTATTCTCTTATTTTAGATGAATAACCGTATTGCAATAAACATGATCAAATCATATTCATGCTCAACGCAAACACCAAATAACACTTATTCAGGTTCAACACTAATCCCGAAAGTATAGGGAGTGTGCGATGATGATCATATCAATCTTGGAACTACTTCCAACACTTATCGTCACTTTTCCTTCAACTAGTCTCTGTTTATTCTGTAACTCCTGTTTCGTTTTACTAATCTTAGCAACCGAACAAGTATCAAATACTCAGGGGATACTATAAACACTAGTAAGGCACACATCAATAATCTGTATATCAAATATACCCTTGTTCACTTTGCCATCATTCTTATCCACCATATATTCAGGGCATTTCCGCTTCCAGTGACCATTACCTTTGTAGTGTAAACACTCAGTTTCAGGCTATGGTCCAGCTTTGGGCTTCTTCGCAGGAGTGACAACTTGCTTGTCTTTCCACTTGAAGTTCCCTTTCTTTCCCTTTGCCCTTTTCTTGAAACTAGTGATCTTGTCAATCATCAACACTTGATGCTCTTTCTTGATTTCTACCTTCGTCGATTTCAACATCACGAAGAGCTCGGGAATTGATTTCGTCATCCCTTGCATACTATAGTTCATCACGAAGTTCTAGTAACTTAGTGATGGTGACTAGAGAATTCTGTCAATCACTATCTTATCTGGAAGATTAACTCCCACTTGATTCAAGCGATTGAAGTACCCAGACAATCTGAGCACATGCTCACTAGTTGAGCGATTCTCCTCCATCCTTTAGCTATAGAACTTGTTGGAGACTTCATATCTCTCAACTCGGGTATTTGCTGGAAATATTAACTTCAACTCCTGGAACATCTCATATGGTCCATGACGTTCAAAACGTCTTTGAAGTCCCGATTCTAAGCTGTTAAGCATGGTGCACTAAACTATCAAGTAGTCATCATATTGAGCTAGCCAGACATTCATAACGTCTGCATCTGCTCCTGCAATAGGTCTATCACCTAGCGGTGCATTAAGGACATAATTCTTCTGTGCAGCAATGAGGATAAACCTCAGATCACGGATCCAATACGCATCTTTGCTACTAACATCTTTCAACACAATTTTCTCTAGGAACATATCAGAATAAACATATGAAAGCAACAACGCGAGTTATTGATCTACAACATAGATATGCTAATACTACCAGGACTAAGTTCATGATAAATTAAAGTTCAATTAATCATATTACTTAAGAACTCCCACTTAGATAGACATCCCTCTAATCCTCTAAGTGATCACGTGATCCAAATCAACTAAACCATGTCCGATCATCACGTGAGATGGAGTAGTTTCATTGGTGAACATCATCGTGTTGATCATATCTACTATATGATTCACGCTCGACCTTTCGGTCTCCGTGTTCCGAGGCCATATCTGTATATGCTTGGCTCGTCAAGTATAACCTGAGTATTCCGCGTGTGCAACTGTTTTGCACCCGTTGTATTTGAACGTAGAGCCTATCACACCCGATCATCACATGGTATCTCAGCACGAAGAACTTTCGCAACGGTGCATACTCAGGGAGAACACTTCTTGATAATTTAGTGAGAGATCATCTTATAATGCTACCATCAATCAAAGCAAGATAAGATGCATAAAAAGATAAACATCACATGCAATCAATATAAGTGATATGATATGGCCATCATCATCTTGTGCTTGTGATCTCCATCTTCGAAGCACCTTCATGATCACCATAGTCACCGGCGCGACACCTTGATCTCCATCGTAGCATCGTTGTCGTCTCGCCAATCTTATGCTTCCACGACTATCACTACCGTTTAGTAATAAAGTAAAGCATTACATCGCGATTGCATTGCATACAATAAAGCGACAACCATATGGCTCCTGCCAGTTGCCGATAACTTGGTTACAAAACATGATCATCTCATACAATAAAATTCAGCATCATGCCTTGACCATATCACATCACAACATGCCCTGCAAAAACAAGTTAGACGTCCTCTACTTTGTTGTTGCATGTTTTACGTGGCTGCTACGGGCTTAAGTAAGAACCAATCTCACCTACGCATCAAAACCACAACGATAGTTTGTCAAATAGACTCCGTTTTAACCTTCGCAAGGACCGGGCGTAGCCACACTCTGTTCAACTAAAGTTGGAGAGACAGTCGCCCGCAAGCCATCTATGTGCAAAGCACATCGAGGGAACCGGTCTCGCGTAAGCGTACGCGTAAGGTTGGTCCGGGTCGTCTCGTCCAACAATACCGCCGAACCAAAGTATGACATGCTGGTAGGCAGTATGACTTGTATCGTCCACAACTCACTTGTGTTCTACTCGTGCAAATAACATCAAACCATAAAACCTAGGCTCGGATGCCACTGTTGGGTTTCGTAGTAATTTCAAAAAATTTCCTACGCACACGCAAGATCATGTGATGCATAGCAACGAGGGGGAGAGTATTGTCTACGTACCCAACGCAGACCGACTGCGGAAGCGATGACACGACGTAGAGGAAGTAGTCGTACGTCTTCACGATCCAACCGATCAAGCACCGAAACTACGGCACCTCCGAGTTCGAGCACACGTTCAGCTCGATGACGATCCCCGGACTCCGATCCAGCAAAGTGTCGGGGAAGAGTTCCGTCAGCACGACGGCGCGGTGACGATCTTGATGTACTACAGCAGCAGGGCTTCGCCTAAACTCCGCTACAGTATTATCGAGGAATATGGTGGCAGGGGGCACCGCACACGGCTAAGGAACAGATCACGTGGATCAACTTGTGTGTCTTTGGGGTGTATCTACCTCAGTATATAAAGGAGCCAAGGGGGGAGGGGGCGCCGGCCAAGAGAGAGAGGCGCAGGAGGAGTCCTACTCCTTCCGGGAGTAGGACTCCCCTCCAATCCTATTCCAACTAGGATTCCCTAAGTGGGAAAGAGGGGCAAGGGTGGCCGGCCACCTCTCCTAGTCCTAATAGGACTAGGGGAAGGGGGGAGGTGCGCAGCCCTTGTGGGCAGCCCTTTCACCTTTCCACTAAGGCGCATGAAGGCCCATATGGCTGCCGGGGGGTTCCGGTAACCTCCCGGTAACCCGGTAAAATCCCGATTTCACCCGGAACACTTCCGATACCCAAATATAGGCTTCCAATATATCAATCTTTACGTCTCGACCATTTCGAGACTCCTCGTCATGTCCGTGATCACATCCGGGACTCCGAACAACCTTAGGTACATCAAAATGCATAAACTCATAATATAACTGTCATCGTAACCTTAAGCGTGCGGACCCTACGGGTTCGAGAACAATGTAGACATGACCGAGACATGTCTCCGGTCAATAACCAATAGCGGGACCTGGATGCCCATATTGGCTCCTACATATTCTACAAAGATCTTTATCGGTCAGACCGCATAACAACATACGTTGTTCCCTTTGTCATCGGTATGTTACTTGCCCGAGATTCGATCGTCGGTATCCAATACCTAGTTCAATCTCATTACCGGCAAGTCTCTTTACTCGTTCCATAATACATCATCTCACAACTAACATATTAGTTGCAGTGCTTGCAAGGCTTATGTGATGTGCATTACCGAGAGGGCCCAGAGATACCTCTCCGACAATCGGAGTGACAAATCCTAATCTCGAAATACGCCAACCCAACATCTACCTTTGGAGACACCTGTAATGCTCCTTTATAATCACCCAGTTATGTTGTGACGTTTGGTAGCACCCAAAGTGTTCCTCCGGCAAACGGGAGTTGCATAATCTCATAGTCATAGGAACATGTATAAGTCATGAAGAAAGCAATAGCAACATACTAAACGATCAGGTGCTAAGCTAATGGAATGGGTCATGTCAATCAGATCATTCAACTAATGATGTGATCCTGTTAATCAAATAACAACTCTTTTGTCCATGGTTAGGAAACATAACCATCTTTGATTAACAAGCTAGTCAAGTAGAGGCATACTAGTGACACTATGTTTGTCTATGTATTCACACATGTATTATGTTTCCGGTTAATACAATTCTAGCATGAATAATAAACATTTATCATGAAATAAGGAAATAAATAATAACTTTCTTATTGCCTCTAGGGCATATTTCCTTCATGTACAGCAAGGATGATTGTGGTTTTTTAACTAAAAATCAAATACGCAAATCATACAAGATGCTCCAAGCAAAACACATATAATGTGGTGAATAAAAATATAGCCTCAAGTAAAGTTACCAATAGATGAAGACGAAAGAGGGGATGCCTTCCGGGGCATCCCCAAGGTTAGGCTTTTGGTTGTCCTTTAATTTTACCTTGGGGGTGCCTTGGCCATCCCCAAGCTTAGGCTCTTGCCACTACTTGTTCCAAAATCCATCAAATCTTTACCCAAAACTTGAAAACTTCACAACACAAAACTTCAACAGAAAATCTCATGAGCTCTGTTAGTATAAGAAAATAAACCACCACTTTAAGGTAATGTAATGAACTCATTCATATTTATATTGGTTTTAAACCTAATGTATTCCAACTTCTCTATGGTTCATACCCCCCGATACTACTCATAGATTCATCAACATAAGCAAACAACACACGAAAAACAGAATGTGTCAAAAACAGAACAGTCTGTAGTAATCTGTAACTTTCGAATACTTCTATAACTATAAAAAATCTGAAATAAATTTTTTAATGTGAGGAATTTGTCTATTAATCATCTGCAAAAAGAATCAACTTAAAATCACTCTTCTGTAAAAAAAATATGACAGCTATTCTCGTGAGCGCAAAAGTTTCTGTTTTTTACAGCAAGATTGCAATGACTTCACCCATGTCTTCCCAAAAGTTTTACTTGGCACAAACAGTAATTAAAACATAAAACCACATCTAAGCAGAAGCTATATGAATTATTTATTACTAAACAGGAGCACAAAAGTAAAGAACAAAAATAAAATTGGGTTGCCTCCCAACAAGCGCTATCATTTAACGCCCCTAGCTAGGCATAAAAACACGAATAGATCTAGGTATTGTTATCTTCGGCATGTAGTCCATAAGTGGCTCTCATAATAGATTCATAAGGCAATTTAATTTTCTTCCTAGGAAAGTGTTCCATGCCCTTCCTTAACGGAAATTGAAATCTAATATTTCCTTCTTTCATATCAATAATTGCACCGATCGTTCTAAGGAAAGGTCTACCAAGAATAATAGGACATGTAGGATTGCAACCTATATCAAGAACAATGAAATCTATGGGCACATAATTCCTATTTGCAACAATAAGAACATCATTAATCCTTCCCATAGGTTTCTTAATGGTGGAATCCGCAAGATGCAAATTTAAAGAACAATCATCAATTTCAAGGAAACCTAGCACATCACACAAAGTTTTTGGAATCGTGGAAACACTAGCACCAAAATCACACAAAGCATAGCATTCATAATCTTTAATCTTAATTTTAGTAGTTGGTTCCCACTCATCATAAAGTTTTCTAGGGATAGAAACTTCTAGTTCAAGCTTTTCTTTGTAAGATTGCATCAAAGCATCCACGATATGTTTAGTAAAAGCTTTATTTTGATTATAAGCATGAGGAGAATTTAACACGGATTGCAACAAGGAAATGCAATCTATTAAAGAGCAATTATCATAATTAAATCCCTTGAAATCCAAAATAGTGGGTTCATTGCTATGTAAAGTTTTGACCTCTTCAATCCCACTTTTATCAATTTTTGCATCTAGATCTAAAAACTCTGAATCATTGGGACGCCTTTTAACTAAAGTTGACTCATCTCCAGTCCCATATTTATCAAAATTCATATTGGATAACAAAGATTTAATAGGAGTCACATCAATAAATTTTAGATCTTCATCATTATTATCAGGAAAACTAGAAGAACACGCTTTTACAAACCAATCTTTTTTAGCGCGCATCCTGGCGGTTCTTTCTTTGCACTCATCAATGGAAATTCCCATGGCTTTGAGAGACTCATTGATATCATGCTTAGGTGGAATAGATCTAAGTTTCAAAGAATCAACATCAAGAGAAATTCTACCCATGTTCCTAGCCAACCCATCAATCTTAAGCAATTTTTCTTCAATCAAAGCATTAAAATTCTTTTATGAACTCATAAATTCTTTAACATTATTCCCAAAATCAGAGGGCATCTTACTAAAATTTCCATAAGAGTTTTTGTAGGAATTACCATAATTATTAGAGGAATTACTAGGAAACGGCCTAGAATTAAAATTGCCTCTATACACGTTGTTACGAAAATGTTCCTACCAACAAAATCCACATCCATAGATTCATTATTATTCTCAATCAAAATGGACAAAGGCATATCATTAGGATCAAAAGGAACACTTTTATTAGCAAACAATTTCATAAGTTCATCAATCTTTCCACTCAAAACATTAATCTCTTCAATTGCATGGACTTTTTTACTAGTGGATCTTTTGGTGTGCCATTGAGAATAGTTAACCATAATATTGTCTAGGAGTTTAGTAGCTTCTCCTAAAGTGTTTTCCATAAAAGTGCCTCCCGCGGCCGAATCTAAAAGATTTCTAGAAGCAAAATTCAATCCGGCATAAAAAATTTGTATAATCATCCACAAATTCAAACCATGTGTAGGGCAATTACGTATCATTAATTTCATCCTCTCCCAAGCTTGTGCAACATGCTCATGATCAAGTTGCGTAAAATTCATAATATCGTTCCTAAGAGAGATGATCTTAGAGGGAGGAAAATACTTAGAGATAAAAGCATCTTTGCACTTATTCTATGAATCAATACTATTTTTAGGCAAAGAAGAGAACCAAGTTTTAGCACGATCTCTAAGAGAAAACGGAAATAGCTTCAATTTAAAAATATCATTTTCCACATATTTATTCTTTTGCATATCACACAAATCAACGAAGTTGTTTAGATGGGTTGCGGAATCTTCACTAGGAAGGCCAGAAAATTGATCTTTCATAACAAGATTCAACAAAGCGGTATTAATTTCACAAGATTCAGCATCGGTAGTAGGAGCAACCGGAGTGCTAATAAAATCATTGTTGATGGTATTGGAAAAGTCACAATTTAGTATTATCTTGAGCCACCGTGACAAGCAATCAATCCAACTCACAAGCACACAAGAAGCAAGCGAAGAGAGACGAACGGAAGAGGGGCGAAGAAAAGGCAAAGGTTTTCAAAAATCGTTTTAGAAGTGGGGGAGAGGAAAACGAGAGGCGAATGGAAAATAATGTAATGCGAGAGAGAAGAGTTTATGATGGGTACTTGGTATGGTTTGACTTGGCATAGATCTCCTCGGCAACGGCGCCAGAAATTGGCAAGTTGACAGGAGATCAAATCTTGACTTGACTTGGTGTAGGTCTCCTCGGAAACGGCGCCATAAATCCTTCTTTCTACCTCTTGAGCTTGCGTTGGTTTTTCCCTTGAAGAGGACAGGGTGATGCAGCAAAGTAGCGTAAGTATTTCCCTCGGTTTTGAGAACCAAGGTATCAATCCAGTAGGAGACGACACACAAGTCGCCGATTACCTGCACAAACAATCAAGAACCTTGCAACCAAGGCGATAAAGGGGTTGTCAATCCCTTCACGGTCACTCGCAAAAGTGAGATCTGATAGAGATAATAAAATAAATATTTTTTGTATTTTTGTTGTATAGATTGGAAAGTAAAGATTGCAAAATAGTAAATGAGATTTAAAGAGATACGATATAATGGAAAAGAGACCCGGGGGCCATAGGTTTCGCTAGTGGCTTCTCTCGAGATAGCATGTATTATGGTGGGTGAACAAATTACTGCCGAGCAATTTATAGAAAAAAGCATAATTATGAAGACATCTAAGGCAATGATCATGAACATAGACATCACGTCCGTGTCAAGTAGACCGAAACGATTCTGCATCTACTACTATTACTCCACACAACGACCGCTATCCAACATGCATCTAGAGTATTAAGTTCATAAGAACGGAGTAACGCATTAAGCAAGATGACATGATGTAGAGGGATAAACTCAAGCAATATGATATAAACCCCATCTTTTTATCCTCGATGACAACAATACAATACATGCCTTGCTGCCCCTACTGTCACTGGGAAAGGACACCGCAAGATTGAACCCAAAGCTAAGCACTTCTCCCATTGCAAGAAAGATCAATCTAGTAGGCCAAACTAAACCAATAATTCAAAGAGACTTGCTAAGATATCAAATCATGCATATAAGAATTCAGAGAAGAACCAAATAATATTCATAGATAATCATGTTCATATATAAATCCACAATTCATCGGATCTCGGCAAACACACCGCAAAAGAGTATTACATCGAATAGATCTCCAAGAACATCGAGGAGAACTTTGTATTGAGAATCAAAGAGAGAGAAGAAGTCATCTAGCTAATAACTATGGACCCGAAGGTCTATGGTAAACTACTCACGCTTCATCGGAGAGGCAATGGTGCTGATGTAGAAGCCCTCCGTGATCGATTCCCCCTCCGGCAGATCACCGGAAAAGGCCCCAAGATGGGATCTCACGGGTACAGAAGGTTGCGGCGGTGGAAAAGTGGTTTCATGGCTCCCCCTGATGTTTCTAGGGTATAAGAGTATATATATATATATATATATATATATATATATATATATATATATATATATATATATATATATATAGGCAAAAGAAGTACGTCGGTGGAGCTACGAGGGGCCCACAAGGGTGGGGGCGCGCCTACCCCCTGGGAGCGCCCTCCTACCTCGTGGCGTTTCTGACATAAACTCCAAGTCTTCTGGTTTGCTTTCGGTCCAAGAAAGATCATCGCAAAGGTTTCATTCCGTTTGGACTCCGTTTGGTATTCCTTTTCTGCAAAACTCTAAAATAGGCAAAAAAACAGAAATTGGCACTGGGCCTCCGGTTAATAGGTTAGTCCCAAAAAAATATAAAAGAGCATATTAAAGCCCATTAAACATCCAAAACAGATAATATAATAGCATGGAACAATCAAAAATTATAGATATGTTGGAGACGTATCATGGTGGTGGCCGAAAGTGGGGCTCGACGAAAACAACGATATGGAACGAGATCGAGCCAACTACGCGCACGGGCGGCATCTAGGCGACGCACTAAGCTCAGTAGTGAGCTCGCCCGGCCAACTGATGGGCCATATCAATGGAAGCGAGCTCGACAGTGACGGCGGAGCAATGGCGGCAGCAGCAGCAGTAGTGCGAGGCAGGGGGTCGAGGGGGAAAACGGAGGAGAAAATGTGTGGATGCTCACCGCGGAGGCACACGGTGGCCCGATGGGTGACTAGGAGCAGCAGAGGTGACAGATCGACAAAGAACAGTGGCGGCGACCGAGGAAGAATAAGGCGTCGATCTGGTCGGTGTGGATCCCGGCTCGAACGGCGGCTCATGTATGACGTAGCGGAGCACGACGGAGCGGCTGGACATTCTTTCAGGGTGCATGGACGACGGGGGCACGGGAATGGTGGAGGACATGGCGACGGCTCGCTCGGGTGAGGTCACAGAGGTGGGCGCGGGGTGAGAGGGGGAGAACTTCAAGGGGGAGTGGACGCAGATGAACCCTAGGGCACTGGGGGGCGATCTTATCCGCGCAGGGGATGCGACGGATGGCCGCCCCGTGGCCGATCCTCACCATGGACGTGATGCAGTCGTCCACGGCGCTCTGGTGAACACAGGTAACAGGGGGTGCTGGTGGGCTAGGCCACACTGTAGCTTGTAGGTCGTAAGTGCACAGTGCTTCACTTCTATTTTCCTTTTCTTTTCTGTCCTACGAATTTTAACTGTTGTTTCGTGCTTAGTTTAGCTAACAAATGATTTTAGTTGATCATGAACTTTGCACATAAATATGGTGCACCATTTTGAAGATGCACACCAAGTTTGGGTTACTTAGAAAATTTTAGACATTTTTAGAAAATGAAATGGTCAAGTTATTTGTTGTTTTTCCACTTAAAAAGTAACTGGGGTCAATTTTGGAATTTAAATAAGTTTGATTCCACTTGGCAAATTACTTGGTGATTATTTAGAACATTATCAACATTTTTGTTTCCATGTTTGAAGAATTAATTATTTGACTTGCAATTTGAATTTGAATTTGAGTTTGATTTGGAACAAAGTGATGATTAGAAAAAGTCATTCTGATGACTTGGCAGTCATTAGCAAGAGTTTACTATAGCATGATCATCGGGGTGTTACACTGCGTCGGCTCCTATGTCGGTGTTCCAGCTGGCATAGAAGGAGTAGAGGTACAACATGTTCCTTCTGAAGCAGCACCGGCTGACGAAGAGCCAAATCTATGGTGAACATGCAAGCGAGGCGGTCGTGGCCGCCACACGTGCGGCCAACCCGAACTTCGTTGCGGAGTAGTGGGCGCTCTATGAGACCGCACACACGCTGACGGCGCAGGCTGTCGAGAACTCCAATGCCGCCGTCCAACTTTTGAGGGCGTATGTGGCAGGTGGACAGTAACGAGCCATCCATGTTCATCTTCGACCTCTTGTCCACTGACACTAGCGACGGATTGGTCGCAGACTCCTCCAAGGACGTGTAGGGCATGGGAGGCAGCAGGGCATTGTGTCCCAAGTGGGCCGATCCGTCTTTCATGTTCTACTCTTTCTCGCTGGAAACCGCACCTCCACTTCACCGGCCTTGAACCCTGTTGCCGTTCATGTAGACAGTAGGTGGAGGACGTGGTTGTCGATGCGGAATACAAAGAAAGTGAACGAGGCATCGTCGTAGGTTTGGTTTAGAGTCCGGCCGCTTTTTTTTAATGAGAAAAGTTTGAAATATAATGAATTTTGTCAGGTTTAAATGAAAATCCACTGTGTTTGCATGATTTTGTCCGGTTAGTTGAAACTTGATTCAAAACATGCAGACATCTTGCATGACAGACTCTCGCATCCGTATTTGCAGACTGGTCTATGTGTATGGGGACAGATACGGGAGCAAATTTACGGAGTATTGGAGATGCCCTTGACTTGCCGCTCCCGCAAAGAAGAATTCCAATTTCGAAAAGCTTGAAAAAAAAAGGTGCCACTTATCCCATGGTCATCCGACCTGAGAGTATTATACTCCTTCCTAGTAACCACGTTCCTACACGTATCTCCGATGTGACAGCTCACTTGATCAACTCATTTTCTTTCCATCTCTGCGGGTCACCAACTCTGTTTTTTTGTTGGTTGTTAGAGGGACGGCGACATGGCGTCCCACTACGTGGAACCGTGCACTCCGGAAAGACCAAGCCAACATTCATCAACTGGATCAAACTCGATCACCAACGCAAGCAATCGAACGAACTCATTGTTAGGCGACCACGGCTTCAAAGAAAACAGGAGCACGCACGCACGTACGCGATCCAGAACCTAATATTCAAGTACGCCGGGGAGGGGCCGAGTCAAGGGAAACGGGCTCGACTCGACCGGCACCGCGTGATAACCCGTCCCTCTCCGCCACGCTCATCCCCACCTCCACCTCCACCTCCACCTCCAGCCGTTGGTTCGTTCCTTCCTTGGCCAAAGCGATCGGGTCAACCCGGGCGCTGCATGCAGCTGTAGCACACTGCGCCCCTTGAATGCGATGCATGCTTCCGTCGCCGCGCCGACGCGTACCGTATCGATGGCGACGGCGACGACGATCATGCCTCTACTTGCAACATTATCCTGCCGTGTGGTAGATGGATACCCCGTGCATGCAATTCACTCATCCCCCTTTCTGTCTCCTACGTACACGAACACGATGACAGCGTCCCTACACCTGCGTGTGCAGGAGGACAGGAACATACCATCTCGATCGCCTTCATGATGATTTTCTAATCTGCAGTGCCGCCGCCATGGTTCGAGATCAAGCTGTTCACACTGGTATTTCACACTTACGCTGCAGTACATATTTTGCTGGTAAAATCTAGAGATGAGACTCAACGTTAGCCAAAATACTACCTCGGTTTCAAAATAGATGACTCGATGTTGGAACGGATGGAGTAGGTCTGAACCGCGCGATCCAGACGGATGCAGACGGCCTGAGAGTCCGCGTTGGACATGCCACATTTACCATCTCAGTAGGAGCAGGAGCAGGAGCGGTGCCATCCAGTAAGCGCCGGAGACGCGTACATACACCACCGGCCGGGAAAAGAGAAGGAATGTACGAACACCGGCCCGGTCGTCGTGGCGCGCACGACGGTGGTACGAAAACGACGGCTGCTCCGGTCGCGTGCGGTGGTCGAAGGAGGTGGTTGGAGACTTCCTCGGCCCTTCCTTCCCACCGAGCACAGCACAATGGTCGAGGGATCAGATCGTTCCCCTTTACGTTCCTAAACAAAGGGCCATGATTCATACGACAAAATGCGTGGTTTTTCCTCGCAGTCGTTTTCATCTGCGAATGTGTCACCGTGCGATTTGACACGTCGCGAGAGGCCACAAGCCTCGTGCTCTCTTGGAACCTTTTTCTCCGGCCTCAGTGTTGGTACTACAGTAATTCCTAGTGCCACGGAACATGACAATGAGAACCAGTTATTGACAGTAAAAGAGACCTAAGAGGCGCCCGGTCCGTTCATCACACGTTGCCAAAAACTATCTCCTTGTCTTTGTTTAACAATATATATGTTGACGTTTCTTCATAGAGGATCACACGAGAAATTTACCGAATCGAATATATATTTTTTTTTCTTTTTTTCGAAAAGGAGGAATACCCCGGCCTCTGCATCTGGTCGATGCATACGGCCACTTTATTAATTATTAGCACAAAACCTTACAAAGTCGTACAACAGTAAGATCAAAGCCACCATCTTCGCAACCTCTGTCGCTACTCCTATCTAACTGATGAAGGGGCGCTGATGGTCTGGGCCTAATACCAAACAGACCTCGCAGCCAAACCTAACATCTAAGACCTGAGGTCCCAACCTGGACGCCTGCCGGGTATGGGCACCCACCAGTCCGGCGTGCTCCTCAACCAGGCCGCCCGCCGGGTATGAGGCCGCCACAACCACCTACCACATATCCATCTTCAGAGTTGTACTGTTGTAACAGCCTTGCCTGGTCTCGCTGCCGCCGACGCCACCACGACGCCAGACAGCGTCGACCTCCTGCGCGTGTCCGTCACCACACATCTGACGCCCAGCCTCCGCTGCTCCATGCCGCCAAGAGCCGCCGCCAAGAATATGTAGAATGAAACACCGCTCCACCGAAGGGAGGCAGCACACCCCCACCCCTCACCTGCAGACCCTTCCAACCGATCCCAATGTCCTTGGCGTCGCCTCCAGGAAGGTTACGGTGCCTAAGGCGCCGCCGACGCCCGATCCGCATCGGATCTTGGGCTTTCACCCGGACAAGGGTTGGAGAGGAGAGATGGTGCCCTCAGCAACGCCCCCAAGGAGGAAAGCGGCGCCAAAAATCGGCGTCGCCGCTGCCAGTCAGCCTAAGGCTGCCAAGGTTTCCCCCGGACACCGATCTGCTCCACCAGAACACACCGGAGGTGGATCCGGCAAGATCCAAACCAACCCGGGGACTGGGAAGGGATGCACGGAAGGGAGAGGGGCAATACCCGCCGTCGGCCGACCCCAAAGCGTTGCCGAACGCGGCCCGCGTCGCCGCGAGGTCAGCTTTGGCTGGGGCGCCGGCCGCCATCCCCGACCCCCAGCCCATCCCACCACCTCCCCCCGGAGGAAGAAGAGGAGGGGAAGGCCGAGGCCGCCACTGCTGCGCCGACCCCTCCGCCAGCCACGGCGGAGGAAGCCGCCCACAGCCCGCACCGCCCGCAGCCCGCCCCAACCTGATCTGGATCGAGCCGCCGCCGTCTCCACACCAGCCGAGCACCACCGAGGAGCAGACCATCACGCCACCCGCACACCCGCGCGCCATCCTGCGCCGATGAGGGGCCGCGCCGCGGCGCCCCGCGAGAACGCCGTGGCCAGATCCAGGTCGGCCGGCCCGCGCCAGCCCTCCCGAACGAGGCGATGAAGACGCCCCGCCGCCGCCGCCGCCGGCCGGGCTTCGCCCGGGCGCGCCCTTTGGCGGCGGCGGGAGGAGGAGGAGGAGAAGAGAGGTGGAGAAGGGCCGGCGGCTAGGGTTCCTCCCCTGTCGCCCGCGGGAGCGCCAGAGGAGGAAGCACCGAATCGAATATATATGCCAGACAATCTGTGAACCAAGAAAATGACGGCATTAGAAAGCTCCTGATTTCCCCCGCAAACAAGGAGAAAGCTCCTGATAATATAATGAAATTCAAGCCTATCTCTCCACCTGAGATCCTGAGAAAATGACACCGCAATACGCAGTGCCCCCCAGCTAATCAATCAAATACCCCCACCACATCCAAGAGCTCATCGAAACCAAGCAGCCATCGATTCACTTTCCTTCCTGTGGGTATTAGTAGCAGTCAGTTGCTAACTCCCTCTGCTCATCTCATCGTCAAGCAACAAGTGTCTCAACACCACCTCTACAAACCAATCGTCCACTACGGTGGTGCTCTCCGGTTTGTGCCGCCATCCATCCTTGTCCATGAACACCGTCGTGGCCCTCTCCTAGAGCCCCGTGCCGATCGCCGATGCTTTGGCCGGAATTCTTGCACCATGCCGCCGGTTCCTGACATGCTCGTGCGGCTCCTCCTCGCGTCCGTGCTGCTCGGCGCAGCCAGTGGCGCGTTTACCCCCGCGGACAACTACCTCGTCATCTGCGGCACGTCGGCGAGCGCCACCGTCGCCCCAAGACGTTCGTTCGTCGGGGACGCCCGCCTGCCCGCCAAGTCGCTGGCCGCGCCGCAGAGCGTCGAGGCCAACACGTCGCTGACCGCGGTCGTCCCGTCCGGCGAGTCGGAGCTTTACCGGTCCGCGCGAGTCTTCACCGCACCAGCTTCCTACACGTTCGCCGTCAAGCAGCCCGGCCGGCACTTCGTGCGCCTCCACTTCTTCCCCTTCTCGTACCGGTCCTACGACATGGCCGCGGACGCCGCGTTCAACGTGTCCGTGCAGGGCGCGGTGCTCGTCAACGGGTACACGCCCAAGAACGGCACGGCAGAGCTCAGGGAGTTCTCCGTGAACGTCACCGGGGGAACGCTGGTGATCGCGTTCGCGCCGACGGGGAAGCTCGCGTTCGTGAACGCCATCGAGGTCGTGTCCGTCCCCGACGAGCTCATCGCCGACACGGCCAGGACGGTGGGCGGCGCCGTCCAGTACACCGGGCTGTCGACGCAGGCGCTGGAGACGATCCACAGGATCAACATGGGCATTCCCAAGATCACGCCCGGCAACGACACGCTGGGGAGGACGTGGCTGCCGGACCAGAGCTTCCAGCTCAACACCAACTTGGCGCAGCACAAAGACGCCAAGCCCTTGACGATCAAATACGACGAGAAATCGGCACTCTCTTCCCCGTCCACGGCGCCGGCGGAAGTCTACGCGACGGCGACGAGGCTGAGCACAGCGGGCGAGACCAGCACCATCAACGTGCAGTTCAACATCAGTTGGAGGTTCGACGCCCCGGCCGGGTCGGATTACCTGCTCCGGTTCCACTGGTGCGACATCGTCAGCAAGGCGGCCATCGGAATGGCCTTCAACGTCTACGTCGGCGGGTCGGTGGTGCTCGACAACTACGAGATCTCGCGTGACACGTTCAACCGGCTATCCATACCGGTGTACAAGGACTTCGTCCTGGGCGCCAAGGACGCCAAGGGCGCCATCACCGTGAGCATCGGGTCGTCGACCGAGGACAACACATTGCCTGACGGCTTCCTGAACGGCCTCGAGATCATGAGGGTAGTCGGGAGCGCCGGCGCCGGCGCTCCCGCCGCGTCCCCGCCCAGTTCAAAGGTCAAAATCGGGATCATCGCCGGCTCGGCCGTTTGCGGGGCCACGCTGGTAACGGTGCTCGGGTTCATCGCCTTCAGGATGCTGCGCGGGAGGGAGCCGGAGAAGAAGCAGCCGTCCGACACCTGGTCGCCGTTCTCGGCGAGCGCGTTGGGCTCTCGCTCGCGCTCTCGGAGCTTTTCCAAGAGCAACGGGAACACCGTCCTGCTCGGGCAGAACGGCGCCGGCGCCGGGTACAGGATCCCGTTCGCGGCGCTCCAGGAGGCGACCGGCGGGTTCGACGAGGGGATGGTCATCGGCGAGGGCGGGTTCGGGAAGGTGTACAAGGGCACGATGCGGGACGAGACGCTGGTGGCCGTGAAGCGCGGCAACCGGCGGACGCAGCAGGGGCTGCACGAGTTCCACACGGAGATCGAGATGCTGTCCCGGCTGCGCCACCGGCACCTGGTCTCGCTCATCGGCTACTGCGACGAGCGCGGCGAGATGATCCTCGTGTACGAGTACATGGCCATGGGCACGCTGCGGAGCCACCTGTACGGCGCCGGCCTCCCGCCCCTGTCGTGGGAGCAGAGGCTGGAGGCCTGCATCGGCGCCGCGCGGGGGCTGCACTATCTCCACACCAGCTCCGCCAAGGCGATCATCCACCGGGACGTCAAGTCGGCCAACATCCTCCTCGACGAGAGCTTCATGGCCAAGGTGGCCGACTTCGGGCTGTCCAAGAACGGGCCGGAGCTGGACAAGACGCACGTGAGCACCAAGGTGAAGGGCAGCTTCGGGTACCTGGACCCGGAGTACTTCCGGCGGCAGATGCTGACGGAGAAGTCGGACGTCTACTCCTTCGGCGTGGTCCTGCTGGAGGTGCTCTGCGCCCGCACCGTCATCGACCCCACGCTGCCGCGGGAGATGGTGAGCCTGGCAGAGTGGGCGACGCCGTGTCTCAGAAACGGCCAGCTCGACCAGATCGTCGACCAGAGGATCGCCGGGACGATACGGCCGGGGTCGCTCAAGAAGCTCGCGGACACGGCCGACAAGTGCCTCGCCGAGTACGGGGTGGAGCGGCCCACCATGGGGGACGTGCTGTGGTGCCTCGAGTTCGCGCTGCAGCTGCAGGTGGCGTCCTCAGACGTCTCGGACGCCGACACCATGTTGACGCCGCCCGTGCCCGTGAAAACGCCCGAGGTTCAGCGTAGCCTGTCCGCCGCTACCGTGGCGACTGACGCTGCCATGACCACCAACTTGGGTGATCTAGACGGAATGTCCCTGAGCGGAGTATTCTCCAAGATGATCAAGAGCGACGAGGTCAGGTGAAGCCAAAAGATGCTTCGTCCACGTTGTACAAACTGAAGCACATGTATATGTCAATTTTGTGTTTATAGGATGTAGTACATGACAAACAATGTACAAACTTTCATGTAGAAGAAAGTTATATCAAATAGTGATGTACAGTACCAATAAGGAGCAACAGATTCTCCTGATTTCACAAAAGTAACCTCCCTATGTACTAGTACATGTATATGATCGGCAGAGACAGAGAGGCTCAGCGGCTCAATACTCCAGGATGAGTACAAGCAGAATCGCTATGTGAACAAGGCCGAGACAAAAAGTACATAAACCAGGAGGTGTCAGTCACGTCATTGCATTCAGAGCAGAATAATTCATGGATGTAAGTGAAAGATAACTGCAGTAAGTGGGCAAGAAACCATGCTGTATCTCCAGCACATTCATAACACCAATTTTTGTTACAAATGAATAAATGAGTCTGTTAAACTCGAGGCATGATTATGAGTTCTATAGAGTACCCTAACTTACTTCATGCTCAACAAAGAGCAAAGCCCTCGGAAGAGAAAAATAATGGGGTCCCACCAGACGACTACTCCCCCGTGGCAATCTAATACTCAATCACTACCTTCTACTCTTCCTTCCGCTTCCCTAATTGCTTTCTGGCCCGAGCTGTCAAGCACCGCCCAACAAACTTAAGAACCTCGTCGATGAGAACCACTGGGAATGCAACTGCTACGACCAAAAGCCATTCGTTGAAACTGAGGGGCACAATCCCGAAGATTTGGGTAAGGAAAGGCACGTAGAGGATCAAAAAATGAAGCCCAAATGATACCGACATTGCCAGAAGAAGCCAGGGATTAACCCATGGAGGCATGCTCAGAAGGCTGCCATCCTCAGACAGGGCATTCAGTGAGTTGAACATCTCAATGGACACCAAGACAGACAGGGAGAGGGTTGTTGCTTTTATTTTGCCACCCTGGAAGTAATCGCAAGGGTTCTCATCAAAGTTGAATGTCCTTGCCCCTGCTGTGAATGATGACACATTGAAACCCTCCCATGAGGGGCACTGGCCCCAGTTTGAGAGCTGGGAGTATGAAACAAGAGTGTGACCATCACTAGCCAGATCAATTCCCAGGAAAGAGCCATGAGTGTACCAGATGATAAAGATCCCAACCGTTGCAATCCCAACATACAGCCCAATAACCTACACACATGTTCATAAAATTTCAAACATAAGTACAGCGGCATCCATTCATAAATTAATATTCTATGCAAGTACACAAATCAATAAGGCCAGAAGAACCATAATCATGTGGAAGCTATGCTGGGAAAAATCTTTTTCGCAAGTCCTCAACGTACAACTTTATTACTATTGGACCTTTAGAGTAAGACTGAAGATCTTATGAGAATTAACAGTTTCTACATGCAAGATAGGAGTAGAAGACATATGGGACACTTTAGAGAAGCATCTCCCAGTTGATTTAATTAAGAATGAACTCTCGTTTCAATGTCTGGATATAAATACTAACAAAATGCTTGTTGTGGAAGTGCTGACTCTTTATAAGGTGTTCAAAACTGTATATACCATAATTGCTATTGCTGAAAAGCTACGTGGAACACAGTAAATTAATTCACTGTAAGGGCTTCAAAGCAATTGATTCAAGATAAGGATACTTGAGGAAGTGCACGATATACAGGAAAACATACCATGTAGCGGAACAGGATCCAAGGAGTGATTAATGAATCATCACTTCTTCTAGGAGGTTTTTTCATGATATCCTTATCTGGTGGATTGAATCCCAAAGCTGTTGCAGGAGGGCCATCCGTAACAAGATTGACCCACAGAAGTTGTACTGGAATGAGGCCTTCTGGGATACCTAAAGCCGACGTGAGGAATATGGAGGCAACTTCTCCAATGTTCGAAGATATCATATATCTGCAGTGCCACATGGATCATATGAACTTGTTGCATTTGTTTTTAATGTTTCAAGTAATTAGCAAACGAAATGGTTTAAACATAGCTAACAAAAAAGATGTACCTTATAAAAGCCTTCATGTTGTTGTAAATGGACCTTCCTTCACCAACAGCCGAGACAATTGTACTGAAGTTATCATCTGCAAGCACCATATCTGAAGCTTCTTTTGCAACCTAACACATCATAAGGAGAAAGGAAAAAGGTCACAAGTCCACTCTGCACATGTGAGAACGGCTAACAAAAACACGCCTTTAGGAACTCAGAAAAATGTGTCCCAACTTCCAAGACTTTGGCCAGGCAGACAAGTGAAACAGATTTTTCACCATTATGTCGTCTTTGTTGTTTTCATCTCTGCTCATGCCCGCAATGCATGCATACGTGTCAATTTATACCTTTCATTAAGTTAGGGTTCTATCCACACCATGTTAACAAACATAGCATGCATTATTTGATCACAGAAGGCTTATTTAACAAACATAGCATGCATTATTTGATCACAGAAGGCCATCATGAGTAACACATTTCACAAAAAGGATACAGTGGAGGCAGGACAGGGAACACCATTAAATCAAAACAGAAAGGTGAATGAAAAAAGCAATGAAAATCTAATGAAGGCAATAGGAATCATATCATTATCACAGACTTATTTTGTGTATCTTGAGTGTTACTAGCATCAACTATTCAGCAGGAAAGTAGCCTTAGGGGTTGATGAGTAACAGATCATTGTGATGGTGCAGCAAACATTACATAAAACAACTATAGCAAACGCTAAACAATAATGATAATAATAATAATTGCAAGTAGAAGCACCTTAAGTGATACTCCCTCCGTTCCTAAATGTAAGTCTTTGTAGAGATTTCACTATAAACCGCATACGGATGTATATAGATGCATTTTAAGTTTAGATTCATTCATTTTGCTCCGTATGTGGTCCACCTAGTGGAATCTCTACAAAGACTTATATTTAGGAACGGAGGGAGTAGAAGACAATCAGACACTAACGAAATGGATTTAATTGCATATGTAAGGTGATTAGGTGCAGCCTAAAACAGTACTCTTGAGATGTCAGCAGGTGACATTTTTCTATGGAAATAACCAAATAAGCTAACAATGAACTACACGAAATAGGGATGGATCTTAAAAATAGGACTAAAAAGAACGACTGATTTAAAGAAGAGAAGGCAAACCTCAGTCCCTGTAATGCCCATCGCGATTCCAATATCAGCTAATTTCAGAGCTGGTGCATCATTCACTCCATCACCAGTCATTGCAACAACTTCACCATCTTCTTTGAGCAGCCTAACAATTTCCTGCTTATGTTTTGGCTCTGCTCTTGAGAAGAGAAGGCCACCTGTTTGCCTCAAAATCTTCTTTTTATCAGGAAGAGCCATAAATTCCTTCCCTGCAAAGCTCATTGAGCTAATGTTTTCACTGGGACCAAAAACCCCAATCTCACGGCATATTGCCTCTGCTGTTTCTTTGTTATCACCTGTTATCACCATAACACGTATACCAGCAGCCCTGCAATCTTCAATTGCTTTGTGGACTTCTTCTCGTGGAGGATCCTGTAGTAGTATAGTAATAATGATGTTTAAGATACATGCAGTTGTCAAATTAGGACTGCATATTTATTTACAGAATTTCCATGGAGGGAGAAGGTCTCACCCTTAGACCAACAAAACCACAGAATATCAGATTATTCTCTATGGAAGAGTAGTATGCAGGATCAAGTAGATATTTGTGAGCGGGATGCTCTTCTCCATCATATGTTGCAAATTCTGCCAGATCTTCCTTGTATGCAAAGCCCAAACAGCGCAATGCACTGCCAGACATTTCACGAAGTGTTGACAATACGAGTGCCTTGGCACCCTCATCCAAGAGCACAACGGATCCATCAAGCAACTGAATATAGGCACTTCTCTCTAGCAAATTTTCTACTGCTCCCTGCAAGAGTACACTTTTACCATAAATACTTGTAGGAGAGAAAATGACATGACCAGAAACATTGGATGGAAGCAGCAATATGACATGAATACATGGTACTTGCTACTCACAGAAGCAAATAAGAAACTCAATGCCACATTGTAGCTGAATCTATAACCGACTGACTGAAAGAAAGTAAATATGCATTGATAACTAGATAAAGAGAATTAACATTTGATGACATGGCAAAGATGAGCCCTAGTTTCAAGAGAAAAGGATGGCAAAAAAATGGTATGGTGGACAATGACAATACACGGTATGTTATTTCCAGCATTACGAAGAATAAAATGTGAGTAAGCCAAATTCCCGAAAAATAATATTTATACGCACTAGACAACTTGAAATACAAAAGTGCAACATATGTTAATCCACAACAGAACTAAACGATATGAATTATTCCAAATACCTTCACAAGCAGCAAATTCTTTCCAGTCTCTGCTTTTTTCACAATAACTCCCATTGATTTTCTAGTGCGATCAAATTCCAGAGTCCCTACTCTTTTAGCATCGTTGTTCCACCATTGACAACACCCTTCAAACAACAAAGATACAAAAGTTATGTCAGATCTTTTCTTTCTACATAAAAAGTTAATAATGCAATCAGATTATATAGTATTGTTCACAAAAGAAATGAACATACTTAGCAAATCGGATGAATCCAGAGATGGAGTATATCCACCAGGGAGCCCCATTTTCTCAACCAAAACCTGGCACGTGCATAATACAATCACTCAACAGTACAAGTGATAAAATTACTGTAAGTTAATGAAATAGAGACAGTGTCATCTTAAAATGCATTCAAAGAGTGTAGAATTGGCAAGTAAAAGCAACATGCAACATATGTATATGTTCTATATCTTGGTTTGTTCACAAATCATACCTTTAATGCAGCCTCTGTGGGCATCCCAGTAGCAACATACTGATGCTCAGAGTGTGCAATACTTGCATCATTGCAGAGTGCAGCTATCTTCGCAATCATCTGGAGGTTATCGTCCATGTTCAAAGTTGGCCAGTCATGTATCTTGCCATCACTTGGATCATAAGTGGTTCCATCAACCTTAAAGTTCCTAAGTGTATCGGGCCACCTCCCAATTGCCACAAGCCTCACCGCTGACATCTGGTTGGTGGTCAGAGTTCCTGTCTTATCAGAGCAAATCACTGTTGTGCAACCTAATGTCTCAACACTGGGTAACTTTCTGACAAGTGCATTCTTCTGAGCCATCTTCCTGGTGCCTAGTGCCAAGCATGTGGTGATAACAGCAGGCAGGCCCTCCGGAATTGCAGCAACAGCCAGTGCCACTGCAATCTCAAAGTAATATGTGCACTTCTCGAATGAGAACTTGAAATTCGCCGGCCACCCGTCCACATACTCCCAGGTAAGGAAATACTTGACGTTAATGAGCCAAACCAAGATACATATCACTCCAATAATGGCAGTGAGCGCTTCACCGAACTCATTGAGCTTCTTTTTGAGCGGTGTGTCATCCTCCTCCTGTGATGCCTCCTGGATCTGCGAATGGATCTTGCCTATTTCAGTGGCCATGCCAGTTCCAGTCACCACACAGACGGCACTGCCGTTGACAATGGTGGTGCCAGCAAAGACCATGCACTCCTTGCCCTGGATATCAGTGTCCTCGAGATGAATCTTGTGGCTGGTCTTGTTAACCGAAGAGGTCTCGCCAGTGAGGGATCCCTGCTCAACACGGAGGGTAGAGCTGATAAGCTGGAGCACACGCATGTCGGCGGGGACCTTGTCGCCCACGCGGAGCTCGACGATGTCTCCGATGACGAGGTCGCGCGCGGGGAGCCCATGCTTCCAGCGGCCGTCGCGCTTAACGGTGGCGTGCTCGGACTGGATCTCCTTGAGCGCCTCGAGCGCCTTCTCGGCGTTGCTCTCCTGCCAGACCCCGACGACGGCGTTGACGATGAGGATGAGGAAGATGACGAGCGGCTCGACGAAGGCGGTGGCCCTGACCTCGCCGCCCTCGGCGCCGTCGTAGAGCGCGAGCACGAAGGAGACGACGGCGGCGGCGAGGAGGATGCGCACGAGCGTGTCGTTGAACTGCTCGAGCACCAGCTTCCAGAGGGACGGCGGCGCGTGGCGCTCCAGCTCGTTGGGCCCGTACTTGTGCAGCCGCGCCGCCGCGTCGTCGGAGCTGAGGCCGCGGTCCGCCGAGACGCCGAGCTCCGCCAGGCAGTCGCTCGGGGTGCGCGCCCAGAAGGGGAAGACGGGCACGTCGGGGTCGGCCCCGGGGGAACCGGATCCATCCGGCCGCGCGGCCTCGTCCTGCCCGCCCTTGCCCATTTGTTTTGTGGCGACGACTCGAGATTCGAAAGGAGAAGAGACGCTCCTACCTAGGGTTCCCGTCCGTCGCCGCGGCGGCGAGATCGCATGGAACCCTTAACCCTAGAAGGGGATGGAGGCGGCGGGGAGGGGAGCGGGGACTGGGCTGGGTGGGAGAAGAGGGCGATTGGTGGTGCAGTGGTGGTGTGGATTCGAAAGCAGGCTGGGGAAGGACGGGGGGCTTTTGCCTTTGTTTTTCCGCTTTTCTTTATGGCGTAAACATTTTCTTACTACTACTCCAAATCGATCGCGACGGGGAAGAAATATTAATCTTCGTGAGCTTGCGCTGCGCACGCCCCGGGTGGTTCTTGGACTTTTGTGTGTCTGCGGGTGGGGGCGCGTATGGGGTGGGACGCCTTCGTCAGCGAGCGAAAGGGTCGTTATCGTGGCGGCTAGTACTACTTTCGATGATGATATGTGGCGACTGGTTAATTAATTAACCGGTAAGGTATGGGGTTCTTGATAGAGAGATGCCTTGCTTGACCCGGAGCGGAGGCCACGTCACCAGGCGACGCGCCGTGCTGCCGCGTGTGCCCCCTCCAACGGTATGTGCCGCTGAACCCTGGGGCCGCCTCGAGCCTCGACCCACACGCAGTGAGAGGGGCGTGCTGCTTTTGTGGCTGGCGGGACCGCTTTGCGCGGATCGGGGTGCGAGGAATCTTTCCGGCGAGTGGTGGCGTGACGTCAGTCGGGCCAACCATCGCACGGCGATGGGCTCTCCGCCCAAGCGCAGCCGCTAATGACGCACCTCCGGCCAATCGCGCGGCGCCACCTGTACTCCGCGCCTCCTAATTTTATCGGGCTCCCCTCCCGGGCTGCAAAAGAGGAATTCTGGAAGCTGCCGCGCTGGGAGGCACGGGCAGTCGCGCACGCAGCAGCTTCGGCTGCGCCCTGCACGTTCCGTTGCCGTGCAGCCGTGCAGTGTGCACGAGCGGGGAATCAGCCGAACCTGCTACGTACGGGCACCGGGGGCAGCGGCGCAGAGACCGGGTTCGGGGTCGGGTCAGGCACGCCGCGCACCACGTTGTTCCTGGAGCGCAGCACAGAGGGTGTCAAGTGGTAGGTACAGTAGTGTAGTGGAGTTTGTATATGCAGGTGACCTCCTCGCTGTCGTCGATTCCTTTTCTCCAGGCAGGCAGGAGTGGTGCGAGATCTGGATAAATATAAATATTTCACGGGGAAACGGAGATCGCACAAGCGTGGATCGCGGATTTCGCAGCTTCCGCGTAGCTGTAGTACGGCGGGTACAGTACAGTACGAAGGGAGCCATGCGACGAGTTATGGGCAGGAAAATTTCCGTTAGTGCCACAAGTCAAGCAGGCGGCTCTCCTCACTGCTCCCTGGCGGTTGCGTTGACGTATAATATGCTGCCTAGTCTCTTTCATCAGATCGGTCTTTTGGTCGTATTGGCTAGAGCATGCACTTCTACATGGTATCGGAGCTAAGTGGTCTTGAGTCCGGCTGGCGCAATTAAATTGCAGCCCACTTTCGGTCCACGTTTAGGCCTGAGGAAGCCACACGTGAGGGGGAGTGTTGACGTATAATGTGATGTCTAGTCTCTTCCATCAGATCGGTCTTTTGGTTGCATTGGCTAGAGCATGCACTTCTACAGGCTGGAACCCTAGTCGCCGCCAGGAGAGGCCTTCTTTCAGTGCCGTCCTCCGGTGGCTCCCCTCCGTCGGCGACGTCGGTCGTCGGTGGTGAGGGGGGCCGCCGGATCCACGCACGTGGATCGTTTTTACTTCCATGTAGTCTAGGTTTTTAGGCTGTTCATCATCTTCGCTTCGGTGGCAACGATGACGACGCTGAATAAAGATTCTTCGGATCCTTCTCTGACGAGGACATCGGTCCTATGGTTGGGGATGGATTTGGAAACCAGTTTGTTCAAGCGAGGATAGCGTGGCGGTGGCGGCATCCTCGTGGTGGACCTATGTCCTCGGGCTCCGCCGTCACGACGGCGTTTGCTCCAGCGTCGGCGTGGAGCTTGAGAGGTAGTCCAGGAGCGGATGCAGATTGTGGTCTGCATCAACGACATATGGAAGACGGAACTTGTGTTGGGTTCATGGTTCGTGGATGGTAGGTATGGTTTCCTCCTTCGGCGTCTTAGTCGTGGTGGAGTGTCAGATCTTGAGTTCGATGGCGTGTCCGGGGTGTTGCCCCGGTTTGATTCGTTCAACGGCAATGGCTTCACTTTTGGTGAGCCACCTTCGAGGTCCGCAAAGCTGCATATCAGCGATGGAGCCGCGTCGAGCTCGGGTGAGGAGGTGATCTATCATTCTTTTTTTCGGTGGCTGCTGTGGTAGTGCCGAAGGCAGGTAACGGGCGTTGGTGTGAAGCTCAGAGATGTTCTGCTATCTTTTCAGTTTTGTCATGTTGGTTCTTACGTGACTTGTACTTTGTTCTTTGTGATATGAATGAGACACGTATTACCTTGCAAAAAAGGAAAATTTCCGGTACATGAGCATCATATACATTCAGGGCGTGTTTGGTTGTAGTTTGATACAGTACCTGCCTTGCATGTCCATCTCCAGCCAGTCTGGTTCTTCACATGCAGCCTCATATGCAGCAGATGCAACTTGTTTGGTTGCCTGCATCGCATGAAGGGGCACTTACCCCCATGTTGTTTGGTTGCCGTTTTTGTGTTTAGGGTGTGAGTAGATGCAAACTTCAGATGTTTGGTTGCAAACAACGTTTGTGTTCTGCTCACCACATTCAAATGTGGTGGCCTTACCACCACATGATCAGCACAACAGCAAGCACAACTGACAGCAGATCAAAGAGGCAAGCACTGACAGCAAACAAAACAAGCAACCAAATGAGATCAAACAAAGTAAGCAACAGAAATGACAGCAAACTACTTAGATTAACAGCAGGGGCATCCTCCTTCCCTGCTCCACGCTAGTGTGCTGCTCCTGGCCAAAATATTAACAAGTTCACAGCACAATTACCATAAGTTCTAGCGACAAACCATAGCAAGTTCAACGCTAACACCTTCGTTAACTACATTGCATGCTCAATGTCATTGTCGGTGTCAAAACCGGCCGATCTCTGCTACGTCTTGAGCTTGCGTTGGTTTTCCCCGGAGAGGAGATGATGCAGCAATAGTAGCGTAAGTATTTCCCTCAGTTTTTGAGAACCAAGGTATTAATCCAGTAGGAGGCTCCTCAAAAGTCCCACGCACCTACACAAACAAACTGAGAACTCGCAACCAACGCAATAAAGGGGTTGTCAATCCCTTCATGACCACTTTGCGAAAGTGAGATCTAATAAAGATAGTAAGATAAGATAAATATATTTTTGGTATTTTATAATATAGATGCAAAAAGTAAAGATGCAAATAAAAGTAGATTGGAAGCAAATATGATAAGAGATAGACCCGGGGGCCATAGGTTTCACTAGTGGCTTCTCTCAAGATATCATAAGTATTACGGTGGATGAACAAATTACTGTCGAGCAATTGATAGAAAAGCGCATAGTTATGAGATTATCTAGGCATGATCATGTATATAAGCATCACGTCCATAACAAGTAGACCGACTAATGCCTGCATCTACTACTATTACTTCACACATCGACCGACTCCTGCCTGCATCTAGAGTATTAAGTTCATAAGAACAGAGTAACGCATTAAGCAAGATGACATGATGTAGAGGGATAAACTCAAGCAATATGATATAAACCCCATATTGTTATCCTCGATGGCAACAATACAATACGTGCCTTGCAACCCTTTCTGTCACTGGGTAAGGACACCGCAAGATTGAACCCAAAGCTAAGCACTTCTCCCATGGCAGGAAAGATCAATCTAGTAGGCCAAACCAAACTGATAATTCGAAGAGACTTGCAAAGATAACTCAATCATACATAAAAGAATTCAGAGAAGATTCAAATATTATTCATAGATAAACTTGATCATAAACCCACAATTCATCGGATCTCGACAAACACACCGCAAAAAGAGTTTACATCGAATAGATCTCCACAAGAGAGGGGGAGAACATTGTATTGAGATCCAAAAAGAGAGAAGAAGCCATCTAGCTAATAACTATGGACCCGTAGGGTCTATGGTAAACTACTCACAACTCATCGCAGGGGCAAGGATGTTGATGTAGAAGCCCTCCGTGGTCGATTCCCCCTCCGGCAGAGTGCCGGCGAAGGCTCCAAGATGAGATCTCGCTGATACAGAAGGTTACGGTGGTGGAAATTGTGTTTCGTCTGCCTCCTGGATGTTTTCGGGGTACATAGGTATATATAGGAGGAAGAAGTACGTCGGTGGCTGCCCGAGGGGCCCACGAGACAGGGGGGCGTGCCCTACAGGGGGGCGCCCTCCTATCTCGTGGGAGCCTCGGCTGCTTCTTGACTTGCACTCCAAGTCCTCTGGGTCACGTTTGTTCCAAAAATCACGCTCCCGAAGGTTTCATTCCGTTTGGACTCCGTTTGATATTCCTTTTCTTCGAAATACTGAAATAGGCAAAAAACAACAATATGGGCTGGGCCTCCGGTTAGTAGCTTAGTCTCAAAAATGATATAAATGTGTAAAATAAATCCCATAAACATCCAAAAGGGGTAATATAATAGCATGGAACAATCAGAAATTATAGATACGTTAGAGACGTATCAAGCATCCCCAAGCTTAATTCCTACTCGTCCTTGAGTAGGTAAATGATAAAAAGAGAATTTTTGATGTGGAATGCAGCTAGCATAATTCATAATGTAATTTTCTTTATTGTGGCATGAATGTTCAGATCCAAATGATTCAAAATAAAAGTTCATATTGATAAAAGAAATAGTAACACTTCAGGCATACTAATCAAGGTAATCATGTCTTCTCAAAATAACATGGCAAAAGAAAGTTCATCCCTACAAAATCATATAGTTAGGTTGTGCTTCATTTTCGTCACACAAAGATGTTCCCAACTTCTATACCACCGATGATAAGCCAAGCAATTGTTTCATACTTAAATAATCTCAAACTTTTTCAACCTTCACGTAATACATGAGCGTGAGACATGGATATAGCACTATGGGTGGAATAGAATATGATGATGGGGATTGTGTGGAGAAGACAAAAAAGGAGAAAATCTCACATTGACGAGGATAATCAACGGGCTATGGAGATGCCCATCAATTGATGTCAACATGAGGAGTAGGGATTGCCATGCAACGGATGCACTAGAGCTATAAATGAATGCTCAACAAAAGAAAGCTAGTGGGTGTGCATCCAACTTGCTTGCTCACGAAGACCTATGGCATTTGAGGATGCCCATCGTAGGAATATACAAGCCAAGTTCTATAATGAAAAATTCCCACTAGTATGAAAAAGACAACTTATGAGACTCACTATATGAAAAACATGGTGCTACTTTGAAGCACAAGTGTGGAAAAATAGATAGTAACATTGCCCTTTTTCTTTTTTTTCTCTTTTTTTTCTTTTTCTTTTTTTTCTTTGGGCAATGTTCTAATAATGATGATCATCACACTTCCATTGATTACAACATAAGAATTACAACTCAAAACTAGAACAAGATATGACTCTATATGAATGCCTCCGACGGTGTACCGGGATGGTGCAATGAATCAAGAGTGATATGTATGAAGAATAATGCATGGTGGCTTTGCCACAAATATGATGTCAACTACATGATCATGCAATGGCAATATGACAAAAGTAAAGTATGTCATGATGATGATGAACGGAACGGTGGAAAGTTGCATGGCAATATATCTCGGAATGGCTATGGAAATGCCATAATAGGTAGGTATGGTGGCTGTTTTGAGGAAGATATAAGGAGGTTTATGTGTGATAGAGCGTATCGTATCACGGGGTTTGGATGCACCGGCGAAGTCTGCACCTACTCTCAAGGTGATAAAGGGCAAACGGTACCGAAGAGGCTAGCAAAGGCGGAAAGGTAAAAGTGCGTATAATCCATGGACTCAACATTAGTCAAAAGAACTCATATACTTATTGCAAAAATTTAGAAGTCATCAAAACCCAAGTACTACGCATATGCTCCTGGGGGGATAGATTGGTAGGAAAAGACCATCGCTCGTCCCCGACCGCCACTCATAAGGATGCACAAGCCAGGTACACTTCATGTTTTAAATTTGTTACACAACTTTAACCATACATGCATGCTACGGGATTTGCTAACTTCAACACAAGCATTCTTTAAATTAATAATCACCCAACTAGCATGACTTTAATATCACTACCTCCATATCTCAAAACAATTATCAAGTATCAAATTGATCATAGCATCCAATTCACTTCCTATGATAGTTTTTATTATACCCAACTTGGATGCCTACCATTCTAGGACCAACTTTATGACCATAGCAAATACCATGCTGTTCTAAAAGACTCTCAAAAATATATAAGTTAAGCATGAGATACTAGTAATTTCTTCAAAATTAAGACACCACCGTGCTCTAAAAGATATAAGTGAAGCTCTAGAGCAAAAACTATCAAGCTCAAAAGAAATAAGTGAAGCACATAGAGTATTCTAGCAAATTCTAATCAAATAGGCTTCTCCCAAAAGGTGTGTACAACAAGGATGATTGTGTTAAACTAAAAAGCAAAGACTAATATAATACACGATGCTCCAAGCAAAACACATATCATGTGGCGAATAAAAATATAGCTCCAAGTAAAGTTACCAATGAACGAAGACGAAAGAGGGGATGCCTTCCCGGGGCATCCCCAAGCTTAGGCTTTTGGCTATTCTTGATTATCTTGGGGTGCCATGGGCATCCCCAAGCTTAGGCTTTTGCCACCCTTTATTCCATAGTCCATAAAAGCTTTACCCAAAACTTGAAAACTTCACAACACAAAACTCAACAGGAAATCTTATAAGCTCCGTTAGTGAAAGAAAACAAAACCACCACATAAGGTACGGCAATGAACTCATTATTTATTTATTTTGGTGTTAAACCTATTGTAATACAACTTCTCTATGGTTTATAAACTATTTTACTAGCCATAGATGCATCGAAATAAGCAAACAACACACGGAAAACAGAATCTGTCAAAAACAGAACAGTCTGTAGCAATCTGTAACTAACGCAAACTTCTGGAACTTTAAAAATCCTACCAAAATAGGAAGTCCTGGACAATTTGTTTATTGAACATCAGCAAAAAGAATCAATGCAAAAGCATGTTCCTGTGATTTAACATAATTATATTCGTGTGCACAAAGTTTCTGTTTTTCAGCAGAATCAAATCAACTATCATCTTAGGTTATCCTATAGGTTCTACTTGGCACAAACACTAATTAAAAGATAAAAACACATCTAAACAGAAGGTAGATGAAATATTTATTACTAAACAGGAGCAAAAACAAAAAACATAAATAAAATTGGGTTGCCTCCCAACTAGCGCTATCGCTTAACGCCCCTAGCTAGGCATAAAAGCAAAGATAGATCTAACGAGTGCCATCTTTGGCACTAAATTCATCAATAGAGCGCTTGTGATCACTAGGGATTTATCCCTTTTTAGCAATAGCTAAACCTTTAGGCAAAAATTCAAGAAATTCATTGGCAGCAAAAGGTTACTTAACGAAAGAGAGACAATTGGGATGTACACTTGTGGATTTGAGATCCGCGTCTCCCTTACTAGAAGATTCACCCTTATTTTTAGGAACATAAATAAACTTGGCAGTTTTAGTAGGTGTTTTTGGAGTGTTTTTCATGGGGGAAAACGTGGAACCTAAGTTTGTAATGATATCTCAAGTTTACCGATTCTAGTAGAGTCTAGATCTATTTTTTCATTGACTGTAGGTTCTTTTTCTTTAAGATTTTTCAAAGCAACTCCAACCCTAGATCCAAATTGGGTGATGTGATTATGAATATTTTTATCCAAATTTTCAATCAACTCAATAGTGGCAATTTTATTTTCAATAATATCAAGCCGTTGCATCACATGTTCTAAAGTTAAAACCGTTCCATTAACTAAAAGAGGAGGTGGGCCAAACAAATCTAACATCACATTATAAGCATCAAATGTATGGCTACTTATAAAATCACCTCCGGTAGCAATATCAAGAACACATCTATTCCAAGGAGTAATGCCTACATAAAAATTGTGGAGAAGAACGAAAGTAGCAAGTTTCCTAGTAGCTTTATATTGGGAATTGCAAATTCTATGCCAAGCATCTTTTAAACTTTCTCTCTCCCTTTGCTTAAAATTGAGAATTTCTTGTTCGGGAGTGAGAATAAGGATAGGAGGACTAGCCATAACGACAAAGCAAACAAGCTAACACACGGCAAACGGAAGCAAGGGAGAAGAAATCGAGCGAAAGAGAGGAGGAGATTGGGAAAGAGAGGGCGAATAAATCGACAAGGGTGAAGCGGGGGAGAGGAAAACGAGAGGCAAATGGCAAATAATGTAAATGCGAGGGAGATGGGTTTGTGATGGGTACTTGGTATGTCTTGACTTGAGCGAAGACCTCCCCGGCAACGGCGCCAGAAATCTTTCTTGCTACGTCTTGAGCTTGCGTTGGTTTTCCTCGAAGAGGAGAGGGTGATGCAGCAATAGTAGCGTAAGTATTTCCCTCAGTTTTTGAGAACCAAGGTATCAATCCAGTAGGAGGCTCCTCAAAAGTCCCACGCACCTACACAAACAAACTGAGAACTCGCAACCAAAACAATAAAGGGGTTGTCAATCCCTTCACGGCCACTTGCGAAAGTGAGATCTAATAAAGATAGTAAGATAAGATAAATATATTTTTGGTATTTTATAATATAGATGCAAAAAGTAAAGATGCAAATAAAAGTAGATTGGAAGTAAATATGATAAGAGATAGACCCGGGGGCCATAGGTTTCACTAGTGGCTTCTCTCAAGATAGCATAAGTATTACGATGGGTGAACAAATTACTGTCGAGCAATTGATAGAAAAGCGCATAGTTATGAGACTATCTAGGCATGATCATGTATATAGGCATCACGTCCATAACAAGTAGACCGACTCATGCCTGCATCTACTACTATTACTCCACACATCGACCGACTCCTGCCTGCATCTAGAGTATTAAGTTCATAAGAACAGAGTAACGCATTAAGCAAGATGACATGATGTAGAGGGATAAACTCAAGCAATATGATATAAACCCCATCTTGTTATCCTCGATGGAAACAATACAATACGTGCCTTGCAACCCTTTCTGTCACTGGGTAAGGACACCGCAAGATTGAACCCAAAGCTAAGCACTTCTCCCATGGCAGGAAAGATCAATCTAGTAGGCCAAACCAAACTGACAATTCGAAGAGACTTGCAAAGATAACTCAATCAAACATAAAAGAATTCAGAGAAGATTCAAATATTATTCATAGATAAACTTGATCATAAACCCACAATTCATCGGATCTAGACAAACACACCGCAAAAAGAGTTTACATCGAATAGATCTCCACAAGAGAGGGGGAGAACATTGTATTGAGATTCAAAAAAGAGAGAAGAAGCCATCTAGTTAATAACTATGGACCCGTAGGGTCTATGGTAAACTACTCACAACTCATCGCAGGGGCAAGGATGTTGATGTAGAAGCCCTTCGTGGTCGATTCCCCCTCCGGCAGAGTGCCGGCGAAGGCTCCAAGATGAGATCTCGCTGATACAGAAGGTTACGGTGGTGGAAATTGTGTTTCGTCTGCCTCCTGGATGTTTTCGGGGTACATAGGTATATATAGGAGGAAGAAGTACGTCGGTGGCTGCCCGAGGGGCCCACGAGACAGGGGGCGTGCCCTACAGGGGGGGCGCCCTCCTATCTCGTGGGAGCCTCGGCTGCTTCTTGACTTGCACTCCAAGTCCTCTGGATCACGTTTGTTCCAAAAATCACGCTCCCGAAGGTTTCATTCCGTTTGGACTCTGTTTGATATTCCTTTTCTTCGAAATACTGAAATAGGCAAAAAAAACAACAATATGGGCTGGGCCTCCGGTTAGTAGCTTAGTCTCAAAAATGATATAAATGTGTAAAATAAAGCCCATAAACATCCAAAAGGGGTAATATAATAGCATGGAACAATCAGAAATTATAGATACGTTGGAGATGTATCAATCTCGGATAGGGGGGCCTGGACTGTGCGATTGAGGATCGAAGGTAACATGAGACAAGGGGACACGATGTTTACCCAGGTTCGGGCCCTCTTAACAGAGGTAATACCCTACTTCCTACTTGATTGACTTTGATGAGTATAGGGGTTACAAGAGTCGATCTACCTCGAGATCGTAATGGCTAAACCCTAATTGTCTAGCATATGCAAATTCTGATAGCATCTACGGACTAAACCCTCTGGTTTATAGACACCGGAGGGGCCTAGGGTTGTACAGAGTTGGTTTACAAAGAAAGGAAACTATACATCCAGACGCCAATCTTGCCATCCACGCAAAGGAGAGTCCCATCCGGACACGGGGGAAGGCCTTCTTCCTTGTATCTTCACGGCCCCCATATCACATAGCCCGAACACCCAAGGAGCCCGTAATCCAGGACTCCCTCAGTAGCCCTTGAACCAGTCTTTCAATGATGATGTGTTCGGCACACAGATTGTCTTCGGCATTGCAAGGCGGGTTCCTTCTCCGAATACTTTAAAGCAGTCTTCTGAATAACAGAACTGTGTCCGGCTCTGTGTAACAGTCACAACCTTCAACCCCAAGGGCACAATACTTAACCAAAATAAGGCTTGTCTACTGACAAATTTTTCGGCGAAACGTTACGTCTGGCCTCTTTATTATTTCGAACCGTTTTTTGGCCTCCCGCTTCATGTTTCGAGCGCAGCCTCCATTGACACGTCTTGTCAAAGCAGAGATCGTGTCCCCTTATTGCAGGATTCTCATCAATACGGGCTTGGGTAATCCAACCATGCCATTCGCACGACCCCTTAGGAACAGGCGAGTTTTAAGGCTCGAGGGGGGTGCTTGGTATCCATTGCCTATATAAGCGGATAAAGATCCATCTCTTTACCCCACGTCTTCTTCCTTCATTCGCCTTCCCATCCTCAAGCTCCAGCGCCCAAGTTTTGATCTTTCTCACCGCCACCAACCTCTCCTCCCATGTCTGGATCCGGCTCAAGGCAAGTGGGTGGCCTCCTCCGTAACGGAGAAGGACGTCAAGGAGCTCCGGGAGGCGGGGTACCTGACCGCGGAAGTTAGACACAGGATTCCCTCCAAAAAGCAAGTCATTCCAACCCTAGAGCCCGGTGAGAGGATTGTGTTTGTCCCTCACTTCCTCCGCGGGCTAGGGTTTCTTCTCCATCCCTTTGTCCATGGTCTCATGTTCTATTACGGGTTATATTTCCATGATCTAGCCCTGAATTCCTTCCTCCACATCTCGGCGTTCATCGTCGTGTGCGAGGCGCTCCTCCGCATCCCCCCACACTTCGGCCTATGGCTCAAGGTCTTCAACGTGAAGCTGAAGGTGGTCAACGGGCAGCATGCGGATTGTGGTTGCGCCATGGTAAGCAAGCTTCCCAACACCACTTGTCCCAAAGGGGCCTTCATGGAGACCGTAAAGGTGTGGCAGCAGGAGTGGTTCTACATTACCGAACCCCGCGGCACCAAATGGGCGGCCACTCCTGAGTTCAGATCTGGCCCCCCATGCGGCTCGCATCATGGACCAACAAGGGTCTGGACAGGGGGTCGACCGATGAAGTGATGATGCTGCAAAAATGCATCAAGAATATGACAAACAAGAACACTAGTCTCACTGACGTGATTTAGGTGATGCTCTTCCGCCGGATCCTCCCATGCCAACGCCGGCCTCTTCGTATGTGGGAGTTTAATCCGGAGGGCCCCCGGACCCTGAAGCGCTTCTTCGGCACTACGCACGAAGAGATCTGGAAGTTGCTCTTCAAGGCCCAAAAGACGTGGCCGGAGAAGAACGAAGACATCGGTCTCGACAGCACGAATCCGGCTACTACGGTAAGTATTTTACTTCCGAACATAAGTCATGTTCCTAAGTCAGAGGGTATACTGAGATTTCATTCCTCATTCAGGGCTGGACAGCGAAGGCGAAGCGGATCAGGTGTCCGACGTCGCTACCCGAAAACCCAGCCACTCCTCTACTAACGAGGATGCTGATCCTGGCGCCCTATCAGGCGCCGGAGAAGAAGGCCAAGAAGAAGAGCAAGGAGGCCAAGGGTGGCATCCGTCGTAAAGGCACTTCAGACGCAGTGTCCGGAGAGACTGAAGCCCACTCCTCCCACGAGGGGGATGAAGACAAAGAGGAGGAGGAGGTGGAAAGTGGCTCTCCCCTCAAGGGGGGAAGAAGAAAAGGGTAGCCTCCGCAGACCCGGAGGAGGGGGCGTCTAAGAGGGAGAAGATAACCCTCTCGAACGGTTGGGATACAAATGTCGAACACACCCCCAAATGGCGTCCCAGGGGCAAGCCCCTGGCCACATCGTAAGTGCCAAGGGGTACTTTACAAATATCCAGTTTTTTAAGATTGTAATATAACATATTACATTGTGTTTTTCAGTCTGGCCCGCGACCTCTCCCAACCATCGCTATCTGAGGGGAGAGTTTCGGCACTAGGGATGGTGGAGAGTGAGACGCCTCCACAAGCCTCTTCACCAGCCAACACGGATGACACCGAGGTGTTGTCCTGAAGGGCCTCTCTGGGCCACGGAGAGGTGAGGGAAGCTGCGAACACGACACTTGGGGGGAGGTCTCGGCTGCCGAGAACCTGGGGGTGCAACCCCCATGGAAACCGATGGCAGGGGTTTTACCAGTCCGCCCCCCAGCCGGACACTATTCCGGAGGCCCATATGGCTTCGGAATCGAGCAAGCAGCCCCCTTTGAAGGAGGGGGTGTACCAACTCCGGCGGCGACCTCCACTAATCCGGAGGCGCCGAACACTCTGGTGGAGGCACTGCGACGTGCTTCCATCGTGGAGGAGCACCGCTCCCTGATGGGTGCGGTGGTTGAGAAGGTTCAGTCCGCCAAGAGCGGGCTGAACGAAGCCTTCACCAGCCTGCTAACAGGCTTCGAGGTATGTGATGTAATATTCTTAGCCGCTTTTGATACAAAAAATATGCATGTGTATAGATAGTAGCCCCTGAGACTCTGTTCGGTTTTGAGAAACGGCCGAACAGAGGATCAAATAACAATCGCAGGAGGTAACGTACCGGCTTATTGTTAAACATGCCTCTCTGTTAGCGGCGACCGCCCAGGCCATTGAAGTGTCTGAACTTCAATGGAAGCTGAAGCTAGCCAATGAGGATATCGTCCGCATTAACAAGCGGTTCGATGAGGCGCAAGGTATGTTTGAAAAAAAATTATACGCACACCTGAAGTGATATGCTAATGCGGAGGTTAAGCTCGTGCGTTGCTTTGATCATTATTGCAGGTAGTGCGGCCGAGGTCGAGACCCTGCACAACCCTTGCCCAAGCCAAGGAGCGGGCACGGGTGAGCAAAGCAGCTGCTAATAAGGCGACTACGAATTTAAAAGCCGAGCAGGCCGCTCACCGCCAGTATGAGGAGCAGGTTACTGAAGTGGAGCAAGAGCTCAAGGACGCCGCCGGCAAGTGCGAGGCCTTGGAGGAGAAGAATAAGGCCCAAGCGGCCGATCTCACCAAGGCTCTCCAGGAGGCCAAGGAGGCGCGGACCGAGTCCCGGGCGGCCTGCAAGGAGACCAAGTAGGCCGAACAGATAGCGGTTGGTACGCCCTTTCTTTTGTAGAGTAAATTCGGCATTCAGAAATATGCCTTGCTCACTTGACTATGGAGTTCTCCAGACGCAATTGCGGATCTTCAGAAGAGCGATGCCGACGCCGCACAATATTTCCGGGCCCAAGAGGGAAACACGATGGAGAAGTTCTTTTGGTCACAGTACCTGGCGCCGGGGCGTCTGATGACCGACAAGTAGAGGGGATCAATTGTTGCTCTTTTGGATAAGTAAGAGTGTCGAACCCAACGAGGAGCAGAAGGAAATGACAAGTGTTTTCAACAAGGTAATGTCTGCAAGTGCTGAAATTGTAAGTAGCGGAGTAGTTTGATAGCAAGATAATTTGTAATGAACAAGTAACGATAGTAGTAACAAAAGTGTGGCAAGGTAGCCCAATCCTTTTGAGGGAAAGGACATGCCAAAATGGTCTCTTATGATAAGCAAATCGTTCTTGCGAGAACACGGGAATTTCATCTAGTCACTTTCATCATGTTTGTTTTATTTGTGTTCGCTACTTGGATAATTTCATATGTGGGTGGACCGATGCTTAGGTGTTGTTCTTACTTGAACAAACCTCCTACTTATGATTAACCCTCCCGCAAGCATCCGCAACTACGAGAAAAGTATTAAGAATAAATTCTAACCATAGCATTAAACTTTTGGATCCAATCGGTCCCTTACAGAATAGCGCATAAACTGGGGTTTAAGCTTCTGTCACTCTCTCAACCCATCATCTAATTGCTACTCCACAATGCATTCCCTTATGCCCAAATATGGTGAAGTGTCATGTAGTCGACGTTCACATGACACCGCTAAGGGAATCACAACATACATACTATCAAAATATCAAACACATATCAAGTTCACATGATTACTTGCAACATGATTTCTCCCGTGACCTCAAGAACAAAAGTGACTACTCACAAATGATAAACATGCTCATGATCAGAGGAGTATTAAATAGCATATTGGATCTGAACATATAATCTTCCACCAAATAAACCATATAGTAATCAACTACAAGATGTAATCAACACTACTAGTCAACCACAAGCACCAATCTATAGTCCCGGTAACAAGATTGAACACAAGAGATGAATTAGTGTTTGAGATGAGATGGTGCTGTTGAAGATGTTGATGGAGATTTCCCTCCCCGAGATGGGAGAGTTGCTGGTGATAATGAGGACAATGATTTCCCCCTCCAGGAGGGAAGTTCCCCCTGCGGAATCGCTCTGCCAGAGGGTAAAAGTGCTCCTGCCCAAGTTCCGCCTCGAGAAGGCAGCGCTCCATTCTGAAAGTCATCTCATTATTTTTTTTCTAGGTCAAAATGACCTATATACCAGAAGATGGGCACCGGAGGTGGGCCTGGGTGAGCACAACCCACCAGGGCGCGCCTGGGCTCCCTGGCGCGCCCAGGTGGGTTGTGCGCACCTGGTGGGCTCCCCCTGGTAGTTATTTGCTCCAATAATTCTTAAATATTCCAGAAAAAATCTCCGTGAAGTTTCAACTTGTTTGGAGTTGTGTAGAATAGGTGGCCTGACGTAGCTTTTCTAGGTCCAGATTTCCAGCCGCCGGAATTCTCCCTCTTGGGAAAAGGCATTAGAATTATTCCAAAAAGCATTATTATGGATAAAAACATCATAAATAACAGTAAGAATACATGATGCAAAATGGACGTATCAACTCCCCCAAGCTTAGACCTCGCTTGTCCTCAAGCGAAAACCGAAATCGAAAAACATGTCCACATGCTTTAAGAGAGAGGCGTCGATAAAACAAAATACGGACATAGAAGCATCATGTTGATTATAATAGCAGCAACAAAATTGAACTTAGGACTTTTATCATATACTTCTCACGAATAAGTAATAGTTCATCACACAATCAAAGTATAAAGGAAAAACTCTATTAAAAACCAACAAACTATGTTCTCAGTCAACTTTGCAACTATGATACGTCCATTTTGCATCATGCTTTTATATCAATATTTATTGCATTATGGGCTGTTAGTACACATTATATCTCAATACTTATGGCTATTCTCTCTTATTTTACAAGGTTTACCATGAAGAGCGGGAATGCCGGCAGCTGGAATTCTGGCTGGAAAAGGAGCAAACGTTGGAAACCTATTCTACACAGCTCCAAAAGTCCTGAAACTCCACGAAACAACTTTTTGGAATTAATAAGAATTTCTGAGCGAAAGAAATATGCCAGGGGGCCCACACCCTGTCCAGGAGGCAGGGGCGCACCCCCCCTATAGGGCGCGCCCCCTATCTCCTGGGCCCCCTGGTGGGCCTCCGGCGTCCATCTTCTGCTATATCATCACTTTTACCCTGGAAAAAATTGTGGGCAAGCTTACGGGACGAAACTCCGCCGCCACGAGGCGGAACCTTGGCGGAATCAATCTAGGGCTCCGGCGGAGCTGTTCTGCCGGGGACACTTCCCTCCGGGAGGGGGAAATCATCACCAACGATCCTCTCATCGGGAGGGGGTCAATCTCCATCAACATCTTCACCAGCACCATCTCCTCTCAAAACCCTAGTTCATCTCTTGTATCCAATCTTGTATCAAAACCACAAATTGGTACCCGTGGGTTGCTAGTAGTGTTGATTACTCATTGTAGTTGATGCTAATTGGTTTACTTGGTGGAAGATCATATGTTCAGATCCTTTATGCATATTATTACTCCTCTGATTATGAACATGAATATGGTTTGTGAGTAGTTACGTTTGTTCCTGAGGACATGGGTGAAGTCTTGCTATTAGTAGTCATGTGAATTTGGTATTCGTTCGATATTTTGATGAGATGTATGTTGTCTTTTCCTCTAGTGGTGTTATGTGAACATCGACTACATGACACTTCACCATTATTTGGGCCTAGAGGAAGGCATGGGGAAGTAATAAGTAGATGATGGGTTGCTAGAGTGACAGAAGCTTAAACCCTAGTTTATGCGTTGCTTCGTTAGGTGCTGATATGGATCCATATGTTTAATGTTGTGGTTAGGTTTACCTTAATACTTCTTTTGTAGTTGCGGATGCTTGCAATAGGGGTTAATCATAAGTGGGATGCTTGTCCAAGTTAGGGCAGTACCCAAGTACCGGTCCACCCACATATCAAATTATCAAAGTACCGAACGCGAATCATATGAACGTGATGAAAACTAGCTTGACGATAATTCCCAATGTGTCCTTGGGAGCTCCTTCCTCATTATTAGAAATTGTCGAGGCTTATCCTTTGCTACATAAAGGATTGGGCCACCTTGCTGCACTTTGTTTACTTTATTTACTTGTTACTCGTTACTATTTATTTTATCACAAAACTATCTATTACCTACAATTTCAGTGCTTGCAGAGAAAACCTTACTGGAAACCGCTTATCATTTCCTTCTGCTCCTCGTTGGGTTCAACACTCTTACTTATCGAAAGGACTACGATAGATCCCCTACACTTGTGGGTCATCAAGACTCTTTTCTGGCGCCGTTGCCGGGGAAGTGTAGCGCTTTTGGTGAGTGGAACTTGGTAAGGAAACATTTATATAGTGTGCTGAAATTTTCTGTTACTTGTCACTATGGAAACTAATCCTTTGAGGGGCTTGTTTGGGGTATCTTCACCCCAACCAGAAGAGCAAAGAGTTGCTCCTCAACCTATTGAACTTTATGAAAATATTTACTTTGAGATTCCTTCGGGTATGATAGAGAATCTGCTAGCTAATCCATTTGCAGGAGATGGAACATTGCATCCCGATTTACACCTTATTTTGTGGATGAAGTTTGTGGATTATTTAAGATTGCAGGTATTCCTGATGATGTTGTCAAAAGGAAGGTCTTCCCTTTATCTTTGAAGGGAGATGCATTTACATGGTATAGGCTATGTGATGATACGAGATCTTGGAATTATAACCGATTGAAGTTGGAATTTCACCAGAAGTTCTATCCTATGCATCTTGTTCATCGTGATCATAATTACATATAATTTCTGGCCTCGTGAAGGAGAAAGCATCTCTCAAGCTTGGGGGAGGCTTAAGTCAATGTTATATTCATGCCCCAATCATGAGCTCTCTCGGGAAATGATTATTCAGAACTTTTATGCCCGACTTTCTCTTGATAATCGCAACCTGCTCGATACTTCCTGTGCTGGTTCTTATATGCTGAAGGCTATTGATTTCAAATGGGACTTATTGTAAAGAATTAAACGCAACTCTGAAGATTGGGGTTCCGACGATGGTAAGGAGTCAGGTATGACACCTAAGTTCGATTGTGTTAAATCTTTTATGGATACCGATGCTTTCCGTGGATTTAGCTCTAAGTATGGACTTGACTCTGAGGTAGTAGCTACTTTCTGTGAATCTTTTGCTACTCACGTTGATCTCCCTAAAGAGAAGTGGTTTAAATATAATCCTCCTATTGAAGTGAAAGTAGTTGCACCTATTACAGTCGAAGAAAAGACTATTACCTATAGTGATCCTATTGTTCCTACTACTTATGTTGAAAAACCTCCCTTCCCTGTTAGGATAAAGGATCATGCTAGAGCTTCGACTGTTGTTCGTAAGAGTAATACTAGGACTTATACACCTCCTGAGCAAATTAATGTTGAACCTAGTATTGCTATGGTTAAAGATCTCTTGGATGAGGATTTAGATGGGCATGTTATTTCTTTTTTGGGTGAGACCGCTAATATTGCTAGACCTGATACTAAGACACGTGGACCTGTCGTAGGCATGCCTGTTATTTCTGTTAAAATAGGATATCATTGTTATCATGGCTTATGTGATATGGGTGCTAGTGCTAGTGCGATACCTTATGATCTATATAAAGAAATTATGCACGACATTGCACCCGTTGAATTAGAAGACATTGCTGTTACTATTAAGCTTGCTAATAGGGATACCATTAAACCTATTGGGATTGTTAGAGATGTTGAAGTTTTGTGTGGGAAGGTTAAATACCCTGCTGATTTTCTTGTTCTTGGTTCCCCACAAGATGATTTTTGTCCCATTATTTTTGGTAGACCCTTCTTGAATACTGCTAGTGCTAAGATTAATTATGAAAAAATATTGTCACTGTTGGCATAGATGGTATGTCTCATGAGTTTAATTTCGCTAAGTTTAGTAGACAACCTCGTGAAAGGGAACCACCTAGTAAGGATGAAATTATTGGTCTTGCTTCCATTGCTGTTCCTCCAACTAATCTGTTAGAACAATATTTGCTAGACAATGAAAATGATATGTTTATGAAGGAAAGGGAAGAAATAGATGAAGTGTTCCTTAAACAGGAACCTATGTTGAAACATAACCTTCCCGTTGAAATTCTTGGGGATCCCCCTCCACCCAAGGGTGATCCCATGTTTGAACTCAAACCATTACCTGATAATCTTAAGTATGCTTATCTTGATGAAAAAGAAATATATCTTGTTATTATTAGTGCTAACCTTTCAGAGAAAGAAGAAGAAAGATTATTGAAAAGTCTGAAGAAGCACCGAGCTGCTATTGGATATACTCTGGATGATCTTAAGGGCATTAGTCCCACATTATGTCAACACAAAACTTCAGTGGAGAAAGATGCCAAACCAGTTAGAGATCCTCAAAGACGATTAAATCCCAAGATGAAGGAAGTGGCAAGAAAGGAGATACTAAAGCTCCTTGAGGCAGGTATTATTTATCCTGTTGCTGATAGTGAATGGGTAAGTCATGTTCATTGTGTTCCTAAAAAGGGAGGTATTACCGTTGTTCCTAATGATAAAGATGAATTGATCCCGCAAAGAATTTTTACAGGTTATAGGATGGTAATTGATTTCCGTAAGTTAAATAAAGCTACTAAGAAAGATCATTACCCTTTACCTTTTATTGATCAAATGCTAGAAAGGCTATCCAAAGACACACATTTTTTCTTTCTAGATGGTTATTCTGGTTTCTCTCAGATACCTGTGTCAGCGAAGGATCAATCTAAAACTACTTTTACTTGCCCTTTTGGTACTTTTGCTTATAGACATATGCCTTTTGGTTTATGTAATGCACCTGCTACCTTTCAAAGATGCATGATGGCTATATTCTCTGATTTTTGTGAAAAGATTTGTGAGGTATTCATGGATGACTTTTCCGTTTATGGATCCTCTTTTGTTAATTGTTTGAGCAACCTTGATCGAGTTTTGCAGAGATGCGAAGACACTAGTCTCATCCTGAATTGGGAAAAGTGTCACTTTATGGTTAATGAAGGCATTGTCTTGGGGCACAAGATCTTCGAGAGAGGTATTGAAGTTGATAAAGCCAAAGTTGATGCTATTGAAAAGATGCCATGTCCCATGGACATAAAAGGTATAAGAAGTTTCCTTGGTCATGCCGGTTTTTATAGGAGGTCCATTATGGAATTTTCTAAAATCTCCAGGCCTCTGACTAATTTATTGCAAAAAGATATTCCTTTTGTCTTTGATGATGATTGTGTAGAATCGTTTGAAGTACTTAAGAAAGCTTTGATCACTGCACCTATTGTTCAGCCACCTAATTGGAATTTACCTGTTGAAATTATGTGCGATGCTAGTGATTATGCTGTAGGTGCTGCTTTAGGGCAAAGAGTCGATAAGAAATTGAATGTTATACAGTATGCTAGTAAGACTCTTGATACTGCCCAGAGAAATTATGCTACTACTGAAAAAGAGTTCTTAGTAGTTGTGTTTGCATGTGATAAGTTTAGACCTTATATTGTTGATTCCAAAGTTACTATTCACACTGATCATGTTGCTATTAAGTATCTTATGGAAAAGAAAGATGCTAAGCCTAGACTCATTAGATGGGTTCTCTTGCTCCAAGAATTTGACTTGCATATTATTGATAGAAAGGGAGCTGAGATATAATGCTTTATTCGTTGCCCATTGACAACCTTCGGGTTAGTACCTTCAGGATTATTTATTTTGATGGTTCTAGACCGGTAAACCTCCTCGATGACATATGGGCCTTCCCATTTTGAGAGGAGTTTTCCTGCAAAGAATCTGAAATGAGAGTTGTACAAAAGAACATATTCTCCGACTTTAAACTCATGCTTTTGGATTCTTTTGTCATGCCATCTTTTAACTTTTTCTTTGAACAATTTTGCATTTTCATAAGCTTGGGTTCTCCATTCATCTAGAGAGCTAATATCAAATTACCTCTTTTCACCAGCAAGTTTGAAATCATAATTGAGTTCTTTGATTGCCCAAAATGCTTTATGTTCTAACTCAAGAGGCAAATGACAAGCTTTTCCATAAACCATTTTATAAGGATACATGCCCATAGGATTTTTATATGTTGTTCTATAAGCCCAAAGTACATCCTATAATTTCTTAGACCAATTCTTCCTGGACCTGTTGACAGTCTTTTACAAAATTAATTTTATTTCTCTATTGCTAAGTTCAACTTGACCACTAGACTGAGGATGATAGGGTGATGCAATTCTATGGTTAACATCATACTTGGAAAGCATCTTACGGAAAGCACCATGAATAAAGTGTGAACCACCATCAGTCCTTAAATTTCTAGGGACTCCAAACCTTGGGAAAATAACTTCCTTAAGCATTTTAATAGAGGTGTTGTGATCAAAACTACTAGTTGGAATAGCTTATACCCATTTAGTAACATAATCAACAGCAACCAAAATATGTGTATACCCATTAGAGGAAGGAAAATGACCCATGTAATCAAATCCCCAAACAACAAACGGTTTAACAGAAAGTGAATAATTCATAGGAATTTCTTGACACTTACCAATATTACCTATTCTTTGACATTCATCACAAAGATAAGACGAACTTACGGGCATTCTTGAAGATAGTAGGCCAATAAAATCCAGACTGCAATACCTTGTGAGCAGTTCTATCTCCAGCATGATGCCCTCCATAAGCTTCAGAGTGACATTTCCGTAGGATTTGTCCCTATTCATGCTCAGGTACACAACGTCTAATAATACCATCTACTCCTTCTTTATAAAGATGTGGGTCATCCCAAAAGTAATGTCTTAAATCATAGAAGAATTTTTTCTTTTGTTGGTATGTAAATCTAAGTGGTAAATATTTAGCAACAATGTAATTAGCATAATCAGCATACCAAGGAGTATTGTGAGCAACATTTACTGCAGCTAACTACTCATCAGGAAAACTATCATCAATAGGTAGTGGGTCATCAAGCACATTTTCAAACCTAGATAGATTATCAGCTACTGGGTTCTGAGCTCCTTTTCTATCAATGATATGTAAATTGAATTCTTGTAACAAGAGAACCCATCGAATAAGTCTAGGTTTAACATCTTTCTTTTCCATAAGATATTTGATAGCAGCATGGTCTGTGTGAACAGTTACTCTGGAACATCATAATCACTAGCATCACACATAATTTCAAAAGGCAAGTTCTAATCACGTGGTTGAACAATAGGTGCAGAAATTAAGGCTTTCTTGAGTGTTTCAAAGGCTTCTAAACAATCATCATCAAAAACAAAGGGAATATCCTTTTGCAAGAGACTAGTGAGAGGCCTAGAAATTTTTAGGAAATTCTTTGATAAATCTTCTATAGAAACCAACATGACCTAGGAAACTACGAATACCTTTTATATCTTTAGGAAATGGCATTTTCTCAATTGCATCAACCTTAGCTTGGTCCACTTCAATACTTATTTCAGAAATTTTATGACCCAAGACAATGCCTTCATTAACCATAAAGTGGCACTTCTCCCAATTCAAGACAATATTTGTTTGTTCACATCTCTGCAAAACTAGATCAAGATTGCTTAAACAATCATCAAAAGACTTCCCATAAACAGAAAAGTCATCCATGAAAACCTCAACAATCTTTTCACAAAAGACAGAGAATATAGCAGTCATACATCTTTGAAAGGTAGCTAGTGCATTACATAAACCAAAAGACATACATCTATAAGCATAGGTTCCAAAAGGACAAGTAAAAGTGGTCTTTTCTTGATCAGGTTGAGAAACAGGTATTTGTGAAAAACCAGAATATCCACCAAGGAAGCAAAAGTGTGTGTGCTTAGATAATCTTTCAAGCATTTGATCAATAAAAGGCAAAGGGTAATGATCTTTTCTAGTTGCTTTGTTTAATTTTATAAAATCTATTACCATTTTATAGCATGTAACAATTCTTTGTGGAATAAGTTCATTCTTATCATTAGGAACAATATTTATACCTCCTTTCTTAGGAACACAATGAACAGGACTTACCCATCTACTATCAACTATACGATATATTATACCTGCTTCCAGAAGTTTTAATATTTCCGTTCTTACCACTTCTTTCATCTTTGGGTTTAACCGACGTTGGTGATCAACAACGGGTTTAGCATCAGGTTCCACATTAATTTTGTGCTGACATAGAGTGGTACTAATGCCCTTTAAATCATCAAGAGTATATCCAATAGTAGCTCGGTGCTTCCTTAGAACTTTCAATAATCTTTCTTCTTCATGTTATGAAAGGTTAGCACTAATAATAACATGATATATCTTCTTTTCATCAAGATAAGCATATTTCAAAGTGTCTGGCAATTGTTTTAATTCAAACACAGGATCACCTTTGGGTGGAGGAGGACCTCCTAGAGTTTCAATAGGCAAATTGTGTTTAAGAAGAGGACGCTATTCAAAGAAAATTTTATCTATTTCATTTCTTTCATGCATATGTAAATCATTTTCATGGTCTAGCAAATATTGTTCTAAAGGATCAGTAGGTGGTACAACAATAGAAGTAAGACCAATTAATTCATCCTTACTAGGCAATTCTTTTTCGTGAAGCTTTCTACTAAACTTGGAAAAGTTAAACTCATGAGACCCATCACCAAAACTAACACCGGCAGTTTGTTTCTCGCAATCTATCTTAGTATTAACGGTGTCAAGAAAGGTCTACCAAAGATAATGGGACAAAAGTCATCTTGTGGGGAACCCAGAACAAGAAAATCAGTAGGGTATTTTATTTCCCACACAAGACTTCAACATCTCTAACAATCCCAATTGGTGATATGGTGTCTCTATTAGCAAGTTTAATAGTAACATCTATGTCTTCTTTTTCTGCGGGTGCTATGTCATTCATAATTTCTTGATATAAGGTGTAAGGAATAGCACTCACACTAGTACCTATGTCACATAAACCATGATAACAGTGATCTCCTATTTTAACTGAGATGACAGGCATGCCAACAACAGGTCTATGTTTATCCTTTTTATCAGGTTTGGCAATTCTAGCAGCTTCTTCACAAAAGTAAATAACATGCCCATCTATATCTTCTTCCAAGAGATCTTTAACCATAGCAATGCTAGGTTCTACTTTAATTTGTTCATCAGGTTTAGGTGTTCTAATATAGCTTTTGTTAACCATAGTTGAAATTTTAGCATGTTCCTTTATCCTAACAGGGAAAGGTGGTTTCTCAATATAAGCAGAAGGAACAACTGGATCAATATTATAAAGTATAATTTCTTCTTTAACTAGTACCGGTTCTTTAATTTCTTCTTTAATAGGTGGGTGATATTTAAACCACTTCTCTTTAGGGAGTTCAACATGAGTAGCAAATGATTCACAAAAGGAGACTACTATCTCAGAGTCAAGTCCATATTTAGTGCTAAACTTTTGAAAAGCATCGGTATCCATAAAAGATTTAACACAATCATACTTAAGTTTAATACCCGACTCTTTACCTTCGTCGAGTTCCCAATCTTCAGAGTTGCATTTAATTCTTTCCAAAAGATCCCACCGGAATTCAATAGTCTTCTTCATAAAAGAACCAGCACAAGAAGTATCAAGCATGGTTTGATCATTAGGATAAAACCGAGCATAAAAATTATGGATAATAATTTCTCTTGAGAGCTCATGATTGGGGCATGAATATAACATTGACTTAAGCCTCCCCCAAGCTAGAGTGATACTTTCTCCTTCAGGAGGCCAAAAATTATATATATAATTCCGATCACGATGAACTAGATGCATAGGATAAATTTTTTGGTGGAACTCCAATTTCAAACGATTCCAATTCCATGATCCAATATCATCGCATAGCCTATACCATGCCAATGCTTTTACCTTCAAAGATAAAGGGAAAACCTTTTTCATCACTTCATCTTCGGGTAAACCTGCAAGCTTAAACAATCCACAAATTTGTTCCACATATATCAAGTGCACATCAGGATGTTCGGTTCCATCTCCTGCATAAGGATTAGCTAGCAGTTGTTCTATCATACCCGAAGGAATTTCATATTCAATATTCTCAGTAGGTGCAGTAGGTTGAGCGGTAGCTAATTATGGTTCCGGAAGAGGTGAAGATACCCCGAACAAACCCCTCAAAGGATTGTTTTTCATAGTAAAAAGTGACAATAAATTTCAGCACACTATATAAATGTCCCCTTACCAAATTCCACTTACCAAAGGCGCTTCACTTCTCGGCAACGGTGCCAGAAAATAGCCCCGATGACCCACAAGTATAGGGTATCAATAGCTCTTTTCGATAAGTAAGAGTGTCGAACCCAACGAGGAGCAGAAGGAAATGACTAGTGTTTTTAGCAAGGTAATGTCTGCAAGTGCTGAAATTGTAAGTAGCTGAGTAGTTTGATAGCAAGATAATTTGTAACGAACAAGTAATGATAGTAGTAAAAAAAGTGCAGCAAGGTAGCCCAATCCTTTTGAGGCAAAGGACAGGCCAAAACGGTCTCTTATGATAAGCAAAGCATTCTTGAGGGAACACGGGAATTTCATCTAGTCACTTTCATCATGTTGGTTTAATTTGTGTTCGCTACTTTGATAATTTGATATGTGGGTGGACCGGTGCTTAGGTGTTGTTCTTACTTGAACAAACCTCCTACTTATGATTAACCCTCCTGCAAGCATCCGCAACCACGAGAAAAGTATTAAGAATAAATTCTAACCATAGCATTAAACTTTTGGATCCAATCGGTCCCTTACGAAATAGCGCATAAACTGGGGTTTAAGCTTCTGTCACTCTCGCAACGCATCATCTAATTGCTACTCCACAATGCATTCCCTTAGGCCCAAATATGGTGAAGTGTCATGTAGTCGACGTTCACATGACACCGCTAAAAGTGCTCCTGCCCAAGTTCTGCCTGAAGACGGCGGCACTCCGTCCCAAAAGTCCTCTCCTTATTTTTTTTCTAGGTCAAAATGACCTATATACCAGAAGATGGGCACCGGAGGTGGGCCTGGGTGAGCACAACCCACCAGGGCGCGCGTGGGCTCCCTGGCGCGCCCAGGTGGGTTGTGCCCACCTGGTGGGCCCCCTCTGGTAGTTATTTGCTCCAATAATTCTTAAATATTCCATAGAAATCTCCATGAAGTTTCAGCTTGTTTGGAGTTGTGCAGAATAGGTAGCCCGACGTTGCTTTTCGAGGTCAAGATTTCGAGCTACCGGAATTCTCCCTCTTGGTGTGTACCTTGCAAATTATGAGAGAAAAGGCATTAGAATTACTCCAAAAAGCATTATTATGGATAAAAACATCATAAATAACAGTGAGAAAACATGATGCAAAATGGACATATCAGCGTCCAGCGCTGTTGAACAACCATATGATGCAGCTGGCCGATCTGCATAGGATGTCCGGGTTGGCCATGAAGGAACTCATAGTCTGGCTGTGGCCAGCTGAACCCATTCCTAGCAGCTACTTCGGCCTGGTCAAGTGGCTCGGCGACGCCCTGCCCCGAGTTGAAGCTGTGAAGCGTTCGGCGTGCATAGAGGGTGCACGGATGGCCTTTGCCCGTGTTAAGATGCACTGGGTGAAGATGAAGGTCGCCATCATGGCGGTCGAGGGCCCACCCAAACGCAAGGACCACCGCAAGCCAGAGCGGTATTTTGAAGACGTCCTAGAGGGTGCCCATTTATTAGAGGGCCGGTGCTCAAAGGATATCATGTTTGTGTGAATGTATCTAAACTGTCCAGACGTTGTTTTATGAACTAAGCCTTTGTAATATATTTTATCTGAAATTATTTTCCTCCTGTGCGATTGTTTTTATCTCTGAAAGTTTACCACTCGTCGGCTTCAGTCCCCACGTAGATACTATGGGGGTGTTCGGAATAGCACATGATCACACTTGACCCAACGTCTTGGTCCGTAAAGGAGGTGGCTATGCGGCGAACTAGGCAATCAGACTATGTGGCTTTATCACTCTCACTTAGCCATAGGAGTTTGACAATGGGACTATGAGCTAGCCCCTGGTGCGTGTGCGGCTATCCGAAATTGAATGCCTTACGCGCGTGACTGGGTGGAGGCCAGTCCTTCTGTCGGGGATATCGTGCGACATATGCCAGGGGGTGGCTTATCATGGATGGGAACAAGAGCACGTCGCCAGGCTCTAGAGGCGGGAGTGAGCGAGATCGCATACGCCTACGAATCTTACCCAGGTTTGGGGCTCTCCTAGGAGATAACACCCCTAGTCCTGCTCTGCGGGGTCTCCGCATGATTACTATCTCAACAAGGTAGATACAAGCTTGCTCCTTGAGCTGTTGGGTTAGAGGAGGAAGAAGAACAAGGCTAGGCCTACTTCCCTCTCTCTCTATGTGGGTGTGTGTGTGTCTTCTAAGGTTCTGAGCCCTTTGCATGGGGAAGTCTGGGGGTTTATATAGGCCTACCCCCAGGGGCACAATGGTAATCCGACCGGGTGTAGGACCTGGCCGTCAGTGTCTATGGGCTCCGACTTCTTCGCTGGCTGCTGGGGCCCGCCTCTTGGTGGGTCCCGTCTCTTGGTGGGTCCCGCCGGCTGTCGTGTACTTGGCCGACAGGCCGTGCCCGCCGCCTGCGGGTCTAGTTGATCGCTTTGTACTGTAGCCTTGCTACTGATGATGGATGCTTTGTTGGGGGAACGTGGCTACAGTCCTGCCGCCTGGCGGGCGTTCACTGTAGCCACACCCCATCTCTTCTGATTAATAGCGCACAGACTTTGAGGGGGGAGGGGGCCGCCTGCTGGAAGGCGGCCCGCTCTCGCTGCCGCCTCCTGGTGGCTCGCGGACAGGTAGGGCCCGTCGTCTGCTTGCCGTACCGACCGCCCGTCATGGGAGCGCAGCCCCCTATGTAGTAGGTGATGTCACAGGCTGCATGGCAACAGTGTCGCGCCGGGCAAGGGGTGTCCGCCTGGCATGCTGCAATGTGGCCATGCTGTGCCCTGGATTCGGGGGTGGCAGGTCGTACTGTAGCAACGTTCCATCCCATCGTAGTTATGTGGGTGCAAACTTTGAGGGCACGAAGGGCCGCCTGCTAGGAGCCGGCCTCGTCGTGCCGCCTTCTGTGATCTTGCCGCCTTCTAGCAGACGGCCTCCTAGACCAGCCAGCCTATGAAGCCGGCCATTCGTCCAGGAGGTCTGAGGGGCACAGCTTGCCCCGATGTCTTGTAATACTACAGGGGGCCGATGAGGCTACCCATAGTCATTTACTCAGACAGTAGTCCCCGAAGCTGGTGGGGTACCGCAGCTGAAAATCAAGGAGCCTCAGCAGCTTCCTACTCTGAGTGGTTGGGTAGCTTCGCTCCGTCCGCCTTCTGGAGGAGCCAACTGACGGGAGCCGACCGTGACTGCTCTGGCCGCCCGGTGAATTCGAATCATCATGGTGGGGGCCGGGTGGCGTGCCAGCCGGGTGACAGGCTTGCCACCCATTGCCCGTACACCATGCGGCGCCAGCAGGCCAGGCTGGCCTGCCAGCCCACGCGCGCGACGAGACGTGCGGATCTGCTGCAGCCGCGGTAGGCGGTTAGGCTTCCAGGCGTGGTTAATACACGCCTTAACGGCGCGGAAGTCATGTGGTCATGTGGGGAGTGGGCGCAGTTAATCCTGCGCCCCCACGTCTCGCCCCCTTGGCTCCACCGCCGGGAGGCTATAAATAGGGGGAGGGGGCAGCAGAACGCACGCGCACCCTCCTCTCCCTTCGTCTTGCCTTTCTCCTTCTTCTTCTAGCTGCTGCCGCGCCCTTTCGTCTCGTCAGAGCGTTGTTGCAAACCGTCATCCTCGGTCCTCCTCGCGCCACAGCCACCTCGCACCACCGTCGAGCCTGGAGCCCATGGTGCAAAGCGGCCGTGCAGGCGACTGGGACGGCTCCAATGTCCATGATGGGCACTTGGAGTTCCTCCGCTAGACATGGCGGCTCCCTCCTTCATCGAACATCAAGGTGATTGTCCCCCCTGAAAGGGAGATCTCATCGGTGCCGGGAGATGGCGAGTGCGTCGTCTTCCGGTTGCATTTCCTTCGTGGCTTCGGCCGTCCAGCGAGCATATTCCTTCGCTCGTTCATGGACTTCTACGGAGTGCAGCCCCACCACCTTACTCCAAATACGGTGGTGCTGCTCTCCGCCTTCGTCACCTTGTGAGAGGGTTACCTCAGCACGCTTCCCACACTCGAGTTGTGGGTAGAGCACTTCTACAGCAAGCTAGGCACCGCCGCCAAGAATGAGGCAGCCCAGTGAGGAGCCTGCGTCGCAGTGCGTTGCTCCGGATCCGGGACCTACTTCCCGGCCCTCGCCATTTTGCAATCTGCCAAGCTGTGGCAGAAGTCGTATTTCTATGTCGAGAACGTCAACTAGACACAGGACTACGTCAACTTGCCGGCTTACGCAGCCGGCCCGCCTGTCGAGCCCCGCACCAGCTGGCGATTCCGGCCGAAGAACCTGTCGGCCTCCTCCTCCACCGCTCTCGCTCGGCTCCATGAGATGATGGAGTCGGAGGGCCTCAGGGTTTCCGACCCGCTGGCCGCCTTCGTGGAGCGCAGAGTGCTCCCTCTCCAAGCCCGGACCCACATCATCAGCAACATGAGTGGGCACCGGGATCCATGCCGGTTGTCCACCAAGGTGATGCCGGACGTGGAGGTGGTCCGCATGGTGAACTTCTTCTCCGACTGCAAGATGTCGGAGACGGAGTGGCGGTTCGGTAAGCCGCCGTACAGCCGGGCCAACTCGCCACCTCCAGTAGGTCTTCTAATTCCTTTTTTCCTTTGTTTGTCTGGGTTCTCTCTTGCCGCCTGATCAGTCGGCCTTGGTGCAGCGCTTCCCGGGCCAGACGGCCACTGACGCGCTAGCCCCGGGTCATCAGTACGCGGCGGGCCGGTCGGTGAGTGACGTGGGCGACCCTGATTTGGAAGTGGTTGCCCAGGAGGAGGACGATGCCACAGGCGGTGGCGGTGGTGGAGCAGGCGGCTCCTTAGGAGGCGGCCTCGGGGACTGGCCGGATGATGAGGAGGAGGACGACGAACCGCGCTGCACCCATCACTTCAAAAAAAGACACATCCGTGACATTTTGGGCCGGGCGAAAAAAAATCTGTCATACTTATGACACTTCTATGACGATAATTGTGACAAAACCCGGTATCATCATAGATGTGGTGGGCTCCTACTTCTATGACAAAAAATCATGACAGAAAATGGGCTTTTTGTCCTAGGCGGGCCAGAGATGCAGCTGCATGACATTCTTTGGGCTGTCCATGACGGAAAAACCATGGTAGAAGCGAGGGCGAGGAAAATATCGGGGAGTTCCCGGTTACGGTGGGTGGTCGGGGGCCGAGCGATGCGCGTTTCTCTCATACCGTACGCGCGTGGGTGCGAGGCGTTGGGCTCTAACTGAACTCGAGTGAGGCGTCGCCTAACTTAACCCGAGCGATTGCACTGCAGGCTACGCGTTACTGAACCCGAGTGATCGAGCGATTCCTTCGCTACTGCTACTAATAGAAGCCGATCGATGCTGCCTATAGATGAACAGTGAGTGTTGCTGGGGGATTTGGATTAATAGTTCCCGGTGGGGGCGGATGAACAGGACCCCGTGGTGTTGCCTCTGGATGAATAGGACCCCGACCGAGTCGGTTGGGGCTGGATGAACAGGACCCCGTGGAGGGCTAGATGAACAGGACGACCCCGTGGAGGTTTGGTTGAATAGTAGCCGGTGGAGGGATGGATGAACAGTAGCCCGTGGGAGGGGTGGTTGAATAGTAGCCCGTGGAGATGGCTGATGAACAGTAGCTGGTGGAGTAGCGCACGGTGGAGGCTTGATGAACAGGAGCCCGTGGATGAACAGTCGCAGATGGAGGCCGGAGGAGGTCGACGGTGGATGAACAGTAGCCCGTGGAGGTTGGAAGAGGTCGACGGTGGAGATGAACAATATCTTGTGGAGTCCCGTTTTGCGGTATGCCACACCCCTCCCGATGAACAGGACACCCGTTTCGGCCGTAGCGCTCCAACACAAGTCCGTTTCCTCTGTTTTGCGGTACGCCACACCCCACCCGATCAACATGACCCCGTTTCGACCGTAGGAGGTCCAACAGAAGTTCGTTTCCTCCGTTCTGCGGTACGCCAGACCCCTCCCGATGAACAAGATCCCATTTTGACTGTGGCCGGTCGAACACAAGGCTGTTTCCTCCGTTCTGCGGTACGCCAGGCCTCGTTTCCATCGGTTGTTTTGTCCAAGCCCTCCTGAGGAACACACCGACGCATTCCGTTCCGACCCAGCCGGTTGGCTCCCCATGAACATGACGACGACGCAGTTTCTCCTTTCCGACCCAGCCATGTACACGAGCCCTGACCGTACGCATGCGCGAGTAGGATTTCGAGACCCCGCCCGTATGTACGTACGTGGCCGTATTTTCTTTCTTGCACCCTGGCCGCGGGACGTACATGTACATGCTACGTGCGCGCCTCTACTACGACACGTGCACGCCTCTACATCGACCAGTATGTACATACACGTTCGTGACCAGAATGACAACACTATGTACGCTTCAACCAGGTGGGTCCCGACTGCCAGGCACTTCCTTGTGTGCGAAGATGTAGCTGGTGGATCCCAACAGTCAGGGGGGCGAATCATTTTTTTTCCCGTAATATGGACGCACTTCCTTGCATGCGAAGATGTAGCTGGTGGGCCCCAGCAGTCAGGGGAAACTTTTTTTCACGAAATACGGTGGCCCGTTCGGTGGGTCCCTGCTATCAGGTGGAGGAATAATTATTTTGCGCGTAATAAGGAGGCACTTCCTTGCGGCCGCCGTGGACCCAGCTGTCAGCCTCTCCATGTACAGTACTCTTCCGATGGAAGTCGTTCCTTGACCACATTGACCACGCCGCGCCGAGAGCACCAGGGCGGTGGACGACGATGAGGCTTAGGAAGGGGACGACACGGAGCCGGGGAAGACGCGACAGTGGAAGCCCACGCGGAGAGGAGTATGAGGGTTCACTGGTTCGACTGCGGTGTGAGTCTGTCGTCGCCGCAGAATATCAGGGGGTGTGGGTGAGTAGAGGGATGCCCCGGTCAGCGGTGGGAGTAGTAGGGGGCGGTGAGGCCTGCACGACAACATAGCCGGCCATGGGAGGCGGGAGCAGGCAGTCCCGCCGGTGCTGGATTTGGCAGCTGGACCAAGAAGATCGAAGATTGAAGAAACACGACGGCCGTTGGATTAACATCCAACGGTTATGTCTGCTAGAATCGTTTGTTGACGTATATAATAACTAAAAAAATCTTGCATACGCGTCAACTTAATAGGCCCACAAGTCAGACCATTCCCTCTTTTTAAAATAATTTCTATATAGCTCATTGCAACTTCTTATGCAATTTATTGCAGTCCATTTTTTTGTTGGCCAGCGCCAGGGTTAAAAATGTAGAAGAAATTTCGCATATTTCTGTGGGTTCCAAACTATTTTTAATACTGAAATGTCGAGCCAGATTTAAAGTACTTTGAAGATATATTTAAATTAGGTTAAAGCCCAGTGAAACAGGAATCTGAAAAATGTGAAAAAATTCAGAAATTATAAAGTAATTGCCAATTTGACATCTGTTTTTATATTTACAACCCATTTCATATTACTTTCAAGATTTGCAGGCATCTTGAAAGAGTTGCAGCCCATCAGGGCGTAGAAAAATAGGTAGGCCTGGATTGGGTATTCTTCAGAAAAAATAAACTGGGCTCGTTTTCACAAAGAAAAAATAGCTGGGCTTGTCCTATGGTGAACACAAAATATAAGCCTGGGCTAGACAGGCCACAACCCAGTTCAAACCCTGCTCCGTCTCAACAATAACAAAAAAAATACTTCTCGAGCAGCTACGTCCCAGGTGTCAGCAGATCTTGTGCTGTTCTCTTGTCTATTGACTATATACGCTCACAATGTCGTGGGTCCTAGATGTCAGGAAACCACTAGGAGGAAGCATTTTCTTTTTCCATACGCTGACATGGTGGGGCCCTACTGTCATCCTCTCCACGTACTTCTGCCGATTCCTGTTGTTTGTTGACCATGTTGACAATGCGAGAGGGCGCCGCCGCGGCGAGGGCACCAAAGCGCGTGGAGGACGACGGCGAGGCCTCGAACGTCTGCGTTAACGATTTAGGCGACGGTGGGGCGGCGATGCATGCGCTGAGGCGCAGCCAGCCGTGGAAGGCGGAAGCAGGCGGCCCCGCTGGCGCTGGTTTGGTTTTGTTGGCTGGAGGAAGATAGGACTGTAGAAAGATGACAGACTGCAGTAAGAGTACTTAACAACCTGAACTGAAACCAGCAGGGGCACTTAACAACCATAGCTGAAAGCAGTATGAGTACTTATACAGGTTCAACCATACAAAGCATGCCTCGAACAGTGCTACTTTGCCTACAGTTAACCAAGGGTGAGGCCGCCAAGCCCCAGGACAAGGCCCAGGCGCCACCCCGCGCATCCAGAACCTTCTGAAAGCGGCTTCATCTCGCAATGTGGTCAATAAACAGGATATTCGCTTTAGAGCCATGGAAAATCAGGAACATAATCTTCTGTCCTATTCTCCAAGAAGGACGGGCCATCATTATTTGAGACCACCCATGAATAAGTATCTTTTCACCTCCAAGGGGAATGGAGTAGGTCGACATAAACATCATGTTGTGACCAAGCGCAAGTCTGACCCGACCATGGTCAGGCATCTATATAGGAACAATAGAACTGGGCAGTTTCTATTTCAAGAAGATCACAACTGTAAAACTGTGTATAAGCAATAATTTATGAACATTATATATAACAGAAAACAGCTCGTACCATAAGTTTCTCGACACAGTTGGACATGTTCAACGAGTGCAGCAGTGGCACACATATCCCACGTGGCCTTCCACCATTGAAACGCCCCACAAGGACCTCAAGACGATCAATAAAGTGTAGGAACTTGTGGCGGTCGTCCCAGTCAACTTCAGTGCCATCAGTAACAGCCGAGTTCTTATAGAATAACAAACGAGCTGCCTGCTTAACTCTAGAAAAACCTACACGTGCCACCAATTATAAGAAAATATTAGTTAGAAGTAGCATCTTCGTGAGAGATTTGTTGCTACTTTTAAAGTTAAATTGTGATTAGTTAGACATAATAGGTGGATTAAGAAGTAATCGAGGCAACAAGCAAGAACCAGATACAAAACTAACATGGATGAACAATTGGAACGACGTCGGGGTGGAAGATCGTAGTGAAGATGAGACCAGGTTCTGCTATTTACATCAAAACATTCGTGCGCCAACTTTCAGTCTGTAACACTTGAGAAAGTTTATCCAAGTTCGGGCATAAAAAAAGTAGCGATCTTCTTGGTCCATGAACCCAACTCGGAACTTATATCCATGGCTTGCCTTCACTGTGACCATTAAACTAGTGTATTCAGTTATGGCAAGGCTGAGCATCTTGAGTACATGTGTTCTGGCAGACCAAATAATGCACTACAGGAAAAATAATATGAGAACACAATGTATTCCCTATCCAAATCTAGAAATAATTTCCTCCTTCACACCAGTGTTGACCATCGTACTAGTAGTACCTTTTATCCAAATATAGCAATCCAAAATTCTAAATTAGTCGACAACATGTTCAAAAAACCCCACCCTCCGGGATAGAAAAGAGGATTCTAGGAACATACTCTGCCCGTTTTAGAATCCTGTGTTAGGATGAGAAGGAACAAGTGTGGCGTCTCACCGAGGGTGTAGAAACCTGTAGGGTCCTCGCACTTTGGGCATTGCAAATGAAACACACTAGATTCAGTAGGAAGAAAAATGCATCAACGGCGGCGGCTGCCATCCTAGTGTGTCACTGGCAATGTAATCTTCCCCTTCGGCTTGCTCCTTCCCGGATTGATTCCTTGGAGAGTACCAGACTCTTCGAGCTCGCTGTCGGGGATCTGGAGCTTCTTGAGTACCGCAGAGGAGATCAGATTCAAGCCGGCCCCGCCGTCAACTAGCATCTTCGTGACTTTGAGGTTGCGGATAGTTGGTGAAACCAACATCGGCAAGCACCCGACCGCAGTGATGCGGTCAGGGTGGTCCTCAATGTCAAAGATGATAGGCGTGCTGGACCATTTCAGGGGCTTGCGTGACTCAACTGATGGTTCTGCTGCATTAACTTCCCGCACCCACTGTTTGAGCTGGCGGTGCGAGGTATGCAGAGAAGCACCACCATCAACGCACAAAACCTCTGTAGCTTTCTGAAACTCCTGCTCGTCGGCCTCATCCTCATCCATCTCTTCATCTTCGTCTTCGTCTTCATCCTTGTCGCAGCCTTGGGGAGGCCTATCTCCTTGCCGCTGCTTGGCCTTGCCGCAGCGCCCTCCCCGGCCGGGACGCTTCTTGCCGGATCCTCCACCACCTTCTTGGGCCTTCTCCTTGTCTCGCTGCTCATATTCAGCTTTCTGCAGTTGAACAAGCTGCTCAACTTTCTTGCAAGTCTGGAGATCATGGCCCTTGGTGCGGTGGATCTTGCAGTACTGCTTGCCGGAGCCGTCTTGCTTGTCGGCGGCCACCACGGCCTCGCCGGAGTTGCTAGCTTTGGCCTTCTCGGTGCCACCTCCGTTGCCGGACGGCTCGACAACTAGCACATCTTTAGCTTTCCTCTTTCTGTTGTTCCGCCTCCGATTCTTTCTTGCCGGGGCGGCTTCCTCACTGTCAGATCCTTCTGCTCCTGCGTTCTCTCCGGGGAGTTTCCTCCCCTCCTCAGCACGTGCACACTTGTCGGCCAGAGCATATAGCTCGCTGACATCTCTGATTTTGCACATCGCCATCTCCTCCCTCATCCTGCGATTACGCACGTTCTGATGGAACGCGCTGATAACCGCAGCAGGGTGGACGTCTGGGATGTTGCGCTGCACCTGGCTGAACCTTTGAATGTACTTGCGCAGGGGTTCTCCTTCCTTCTGGGCGAGCAGATGAAGATCGCTCTCCTGGCCATGGGGCTTGTGGCCGCCTGTGAAGGCGCCGACAAATTGATGGCACAGATCTGCCCATGAGGAAATGGAGTTGTCCGGCAAGTGCATGAGCCAAGATCTGACGTTGGGCTTGAGCACCAACGGGAAGTAGTTGGCGAGGATCTTCTCGTCGCGCCCCCCGGCAGCCTGCACCGCGATGGTGTAGATGCTGAGGAACTCCGACGGATGTATCCTGCCGTCGTACTTCTCGGGTACGTCTGGCTTGAAGTTCTTGGTACTGGGCCACTGGACTTGCCCCAGCTCACGGGTAAACGCAGGACAACCTGCCGCATACGGCAAGTCGCCTGGTTCCCCTGGCGCATGCATGTCGACAGTGGGCCCAGCGCGCTGGTCTGATTGACACCGCGCTTCTCTCCGACGCTCGATGCGGGTGCGAGCGTCTTCGTGTTGTCGTTCTTGAAGAACTTGGCGCTGATCACAACGGGCTCGCGGATCTGATGACGCTGTGGAGTTAGTGTCGAGGTTGACCCGGCGAGTCGGCGATCTTGGCCTTCGGGGTGGGGAGTGCACAGTGGTTGCGCCCCCACCGGTCTTGTTGTCACCGGCTCGCGCCTGGGCGTCTTGCCGCGGCTTCGATGTGCTCGGTTGCCGGGGAGTGTCGCCGTTGGCGAAGCCGATGAGGCTCTGAATGGTGGCCCTCCAACCGTCGATCTTGTCTGGCGCTGGAGGGTAATCTAGAAGCAGTTGAGCTCGGGCCAACGATTCTTCTGGAGTCTTGGGTGGTGGCGGCGAACGACGCGAGGAACGAGATATGCTCGTACTTCTAACAATGTTAGAAGGAGCAGCATCTCGTTCAGGCGACCGTGCCGCACTCGTGCCAGCATGTTGACGCGCATGCTGGTCTTGAGCATCCCGCGATCCACCAGCTTGGCCCTGACCCAACGAACGTATGGTACTGCGCGTACCATGGCGTTGTCGGTCCCGCGCCTCCTGAGATGGGCGCGGTGCGTGTACGGACGCCAAAGTCTGTCCAGCCTTGTCCTTGGACTTGGCAACATCGTGAGCTCCCTCGTCGGCGCCCGTTCCTCCACCGGCGTCTACCCCACCGCCCGTTTGCTCCGGTGGCGGTGGGATCGACGCGGACGGACCAGCCACCTCCGAAGCCTTCCTCTTCGGTGGCATGTCAATGAAGATGATGATGTAGCGCGCGCGAACACCAGATCAGGTTCGCACAACCTCGACGCCCCCTACCTGGCGCGCCAAAGATGTCGTGGGAAACGAACACCTATGGGGCAGGGCCCCTTCTCAGTCCGGCAGGGAGCGGAGGGCGCACGAAGAGTAGATCGAGGCGAAGCACGCGAGGGATTTTTACCCAGCTTCGGAGCTCTCCGGAGAGATAAAACTCCTACTGCTGCTTTGTGGTGGAATTATGTTCTTGCTCAAGAGCGTGAGCGTTCTGTAGTTTCGAATGAGTCGAACCCCCCATACGTTGCGCATGGGCCTCCTTTTATAGGCACAAGGGGTCACCGACAGGTGGCAACGCAGACAGGGGTAAATGTAAAAAGAAAGGTTGGTACAACTGCTATCTACAGTGCACCCTACCTAACTCTGACGGCAGGGGACAAGGGCATTTAATGCCCGTCTGGTCGCCCAAACAGTGCAGAAAAGCGACCGTTAGGGGCGCCACCGCTCGCCACGATGGCCTTCTCGTCATCTCCACTTACCACCTCGCACCGCTTGGCTGCACAGCTTCCCGCCACGTGCGCCTGGAACGGTCCTGCGGCGACACGTCGACGGATGCGCTGGAGCGTGGGCGCATAGTGGTGGCCTCGCCGCGGCAAGCACCTTGCCGCGGTCGTTGTCTTGTCACACACGAAAGCTTGTCGCTCGTCGGGCCTTGCCGGGACGCGCGGCGCGTTGCGGCAAGTTCTTTGAAGTGCCTTGGTTGGCCTTCCCGGCAAGCTCCTCTTGCCGGGGCCTTGTCCTCTCCGGCAAGCTCCTCTTGCCGGAGTCTTGTTTTCTTAGTTAAAACACTTTGTTCTTGAATGGCATCAACAGGAACTACGGAGGATCTTGGCGGATGCCCGGCAAGCCTTGCCGCGGGGCGCTGCGACTGCCCGTGCACAAGTTCGGGGTACTAAGGTACCCCTACTTTAGTACACCGACAGGAGCCCCCGGGCCTGGGCCATACACGGTGCCGAGCTGTGTTGGGCCAGGCCCAAAACAGGGCACGGGCTCACGCGGCCTGGGTCCACACCAAATCTAACTCCGTATCCACCGCGCCCTCCCGTAACGGCACGCGTCGAATGCGGCATCGTGGGAGAGGTCATGGGTGATTCTTTAATCGAAAAAGGCGTAACGTTCGCCTCTCCTCTTTATAAGCAGAGGAAACAGGGGCCGTTCACCCACCTTCGCCACTTGTAGTTGCTTCCTTAGAAATCTACGCTGCTCCCCTCGGCTTCCCAAGCCGAAAGAGAGCAGCGCTCCGCCGCCCGTCGCCGCCGTCGCCGCCAACGCCCCCGCTCCCCCCCACCGCCTCCACCATGGCTCCGAAGACCGGGAAGGGTGCAAAGTCGGTCGAGGCGCTGCGGCTTGAGGCGCTGCGCAAGGAGCGAGCACTTTTCCCCACCGAGCTCTCCGTGAAGGAGCTGCGGGAGTGGTTCTATCTTTTCTGGTCGACGGAGACGTGGGCGCATCCGCGCACGCAGGTACTCTCCGCCGAAGCTTCTACTTCGAAGTGGTGTCCAAAGGGATACTACTTCTTCCCCTTGTTCTTCTATTGTGGGCTCTGCCCGCCCTTTTCCGATTCTTCTGCGACATTATGAACACATACGGGCTCCATCTTCTCGACTTCACCCCCAACGCCGTTTTGACCATGGCGGTTTTCGCGCACCTTTGCGAGAACTTCGTCGGAATCCACCCAAACGTAGCCCTCTTCCGCCACTACTTCATGCCCCGGGTCGAGAAAGGAGAGCCCCTGTCTGGCGGGATCGCCTGGATCTTGAGAGCCGGCAAGAAAGAGGTCTATCTGGAGGGGGAGCTCCGCAACAAGTGGGATGAGTGGAGAGCGGAGTGGTGTTGGATCGTTGATGCAGATCCGCAGCCGTTCACCAATTTGCGCCAAGCCCGGGTAGTGCGCGGTGGCGACTGGAGCGCCCTGGCGGCGGACGATGCTAAGTTGAAGATCGCCACCACCCGGATCCTGCGGCTCAGGCTTGCCGGGCTCACTGTAGGGGCTGTTGGCGCGGACTTTCTCCGCCGCCGCATCGCCCCTCTACAGGAGAGGGGGAGGCCCGCCTGGCTGTTCGGGGGCCCGGCGGATATCATGAGGCTGCGCCCAGGCCTCAATTTTAACTTCACTGTTTTGGAGTTGGATGGGACGCTGAAGGAGTAGTTCAAGCACGACCCCAACCATCCGGAGTGGTTCAGGCTGCCGCAGGGCGTTGTCCCGTTGTGCAACAACTCCCAGCTTGACCGCATCCGCGCAATGATGCCGGAGTGCGACTCGCACGGGATTATCCCAACTTGGCAGGAGCCCTCCGACGATGTCGTGCGGCAATTCTTTGACGGCTTGGTGGAGGTAGCGGTCCATGCTGATGAGAAGAGGCTCCTCACCCGCGATACCACTGACGACGAGATGCGGTACATCGCCACCAGGGCGGAAGAGGCGGCGGCAGCCGCCGCCGCGGGCGAGTTTGGTTTCACGTTGGAGGAGGCAGAGGCGGCCGAGGCGGCAAGCCTTGCCGACCGAGAGGACCTTGTCGGGGAGGTCGTTGGCGAAGGGGAGCCCGAAGCCGAAGGGGGCGAGCCCGCCGAGGGCGCAAGTGGTCAGCCGTCTTCGAGCAGCTTGCCGCAGGCGGAGCCCTCAGCGCAGCCCCCAGCTCAACCAAGAAGGCGCCTCCGTAGGACCGGAGACACAGCAGGGCGGCAGACGGGCCAACAGCCGCAGCGTCGCGGGACACGCTCCACCGCGGCAAGCACCATTGCCGCGGGAGCATCTCATGCCGCGCCGGCAACTGGAGCGGGGTCTTCACGGGCCGCCGCTTCTGATCCTACCGCAGTCCCCGCCAAGCGTCCAAGGGAGCCTACTCCTCCGCCTCGTCGCGCCGAAAGGGTACCAGACTTCGACCTCTCCGCGCTGAGCTCCGACGAGGAGGAAGAAGAGGAGGAGGAGTAAGTCTTTCTTCTTGTTGTACTTATATTTCTTCGATTCTTGCTGTTTCTTGTCTTGTATCTGATCTGCTTCCCTCTGAACCTCGTTCCTTTTCAGGACTCTGGCCGAGAGAGCGGCAAAGAGGGCCAAGGTCCCCGTGGTTGTCATCGAGGACGATCCTGCTGTGACAGTAGAGGACGCGTCCGAGACCACCTTGTCGGACCTGACAACCTCTCCCCGAAGCAGCCCCCAGCGTAAGTGCATAATTTTACCTCCCGCTGTCATGCGCGCATGGGTGCTCTTTCCTTGTTAATATCTTGATTGTTGACTTGCTTGTGTAGGAGCAGAACAGGCCCATCAGGAACAACCAGAAGCCGCTCCTGAGGTGCTATCTGCCTCAACTACGCCGCCAAGGGCGGAATCCCCGGCAAGGGAGCGCTCTCCAGCGAGGGAGAGGTCCCCGGCAAGGGGCAGTTCTCCGGCAAGGGACGGGACCAGCGATCCCTCCGTGGTGGAGCCCATGGTTACAGAGCCCAGCACAGGCAACCCTCCTTGTCGGGAATTTTCCCTTGGGTTCTTTTTCTTCTGATCTTCTTTTTTGGATATTTGCTTGACTTTTCCTTCCTCTTCCCGTCTTCAGATCCCCCTTCCACAGATCTGATGGAGACCGAGGCCACCGGCGAGGAGGATGCACGCGGCAACACTGATGATGCCGCCGCTACCGAGGAAGAGGCCGGCGTTGACGATCCCGCCGGCAAAAAGGCCGCCAAGGCTGCTGGCGCAGGAGCTGGCGAGGGGTCCGGCGATCGTACTGACGACCCCGAGGGCGCAGGAGCGCAAGGCGCTACACTGACCGCCGACCCCTCCGCCGCTGATGCAGCACCGGGCTCCGAAGAGCCCCATCCCGGCGCCTACTTAAAGGCAGGCGAGGGTGTCTTCATCAAGCTTCCCTGGGCGTCGAGCTCCAGGGCGCCGGTCGAGGGAGAGGCTTTTGACGGAGAGGTGCTCGCCTCTGCTGGGCTGATGGTGGTTGACGCGCCAAGCAGCAGCGGCGGCGAGTCTGAGGAGGAGGAGCTGCTCTGGAAGTTGGTGTCGCTCTACCGCGCCCGACAAGCGAAGCTGGAGTCCCGGGAAGCGCTTGTCGCGCAGGCGGGAGTGGACATAGAGAAGCATGCGGAGGAGCTCCAGAGCCGCAACCAAGAGGCCCTTCGGTCAATTGCGGAGGAGAGGGCACAGCTTGTCGAGGTGCGGAAGGCCTTCATCCTCGAGAAGGCAGAAGCCGAAGAGCAACAGCGGCTTGCCGCCGAGGGGCAGTCCACGCGAGAAGGCGAGCTGACGCAGAGGAAGGTCAACTTGGACAGTTACGAGGAGGAGCTTGCCGCGCGCGAGCAATCTCTTGGCGGGGCACTCAAGGAGGCGAAGGACGCGGCCGCAGCTGCCGAGGCCGCCAAGAAGGAACTGGAGGTGAAGATGACGCAGCTGGAGGCTGATCTGAAAGGGAAAGATGAGGAGCTTGCCGCGCTCCAGCGCGAGCGTGAGAAGGACGCCCTTGCTCACGGCGATCTGCAAGTCCAACTCGCCGATAAGGGCAAGAAACTGAACGCTACCAAGGACTCAAATGCTGATCTGGAGCTGAAGTTGGCCACGCTGACGGAGACGCTGGACGGCGCCAAGAAGAGGGAGGAGGACTTGAAGCAGGAACTCAAGTCCAACGAGGAGCTGTTGACGAGGGCCGCCGAAACTCAAAACACCTTCCGGGCTATGGTGGAGCTCTGGAGGGAGGGCCTCGTCAACATCGCCGCAGTCATCGACGAGGAGCTGGCGCAGCTGGACTTGGCGGGCTTCGAGTACTCTTCCGACGAGAACCTTCAGCCCAGCGCCAAGCTCACTCTGTTCTTCAAGGGCGTGGCGACGGCTCTCCAACAACTCCGGGAAGGATCCCAAGGCAGCTGGCCGATGAGTCGCGTGCAATCTGCGCCAGAGTCTTGGAGAAGGTGTTGGTGAAGGTTCTCTTCCGCAATCCGAACCTCAACCTCACCAACGTTCTCAAGAAGCTGCCGGCCGGTGCTGATCTTGCAGAGCTCAAAGCCCTTGTCACACCCATTGTGGACAAGGTGAACGAAGTCAGGAGGGTCGACGGCGATCATGTAGATTAGGCCGCCCTTTTCCTCCTTTTTCTTGCCGCTGCCAGACGTGTCACGGGAACAATCTATTAGAGCGCGGCAAGTCATTTTTGTAATATAACTTTATCTTGGGCAGTATTTGCTATGTTATTTCCTTTACTTGATTCCTTCCTTTGTATGTTTTTACCCTACGCTTTTAGGGAACTTGCCAGTGCAGGCACCCTTGCCGCGAGCGCTGAGTGCGGAACATCAGCAGCCTGCCAGCGGTGCTGCTTCCGGCAAGAAACCTTGTCGCAACTAGTCGCAGCACACTTAAGTTGTTGAGCGGACTCGAAACAAAGTAGGGGCGCAACTAGTTACGAGTTGGTTCCTCCGTGCACAGGTTTTCCATACAAAGCACGGTCGTTCAAGGAAGATAACTTAAGAAATTTTTTAAAAAACTGATTGTGCTCAAATTTTGGCAACTTAGCTTTTTCTGTCGTCTGCGTCCCGGCAAGGCTATACTTTTTTGAACGACGCCTGGTCCACACCATTATCTTCTCCTTCCCCCCCGGTGAACTTGTGGGTGGAGGAACCTTCTTTTTGAGAAAAAGAAAGAAGAGAAAATAAAGATATGGAGCCTTAAGGCTCGTTACTGCTTACCGGGGGCAAGTGCTGCACAAGGTGTCAGATAATACATGCAAAAAAGAAAAAGGCATGAAATTTGACAAGATGTGCGAAGCACATGAGTTTTTATTTATGCACGGGATCTGCGCCTGACTTTGTACAAAGGGTTACATGCAACAGTGGCAAGGCTTGTACAAAAGGTGGTTGCCGGAACAGGTTCCGGCAACCGCGTCTTATGGGTAAAACTTACGAAGATGCTCAATGTTCCAGGAGTTGCTCACCGGAAAGCCATCTTCGGTCTCAAGGCGGACAGCGCCAGGCCTAGTGACTCGCTTCACCCGATAAGGGCTTCCCACTTCGACGTCAACTTGTTGGAATTCTTGGCGGATTGAACGCGCCGAAGAACAAGGTCGCCTTCCTCGAGACTTCTAGCATTGACTTTGCGGCTGTGATAGCGGCGCAAAGCTTGATGATATCGAGCAGCTCGTACAACAGCCTGAAGACGATCCTCCTCAAGGAGCAGCGCGTCATCTTGTCGCAGCTGCTCTTGCTCAAGCTCATCATAAGCGAGCACTCGAGGCGATCCGTATACGAGTTCTGTGGGGAGAACTGCCTCTGCTCCATAGACTAGAGCGAAAGGCGTCTGGCCAGTGGCTCGATTTGGCGTCGTCCTGACCGACCAAAGAACTACTGGCAGCTCCTCGATCCAATTCCTTCCGCACTTGTGCAGCCTGTCGAAAGTTCTGGTCTTGAGCCCGCGCAGCACTTCAGCGTTTGCCCTCTCCGCCTGACCGTTGCTTCTCGGGTGAGCAACAGAAGCGAAGCAGATCTTGGCGCCAAGATCTTGGACGTACTTCATGAAGGTGCGGCTCGTGAATTGTGTGCCATTGTCGGTGATGATCCTGTTAGGGACTCCGAAATGGCAAACAATCGACCTGAAGAACTTGACTGCTGACTGTGCTGTCACCTTCCTCACTGCTTCCACTTCCGGCCACTTTGTGAACTTGTCGATTGCTACGTACAAGTACTCAAAGCCCCCGACAGCTCGGGGAAAGGGGCCGAGGATGTCGAGCCCCCAGACCGAAAATGGCCAGGATAAAAGGATCGTCTGGAGAGCTTGAGCTGGTTGATGTATCTGCTTGGAGTGGAACTGGCACGCTTCACACTTGGTTACTTGTGCAGTTGCATCTTGGAGGGCTGTTGGCCAAAAGAAACCTTGCCGGAAGGCTTTGCCGGCAAGTGCTCTTGCGCCAATGTGGTGACCACATGTGCCTCCGTGTATGTCCGCCAACAGCTGCTGTCCTTCTTCCCGGGGGATACACTTCAATTTCACTCTGTTGAATCTTCTTCTGTACAGTATGTCATCGACAAACTGGTACATACTTGATTGTCGGGCTACTTTCTCTGCTTCCTCTTGCTCTTCGGGAAGTTCTCCTGTTTGAAGGAAGCAGACAATCTGCTGCGACCATGCCGGAGCTTGTGGCTCGACAACAAGGACCAAAGGCATAAATGCTGCTGCGGGAACATCTGCTTCCACGGCAAGAATCTGCGGCTCAGCCGGAGCTTGATGTTCCCCGGCAAGCTTGCCGGAGCAACACTTGTCGGGAGCGTCTGCTTCAATGAAACAAACCCTAGGGCTTGTCGGAGCAGACTGCTCCTCAACACTCTTGGTGTTGATCTTGGGGACCTTCTTGGCGGCGGCTTCGGGGAGCCCAGCCGGAAAGTAGTCACCAGAAATCAACTTCCTCTTCTTGCTCTATCCAGTTGATGGTATCACAGATGGTTGAGTCAGTCTGAGCACAAAGATCCCTGGTTCCACAGGTACCTTTAATGCAGCGCATTTTGACAGGCCATCGGCAACATCATTCTGGGCTCTTGGAACATGTTCCATCTGTAGGCCGTCAAAATGCTCTTCCAACTTTCTCACTTCATCAATGTAAGCTTCCATCAACGGACTCTGATAATCTTTGTTCACTTGGCGGACGACAAGTTGCGAGTCACCCCTGACAATGAGCTTCTTGATCCCAAGGTCTGCAGCGATCCTGAGTCCGGCAAGCAACCCTTCATACTCTGCAGTATTGTTTGTTGCCTGCTCCTTGGGAAAGTGCATCTGGACCACGTACTTGAGGTGCTCTCCGGTGGGTGCGACAAGTAACACGCCCACGCCGGCGCCTTGCAGCAAAAAGGCACCATCAAAGTACATGATCCATTCTTTGTTTGCTTCCTTGACGGGGATGCTCGTCTCCGGAGTTTCTTCATCGGGTGTTGGCGTCCACTCTGCTATGAATTCTGCCAATGCTCGGCTCTGGATAGTTGAAGTACTCTCAAACTTGAGGCCAAAGCTTGACAATTCCAGCGCCCACTCGACGATCCTGCCTGTTGCTTCTCGATTTTGCAATATCCTCTTCAACGGAAAGCGAGACTGTGATCTCATGTGCTTGAAAGTAATGGCACAGCTTCCTCGAGGCCATGAGAAGGCCGAAAAGCAACTTCTGCACACCAGAGTACCTTGATCTAGCTCCCTGCAGAAGGGAGCTAACAAAATAAACTGGGCGCTGCACCATCCTCTTTTGTTTCTCTTCCTGTGGCTGCACAGATCCATCCTTGTCGGGACCAGAGCTTGTCGGGGAAGCCCCCTGCTTATCGCTGGACTCGCTTGCCGTGGTCGCTGTCTCATCATCCACCTCCCTTTCCGCTACTAATGCAGCACTAACCACTTGATTGGTTGCCGCTAGATACAGCAGCAACTTCTCTTGTGGCTTAGGTGCGACAAGTATTGGAGTAGAGGACAGGTATCTCTTCAAGTCCTGCAGCGCAGCCTCCGCTTCCGGAGTCCATTTCATTGGACCTGCCTTTTTCAAAATTTTGAAAAATGGCAGGGCGCGCTCAGCGGACTTAGAGATGAACCTGCTGAGAGTAGCCACGCAGCCGGCAAGCCTTCGTACATCCTTGATGCGCTTTGGTGCTTTGATCTGCTCAATGGCCTTGATCTTGTCGGGATTGGCCTCAATCCCCCGCCGAGATACAAAGAACCCGAGAAGCTTGCCGGAAGGGACTCCAAACACACACTTCTCGGGGTTTAACTTGAGATTGATCTTGCGCAGATTTGCAAAGGTCTCGTCCAAATCTTGGATCAAAGTTGCTTTGTCCTTGCTCTTGACCACTATGTCATCCATGTAAGCTTCTACATTTCTGTGCAACTGTGGCTCAAAAGCATGACTGACTACTCTTGCAAATGTTGAACCAGCATTCTTTAGTCCGAAAGGCATTCGTACAAAGCAGTACGTGCCACATGGAGTAATGAATGCGGTCCTCTCTTCATCCTCTTCTGCCATGAAGATCTGATGATATCCTGAGTATGCATCAAGAAATGAAAGCAAATCACATCCTGCCGGGGAGTCGACAATCTGGTCAATGCGCGGCAAGGGAAATGGATCTTTGGGACAAGCTTTATTAACATCGGTGAAGTCAATACAAAGCCTCCACTTCCCGTTCGCCTTGCGCACGACTACAGGATTGGCTAGCCACGTAGGATGGAGCACTCCTCTGACCAGGCCAGCTGCTTCCAACTTCTTGATTTCTTCTGCAATGAATTCTTGTCGCTCCACTGCTTGTTTCCTGACTCTCTGTTTGACGGGCCACGCGTGAGGGCAGACGGCAAGGTGGTGCTCAATCACTTTCCTGGGAACACCGGGGATGTCAGATGGTTGCCATGCAAACACATCGACATTCGCCCGCAGGAAAGCAACGAGCGCGCTTTCCTATTTAGGATCAAGCGTGGCACTGATGGTGAAGGTACCACCAGTGCCGTCCTCCTTGGCGGCCACTTTCTTGGTCTCTGGTGAAGCTGTCTTTGCCTTCTTACACTTGCCGGTGGAGCTCGATGGTGCGTCCTCGACGGTAGCGCAGCACTCCGAAGAGGTGCGCTTGCCGGAGTGGGCATCAGAGTTCTTGCCGGACTTGGTCTTCTTCTTCCCCCTGGGAGCTTCAGCGACAAGTGGTTTGCGCTCAGCTGCGGCTGCTACTTCCCGGTAGATCTTGTCGATGCAGATAAGGGCGTCTTTCTTGTCGCCAGGGACAGAAATGACACTTATCGGACCTGGGATCTTGAGTATGTTGTAGGCATATTGGGATGCTGCCATGAACTTGGCGAGCGCTGGTCGGCCAAGTATCCCATTATAGGGCAATGGGAAATCAGCAACATCAAAAGTGACTTTCTCTGTTCTGAAGTTCAGCTCGCTACCAAATGTCACTGGCAATGTAATCTTCCCCTTCGGCTTGCTCCTTCCCGGATTGATTCCTTGGAAAGTACCAGACTCTTCGAGCTCGCTGTCGGGGATCTGGAGCTTCTTGAGTACCGCAGAGGAGATCAGATTCAAGCCGGCCCCGCCGTCAACTAGCATCTTCGTGACTTTGAGGTTGCGGATAGTTGGTGAAACCAACATCGGCAAGCACCCGACCGCAGTGATGCAGTCAGGGTGGTCCTCAATGTCAAAGATGATAGGCGTGCTGGACCATTTCAGGGGCTTGCGTGACTCAACTGATGGTTCTGCTGCATTAACTTCCCGCACCCACTGTTTGAGCTGGCGGTGCGAGGTATGCAGAGAAGCACCACCGTCAATGCACAAAACCTCTGTAGCTTTCTGAAACTCCTGCTCGTCGGCCTCATCCTCATCCATCTCTTCATCTTCGTCTTCGTCTTCATCCTTGTCGCAGCCACGGGGAGGCCTATCTCCTTGCCGCTGCTTGGCCTTGCCGCGGCGCCCTCCCCGGCCGGGACGCTTCTTCCTGGATCCTCCACCACCTTCTTGGGCCTTCTCCTTGTCTCGCCGCTCATATTCAGCTTTCTGCAGTTCAACAAGCTGCTCAACTTTCTTGCAAGTCTGGAGATCATGGCCCTTGGTGCGGTGGATCTTGCAGTACTGCTTGCCGGAGCCGTCTTGCTTGTCGGCGGCCACCACGGCCTCGACGGAGTTGCTAGCTTTGGCCTTCTCGGTGCCACCTCCGTTGCCGGACTGCTCGACAACTAGCACATCTTTAGCTTTCCTCTTTCTGTTGTTCCGCCTCTAGTTCTTTCTTGCCGGGGCGGCTTCCTCACTGTCAGATCCTTCTGCTCCTGCGTTCTCTCCGGGGAGTTTCCTCCCCTCCTCAGCACGTGCACACTTGTCGGCCAGAGCATATAGCTCGCTGACATATCTGATTTTGCACATCGCCATCTCCTCCCTCATCCTGCAATTACGCACGTTCTGATGGAACGCGCTGATAACCGCAGCAGGGTGGACGTCTGGGATGTTGCGCTGCACCTGGCTGAACCTTTGAATGTACTTGCGTAGGGGTTCTCCTTCCTTCTGGGCGAGCAGATGAAGATTGCTCTCCTAGCCATGGGGCTTGTGGCCGCCTGTGAAGGCGCCGACAAATTGATGGCACAGATCTGCCCATGAGGAAATGGAGTTGTCCGGCAAGTGCATGAGCCAAGATCTGACGTTGGGCTTGAGCACCAACGGGAAGTAGTTGGCGAGGATCTTCTCGTCGCGCCCCCCGGCAGCCTGCACCGCGATGGTGTAGATGCTGAGGAACTCCGACGGATGTATCCTGCCGTCGTACTTCTCGGGTACGTCTGGCTTGAAGTTCTTGGTACTGGGCCACTGGACTTGCCGCATCTCACGGGTAAACGCAGGACAACCTGCCGCGTACGGCAAGTCGCCTGGTTCCCCTGGTGCATGCATGTCGACAGTGGGCCCAGCGCGCTGGTCTGATTGACGCCGCGCTTCTCTCCGACGCTCGATGCGGGTGCGAGCGTCTTCGTGTTGTCGTTCTTGAAGAACTTGGCGCTGATCACGACGGGCTCGCGGATCTGATGACGCTGTGGAGTCAGTGTCGAGGTTGACCCGGCGAGTCGGCGATCTTGGCCTTCGGGGTGGGGAGTGCACAGTGGTTGCGCCCCCACCGGTCTTGTCGTCACCGGCTCGCGCCTGGGCGTCTTGCCGCGGCTTCGATGTGCTCGGTTGCCGGGGAGTGTCGCCGTTGGCGAAGCCGATGAGGCTCTGAATGGTGGCCCTCCAACCGTCGATCTTGTCTGGTGCTGGAGGGTAATCTAGAAGCAGTTGAGCTCAGGCCAACGCTTCTTCTTGAGTCTTGGGTGGTGGCGGCGAACGGCGCGAGGAACGAGATATGCTCGTACTTCTAACAATGTTAGAAGGAGCAGCATCTCGTTCAGGCGACCGTGCCGCGCTCGTGCCAGCATGTTGGCGCATGCTGGTCTTGAGCATCCCGCGATCCACCAGCTTGGCCCTGACCCAACGAACGTATGGTACTGCGCGTACCATGGCGTTGTCGGTCCCGCGCCTCCTGAGATGGGCGTGGTGCGTGTACGAACGCCGAAGTCTGTGCAACCTTGTCCTTGGACTTGGCAGCATCGTGAGCTCCCTCGTCGGCGCCTGTTCCTCCGCCGGCGTCTACCCCACCGCCCGTTTGCCCCAGTGGCGGTGGGATCGACGCGGACGGACCAGCCACCTCCGAAGCCTTCCTCTTCGGTGGCATGTCGATGAAGATTATGATGTAGCACGCGCGAACACCAGATCAGGTTCGCACAACCTCGACGCCCCCTACCTGGCGCGCCAAAGATGTCGTGGGAAACGAACACCTATGGGGCAGGGCCCCTTCTTGGTCCGGCAGGCAGCGGAGGGCGCACGAAGAGCAGATCGAGGCGAAGCACGAGAGGGATTTTTACCCAGCTTCGGAGCTCTCCGGAGAGATAAAACTCCTACTGCTGCTTTGTGGTGGAATTATGTTCTTGCTCAAGAGCGTGAGCGTTCTGTAGTTTCGAATGAGTCGAACCCCCCATACGTTGCGCATGGGCCTCCTTTTATAGGCACAAGGGGTCACCGACAGGTGGCAACGCAGACAGGGGTACAGATGTAAAAAGAAAGGTTGGTACAACTGCTATCTACAGTGCACCCTACCTAACTCTGACGGCAGGGGACAAGGGCATTTAATGCCCGTCTGGTCGCCCAAACAGTGCAGAAAAGCGACCGTTAGGGGCGCCACCGCTCGCCATGATGGCCTTCTCGTCATCTCCACTTGCCACCTCGCACCGCTTGGCTGCACAGCTTCCCGCCACGTGCGCCTGGAACGGTCCTGCGGCGACACGTCAACGGATGCGCTGGAGTGTGGGCGCAGAGTGGTGGCCTCGCCGCGGCAAGCACCTTGCCGCGGTCGTTGTCTTGTCACACCCGAAAGCTTGTCGCTCGTCGGGCCTTGCCGAGACGCGCGGCGCGTTGCGGCAAGTTCTTTGAAGTGCCTTAGTTGGCCTTCCCGGCAAGCTCCTCTTGCCGGGGCCTTGTCCTCTCCGGCAAGCTCCTCTTGCCGGAGTCTTGTTTTCTTAGTTAAAACACTTTGTTCTTGAATGGCATCAACATGAACTATGGAGGATCTTGGCGGACGCCCGGCAAGCCTTGCCGCGGGGCGCTGCGACTGCCCGTGCACAAGTTCGGGGTACTAAGGTACCTCTACTTTAGTACACCGACAATGATACTTTTGATGAAACTACTTCTGTGCTTGATACGACTATGCCATTAGGTGAATTTCTTGATGAACAACTTGCTAGGGCTAGAGAGAATGAAATTCTTGAAACTGAAATTATTGAAGATAGTGGTGATGAAGGTTCTCCCCCTAAATATGAATTGCCTGTTGTTCCTGAGGGTTATGTTATGGATGAAGAAACTACTAGAGATATTCTTGCTTGCAATGATAGATCTGATCTTAAGAAGTTATTAGTTAAACTTAAACAGAAATCTCTAAATACTAGAATGAAATATGACCCTGCTTTTTCTACTTCACCTATCTTTGTTACTAATAAGGATTATGAATTCTCTGTTGATCCTAAGATAATTACTTTGGTTGAATCTGATCCTTTCTATGGCTATGAATCTGAAACTGTTGTGGCACATCTTACTAAATTAAATGATATAGCCACCTTGTTCACTAATGATGAGAAATCTCGCTACTATTATATCCTTCAGATATTTCCGTTTTCACTAAAGGGTGATGCTAAAACTTGGTTCAATTCTCTTGATCCTGGTTGTGTGCGTAGTCCCCAGGATATGATTTATTACTTCTCTGCTAAATATTTCCCTGCTCATATGAAACAAGCTGCCTTGAGGGAAATATATAATGTTGTGCAAATTGAAGAAGAGAGTCTCCCACAAGCTTGGGGGAGGCTTCTCCAATTACTTAATGCTTTGCCTGATCATCCTCTTAAGAAAAATGAAATACTTGATATCTTTTATAATGGACTAACTGATGCTCCCAAGGACCACTTGGATAGTTGTGTTGGTTGTGTTTTTAGGGAAAGAACTGCCGATCAAGCTGAAGTGCTATTGAATAATATGTTGACTAATGAAAATAATTGGACACTTCCTGAACCAACTCCTGAACCAACTCCTGAGCCTATTCCTAAACCAACTCCGAAGAAAAGGGGAGTTCTATTTCTCAGTCCTGAAGATATGCAAGAGGCAAAGAAATCAATGAAAGAGAAAGGTACTAAAGCTGAAGATGTTAAGAATTTACCTCCTATTGAAGAAATACATGGTCTTAATATACCACCTATTGAAGAAACACATGGTCTTGATAACCCGATACAGGTAGTAAAGGTAAATTCTCTCTATAGATATGATAAGGTTGAAATCCTGTCTACTAAGTTTCCTAGCCAATGTTTGGATGAATTTGATGACTTTATGGTTAGACAAGAAAATTTCAATGCTTATGTTGGTAGAGAATTAAAGAGTAATGCTTACATGATTGGACGCTTGAGTGATTATATGGCTAGAGTTAAAGGTGAACTTAAACTCATTAGTAAATATGCTTCTATGGTTACCACTCAATCATAACAAGTACTTAAAGCTCAAAGTGATTTGCTCGATGAATTAAATAATAAACATGATTTTGCTGTTAGAGTGGCTACTAGAATTGGTAAAATGACTCGGGAACCTTTGTATCCTGAAGGCCACCCTAAGAGAATCAAGCAAGATTCTTAGAGAAATAATTTAGATGCACCTAGTCCTTCTAGAAAGAAGAAAAAGAAAAATGATAGGACTTTGCATGCTTCTAGTGAACCTGTTGTAGACACACCTGAGAATCCCAATGATATTTCTCTTTCTGATGCTGAAACACAATCAGGTGATGAACATGAACCTAGTGATAATGTTAATGATAATGTTCATGTTGATGCTCAACCTAGCAATAATAATGATGTAGAGATTGAGCCTGCTGTTGATCTTGATAACCCACAATCAAAGAATCAACGTTATGCTAAGAGAGACTTTGTTGCTAGGAAGCACGATAAAGAAAGAGAACCATGGGTTCAGAAACCCATGCCATTTCCTCCTAAGCCATCCAAGAAAAAGGATGATGAGGATTTTGAGCGCTTTGCTGAAATGATTAGACCTATCTTCCTACGTATGCACTTAACTGATATGCTTAAAGTAAATCCGTATGCTAAGTACATGAAGGATATTATTACAAACAAAAGAAAGATACCGGGAGCTGAGATTTCCACCATGCTTGCTAATTATACTTTTAAGGGTGGAATACCAAAGTAACTTGGAGATCCAGGAGTACCAACAATACCATGCTCCATTAAAAGAAACTATGTTAAAACTGCTTTATGTGATCTTGGAGCCAGTGTTAGTGTTATGCCTCTCTCTTTATATTGTAGACTTGAATTGAATAAATTGACACCTACTGAAATATCTTTGCAAATGGCTGACAAAACAACTGCTATACCTGTCGGTATTTGTGAGGATGTGCCTGTTGTGTTTACAAATGTCACTATCTTAATGGACTTTGTTATTCTTGATATTCCCGAGGACGATAGTTTGTCGATTATCCTTGGTAGACCCTTTTTGAATACTGCAGGGGCTGTTATTGATTGCAACAAAGGCAATGTCACTTTTCATGTTAATGGTAATGAGCATACGGTACACTTTTTCCGAGGAAACAACCTCAAGTTCATAACAACAATTCTATTGGAAAAATTCCAACCATCATTATTGGAGGTTTTGAATTTCCTCTTCCTACTGTTATGAAGAAATATGATATTCTTATTATTGGGAGTGTTCATATCCCCATTGAGGTAACCTAGTGTTATTCGAAATTTCTCCGGTTCCGTGTTATTCGGAATGAGTTTGTTAAAAAGACTTGATCAACCTTGTTAGTGGATTCCTTTTGATGAGCATGAGATGGATGAAGTTAGAAGGCACAACCTTCTGTACCCTCTTTTTACTTTCTGTTATTTAGAATAAATAAAGAAAAAATAGTATTTTCTGTCTGTTTTCTGAATTATCCATGCAATAAAAAATACCATGAAAATAAAAGTTCTCCAAATGCCCTGCCAATTTAGTATGATTTTTTTCTGGAATATTTGAGAATATTTGGCACTAAGAACATAGCAGGGGGAGTTGGCACTTGCCCACGAGGGTCCAGGGCGCGCCCACCCCTACAGGGCGCCCCCTGCCTCGTGGGCCCACAGTGGCCCTCCTCCACTTATTCCTGCACCCACACACTTCATCTTCCTCCCTAAAAAATCACCATCCAGCTCAAGCACGAGTTCTAGCTCACTTTGCTGCCATTTTTGATCTCCTTGCTCAAAGCCCCATTCACAAAACTGCTTTGGGGGATTGTTCCTTGGTATGTAACTCCTCCAATGGTCCAATTAGTTTTTGTTCTTGTGCTTTATTCATTGCAAATTTTTGCTGCCTAGGTGGCCCTGTTCTTGAGCTTGCATGTCAAATTTATGAGGTCCCGAGTAATTCTAATGCATGATATAGGCTCTAGGCACTTGTGGGAGTAGTTGCTATCAGTTTTGTTGAGTTTGATTCACTTTTATTTTGAGTTACTAAAAATTTCAGAAATTTTTCAGAGGAAGAAATATGTCCAGGAAAATGTACCAAGGTGGTTCTTCAAGAAAGCAAGGACCCAGGCTCGCAATGCGTGAGCAGGACGATGAACCACTAAGGGAAGCTGACGTGCGGCCTTGTGAATGGCCGTTAGAAGAATTTATGGTCAATGAAGGCATCAAGGATGAATTTGATGCATATGTGCGTAATGCCGATCTTGAGGACTTCATGCAAGATAAGTGTCCTCAGTACTACTATTTGACTGATTCATTCGCGAGAAGGTTTAAATTTACATCTTCGCGTAATTCTCAAAGTGTCCTGTTTGATATTTATGATCAATCATATACGATGGACCTAGAAGATTTTACTACTTCTAGTAAACTCCCGCAGTGGGGTTGTGTTAATGAACCCCGTAAATCTGAATATAAAGACTTTCTTGCTAGTATCACTGCGGGAGAATCTAGAGAAATAGCACAAGCTACCATAAGGAGCATTCATTTTCCGGCTATACATTACTTTGCTCTTTTCATTGGTAGATGCATTAACGGTAAAGATGAAGCATGTCACATGTGTGTTCCTGATCAGTGTGTTCTCAAGAGTGCCGTATTAGGTGATAAAGAATACAACTTGGGGGCAATTGTTGCACGTAGGTTGCATAATAATGGTTTAGTTGGAGATTTGTTTGGAGGGATTTATGCGACCCGTGTGGATAATTATCTTGGTATACCTCCACATGAAGATGATAGGGAGTTGCCTCCCTCTTATTTAGATTATAATGCTATGGTCAGTCATCATTTTCTTGAGAGAAATGAGCAATTCCTCTAGTATCGACTAATCTTTGACAGACGTCGCGCTGTCCATGTTACTCTCCCTGCTCCTGCCCTTTTTGATTACTAGGCAAAAAGAAGATATGTTATAACCAAGGAGGAAGCAACCGAGTACGAGAGGAGGACGGACGTAGCTTGCCGTCGTGCTGCAGCCTAGGAGGCATTAGCTGCTGCATCTCAGTACGACCCCAGTTACAACTTTGGATATCAGCCAGGCTACCCATGGCCATAGGCCAACTTAGGCCAAAAGCCTAAGCTTGGGGGAGTACGTATCTCTCACCGACATTACATTCATGTTCACACACTCATTCTAGTTGTCGGTGCTCATACTTTTTCATTGTACTATCCATGCTAGTTTAATTTCTTTTTCTAGCTTTCTTCTTGTGTGTTTGATAAACCTTAAGAAAAACCAAAAAAATAATTAGTTCAATTTCCATGCTTGTAGTAGTAATTAAAATGAAGACCCCAAAAGATTTCTCGTTCTTCTTTTGCTTGTTGGGAGCTTTCCCGTGTAAATAGTTTTATTTCTTTTCTTTCCTTTGGGGGTCGAGAGGAGAAGACCATATTATCTTGTCTTCTCCCTTGAATTGAATGCTTGCAGATTCCAGCTTAGTCCAATGCACGTGCACTATTATTATTATCCACACCGTTCGGTCGTGCAAGTGAAAGGCAATAATGACGATATATGATGGACTGATTGAGATGAGAGAAGCTGGTATGAACTCAACCTCTCTTGTTTTTGTAAATATGATTAGTTCATCGTTCCTGATTCAGCCTATTATGAATAAACATGTTTGCAATGACAATTAGAGATTATAGTTACTTCTGCCATGATTAATTAGCTAGGAGCTTATAATGGTTTACCTTGCGTGCCAACATGCTATTAAAATGGTTGTGATGTGGTATGATAGGGTGGTATCCTCCTTTGAATGATTCGAGTGACTCGACTTGGCACATGTTCACGCATGTAGTTGAAACAAATCAACATAGCCTTCATGATATTTATGTTCATGGTGGATTATATCCTACTCATGCTTGCACTCAGTGTTGATTAATTTTAATGCATGTTCATGACTGTTGTCGCTCTCTCAGTTGGTCGCTTCCCAGTCTTTTGCTAGCCTTCACCTGTACTAAGCGGGAATACTACTTGTGCATCCAAACTCCATAAACCCCAAAGTTATTCCATATGAGTCCACCATACCTTCCTTTATGTGGTATCTACTTGCCGTTCCAAGTAAATTTGTATGTGCCAAACTCCAAACCTTCAAATGAAATTTTGTTTTGTATGCTCGAGCAGCTCATGTATCAACTAGGGCTGTATGTATCTTCCATACTAGGTGGGTTATTCTCAAGAGGAGTGGACTCCGCTCCTCATTCACGAGAAAATGGCTGGTAACCGGGATGCCCAGTCCCATGCTCAAATCAAATCAAAATAATTAAACAAAACTCCCCCGGGATTGTTGCTAATTGGAGGCATCCGCTGTTTCTGGCAAGCCATGGATTGATGCTTGTTGGTGGTGGGGGAGTATAAACTTTACCATTTTGTTTGGGAACTGCCTATAATGTGTGTAGCATGGAAGATATCGAGATCTCATAGTTGTTATGTTGAAAGTGAAAGTATAGCGCTCAAAATGTTATTTATCTCTATTTCAAAATCGAGCTCTGGCACCTCTAAAAATCCCCGCTTCCCTCTGCGAAGGGCCTATATATATTTACTTTTATGTTGAGTCATCACCCTCTCATTAAAAAGCACCCGCTGGAGAGCACCATTGTCATTTGCATGCATTACTATTAGTTTATATTGGGTATGACTATGACTGGATCTCTTTTACCATGAATTACAATGTTTAGTCAGTCCTTGATCTTTAAAGGTGCTTTGCATTTATGTTTTGCGGTCTTAGAATGGGCTAGCGAGATACCATCTTGTTATATCATATTATGATTGTTTTGAGAAAGTGTTTTCATCCGAGATTTATTATTATTGCCCGCTAGTTGATTATGCCATTGATATGAGTAAACATGAGACCTAAGTGTTATTGTGAATATGGTTAGTTCATAATATTTGCTGAAAACTTGAATGCTAGCTTTACATATTTGCAACAACAAGAGTAAACAGAGTTTGTAAAAGTTTCTCTTTATCACTTTCAATTTGTCAACTGAATTGCTTAAGGATAAGCAAAGGTTTAAGCTTGGGGGAGTTGATACGTCTCTGTCGTATCTACTTTTCCAAACACTTTTGCCCTTGTTTTGGACTCTAACTTGCATGATTTGAATGGAACTAACCCGGACTGACGTTGTTTTCAGCAGAACTGCCATGGTGTTATTTTTGTGCAGAAATAAAAGTTCTCGAAATGACCTGAAATCGACGGAGCAACTTTTCAGAGTTAATAAAAAGTACTGGCGAATGAAATAGCGTCAGGGAGCCCACACCCTGTCCACGAGGGTGGGGGGCGCGCCCCCTCCCCCTGGGCGCGCCCCCTGAACGTCCACCGACCTTAACTCCAACTCCATATATTTGCTTTCGCGGAGAAAAAAATCAGAGAGAAAGTTTCATCGCATTTTACGATATGGAGCCACCGCCAAGCCCTAATCTCTCTCGGGAGGGCTGATCTGGAGTCCGTTCGGGGCTCCGGAGAGGGGGATTCATCGCCGTCGTCATCGTCAACCAACCTCCATCACCAATTTCATGATGCTCACCGCCGTGCGTGAGTAATTCCATCATAAGCTTGCTGGATGGTGATGGGTTGGATGAGATTTACCATGTAATCAAGTTAGTTTTGTTAGGGTTTGATCCCTAGTATCCACTATGTTCTGAGATTGATGTTGCTATGACTTTGCTATGCTTAATGCTTGTCACTAGGGCCCGAGTGCCATGATTTCAGATATGAACCTATTATGTTGTCATGAATATATGTGAGTTCTTGATCGTATCTTGCAAGTCTATAGTCACCTATTATGTGTTATGATCCGACAACCCCGAAGTGACAATAATCAGGATACTTCTCGGTGATGACCGAAGTTTGAGGAGTTCATGTATTCACTATGTGTTAATGCTTTGGTCCGGTACTCTATTAAAAGGAGGCCTTAATATTCCTTAGTTTCCACTAGGACCCCGCTGCCACGGGAGGGTAGGACAAAAGATGTCATGCAAGTTCTTTTCCATAAGCACGTATGACTATATTTGGAATACATGCCTACATTACATTGATGAATTGGAGCTAGTTCTGTGTCACCCTATGTTATAACTATTACATGAGGAATCGCATCCGACATAATTATCCATCACCGATCCAATGCCTACGAGCTTTTCACATATTGTGCTTTGCTTATTTACTTTACCGTTGCTACTGTTACAATTACTACAAAACTACTATCGTTACTTTTTCTACTGTTACCGTTAGTATCATACTACTTTGCTACTAAATACTTTGCTGTAGATACTAAGTTATCCAGGTGTGGTTGAATTGACAACTCAACTGCTAATACTTGAAAGTATTCTTTGGCTCCCCTTGTGTTGAATCAATAAATTTTGGTTGAATACTCTATCCTCGAAAACTGTTGCGATCCCTTATACTTGTGGGTTATCAAGTGCATGAGTCCATACTAGTAGGTTAACACAAATACACGAAGAGGGAACAACTATATTGAGATGAGAATGCAACCAAACACACCCACAGGCTTTGTGCTACAGTGACTGATCTGCACCGTCTGAGTTTGATCCAACGGTCATGTTGCTCCGAGACATGGACATGCCCATGCAGAGGGCGCCTAAACACCACCGAAGTCCCTATGCTTCTCGAGGCGCATGACGTTGGTGATGTAGGGTGCAACCGCCCGCAGAGCCTGCTCCCGGTCGACGGGAGCCAGCTCGTCAAAGACGGCGTCCAACAGCACGAATGGATTCCAGTGACGGAGCCTTGAAAGGATTCGTCCGGCAACGATGACGGCAACCCACAACCCCTCCTTGTCTAGCTCTGCCCCCACCATCGCGCGAGATGGCTCTCCTACTCGAAGATATAGGTTAAGAAGGAGACCAGGCCAGGAAGCCGCAACTCGTTGAAGTCGATCGGGTGGTCGAACGGGTTTAGCCCGACGGCCGGCATGGTCGTGCTGGCACGATGGTAGGCATCGCACAGCCGCAACACGTGCGTGGAAGCTTGGTCCACCAAGTGGCTGAGGCGATCCTGGACCTCGTCATGATCGGACCGCTCACGCTCCAGCCGGCTCCCCTGACGGCCTATCGTATCTCCCGCTTTCTGCTGCAACGTTGCCAATGCCTCGAGCATCTTTGTGGTGGACGCCTGCCGCTTTTGAAGCTCCGTGAACGCCCTCACATAATGGAGGAGCATGGCACTCCTCTCCTCCTTGAGCTCACGGACCTCCACGTCCTTGGCCCTGAGCTCCGCATCCTTGGCCTGGAGCTCCTGTGTTAGGCGCCTCACCTCAGACTCCATGATCTGCGGCGCCGCCATGGCACCAGGTAGAAGCGATGGGGAGAGGAAGCAAAGGGGGCAAAATGGCTGGAAGGCAATGCAATCTACCAGAAGGCGGAGGGAGCCAGCCGAGGAGCAGGGAATCTTTTGGTTTTCACTATGGGAAAACACCAGTCGATGACTTCTCACATCAGGGAGCAGTGGGTTTTACAGGCGGAGTCATCGTGACTAACTGTTGCCGCGCCTGCTCCCGTCAATCAAAAAATTAAAAATCCTGCCGCACCCAGACCCAGAGCAACGCCGCGTTGTATACTTAAATTTACCTATCGGCAAGGAGATAAAAAAGGGGTGAAAAAACAAATGTGGCAGCGGCCTAGCTAATCGGTCGAACTAGCCCAACTAGCTAGCCACCATGCTTCACTACTAATGTACTCGGCGGGAAAGGTGGTCTTTCGTGATTTGACGACTCATTTACTTGCTTCGGTGCTACGATCAGGAGGACCCAGAAAAAACTTGGTAGGGCGTCCCACGTCTCGGCAAGGAAGAATATATGCGTGTACCACCCAGGAGGACCCCGAAACCACGTGGTAGGGTGTGCCACGTCTCGGCACGGAGGAAAAATGTGCGTGTAAAAGTATACTGTATCAGACGTAGTACCTATGGTTCGACCTTGGGACCCAGCCAGTCGGTCGAAAATACCCCACTAGCCACACAACTTCATCATGCTAACGTGGCACGGAGGATAGGTGTGGTTAGCTCCGTCTTGACCATCCACAACGTCTCTTGTTCTAGGCGATTCTTCTATTTTCCAAGATTTTTTTAGTTATAATAACACCACGGCAAGCTAGGGCCGCTCTTCATGTGTGCCCGTGCAAAGGTTAGACGATGGAGAGGAGAGAAAGATCGCAGACCTGGGACGCACCAGTAAGTGAGTCAACGGTCATGCACATGTTGACGAGGCACTCCCTCTACTCTACTGAACGTAATACTGTATAAAATCAAGTTATGGGACAAAGCCAACAACATTTGTTGTTTCAGGCTATCGACTTACGCTTTGTAGTCTAGGTTGCCAGTTCGAATCTCGTCTTTCAGATTTATTAGTTTTAGGTCCAAATTTGATTAATGACAAGTGAGACCCCCGTGTGTTGTTCCGATATTTCAGTGTAGGATGGTTTTTTGAACAAACACTTTGCACGGTTAGACAAGTAACGACACGAGTTACACATATTTTGTAAGTTTACGAACAAAAATGACAGCGGTATAGAATATCACATCCACTCCGCATCTTAGATGCTATGGTGATACGAGTTTTTACATCGTTGGAAGTGAGATCCAATGGCTTGGGAGTAGTCTTTGTAATTATGCGTAATTTCCAATCTCTCCAAAGGTTTTTTTGCAAATAAAACATTCAGGCCTTGTGTGTGCCGCTGCATCTTGGATCCAACGGCTCCCTGTTGCTCATATTAGGTGCTCCCCGTAGCTTAATTACCCGCTATGGTGATATGAGCATCTAGGTCGTATGATCAGTGATCAGATGGCACATGCGTAGTACTTGTACTTTCTGCGCAATTCCCAAACTCTCTCAGCCGTATATTGCAAAAACATTCAAACCTCCCACCGTGGGCCGTTAGATCTCCGTGAACTCGTATCACCATAGAATCTACGGTGCGGGAGCACCTCATATTCTCCCGTGCGAGAAAACATAAGGTGCTCTCGCAGCTCGGATGCTACGGTGATACGAGCTTCGAGGTCGTTTGATCTGAGATCCAATGGCATCTGAGCAGCCTTTGTGCTTGTAAGCAGTGGCCGAACTCTTTGGGGGCTTTTCTACAAAAAACCATTCGAACCACCGAGGAGTTGTTGGGTCACAAATCCAATGGCTCCGAAGAGCTTGTATCACCAAAGCATCTAAGGTGTGGTAGCACATGATATTCTTACATACAGGAGAATATGATGTCCTCCTTCATCTTAGATGCTACGATGATACGAGCTTCGAGGTTGTTGGATATGGGATCCAAGGGCATCTGAGTAGTTTTTGTACAAATTGTGTGCAATTCTCAAACTCATCAAGGTTTCCTGTAAAAATATTAAGACATCATGTGAGCAGCTATATCTCAGATCTATAAGCTCCAAGCAACTCGTATCGGCATATAGCAGGGGGCACATGATATTCTCCCGGTGAGGAGGGGTGGGGGTGCACAACCAATCGGTGTTTGGGAGGGTGGGGACAAATATAATCTAAAAAACCCTAAACAGAGCTTCACAATGTTATCTAAGGTTGAGGGGTTAACCCCTGACAATCTACATAGCTCCGCCTAAACACAACATTTGCATGTACTGTAATGCTAGACCTAATATTCATGTTTCAGTTTCCTGTTCATTTTAAATATTGAATTGAGGACCATGCATGTCTTACATTTTACTCCCTTTATTCCCAATTATTAGTCTTTTTAGAGATTTCAAATGGACTGGCACATACAGATGTATATAGACATATTTTAGAGTGTAGATTCACTCACTTTGCTCCATATGTAGTCACTTGTTGAAATCTCTAAAAGACTAATATTTAGGAACAAAAGGAGTATTTTTGAATTCATTTCATACATGCATGGTTTGGAAAAATAGATGCACTATACTTATTGGATTGTTGTTGTGTTTGTTTGTGTGTGTGTGTTTGTGTGTGTGTGTGTGTGTGGTCATATGCTTGATACATACAAAGTTTTCTCACCACCATATCGTTCATCTTTTAAATTTGAATTTGCAATGAAAAACTTACTAGGGATACCATGAAATGTGAAATCCATGTTGAGATCACTATATCACAAACTCACTCTAATTCAAGAACTCGTCATAAATCAATTACCACGTTGAGATTAGTATTTGCAAGGAAAATACGGGCATTGTAATACACATAGCTTCGTTAGGCAATTTATAAGATTCCTTTCGTATTGTCGAATGGTAGGACCCAACGGCGTACCAGCCGGACCTTGGCTCGTGTTGATCCCAAAAAAAACTCGGGCTCGTGTCCTTCTGGTGGCGTTTGTGGTACGCACATTAGGCAACCCCAAACAGTCGAGCCTCCGCATTTCGAGTCGAAATATCTGGCGGCCATAATTCCAGCCCTAGGGAATTCCCCTCATGTCCCCGGTACAGAATGACTACCGATGAACAATGGAGGGATGCTTTAGTAACTAGACAACGTTACCTACCGTGCCGAGCGCGGTTCAATTCCCTCGGTCGCCGCTCCCCAAGGTCACCCGTCAACTGCATTGCCTAGTACTACTACTATTACTACTGCTACTACACCAGGATGAGCACAAAATTGAGCCCGTTTGTTCGTTCCTAGTACTTGAGTTAATATATCATGCAATGCAATGGTATGGAGGGATTATCCTTTTACTATGCATATATAACTTGTCTTAAGTCTAACTAAGCAAAATGTTTGACCAAATCTTTTCTTAAGAAATACAACAGGACAGATGTATGGCTTGAAAATTTATTGCATGATGCAGGTTATGATATTGTTTCGAATCCTAGATTTTAAATTTCAGAAAATCCAAAAGTGACCAAAAATTCATGAAACGGAGCATGGTCACGTGATATGGCACAAATATTCCTTCGTAAATTTTTTTCTTCAATTTGAGACAAGCTGCTTATGACAAGTTGAACAAATGAAGAGCCAAGATATTTTAAAGATCTATCACATTAAGGCGAACGCTTTCACTATTGAAACCATGGGCGTTTACGTGCCGCCACGAGTCCCGCTTCTCATCGGCAGGTGTCGTCCAAGCACGCGTGTGAGTCAACAGGAGGCGTGCGAGCAGACCACTGTGCCGGCTGACAAGGAGGCGTGCGAGCAAACCGCTGCGCAGGCTCACCGAGAGGCGAGCCCTTTGACCAGGCACCGCCTCCCACCTTCGTCCCAACTGATCCCACTTTTAATGTTGCCGACACCGCAGTTTAAAATCAACCCCTCACTACCTGGTATCACTACAATCTTCTCCCTTCCTCTCAAATTCTCCTGTCGTCTAACTCCAACCAGCCTGACCTAAACGTACGCCATGCCGCATCATGATGGACTGCCCTTAGTCTTCTAGTTTCCTGAGGAAGACACCTAGCCGGAGTCTCAAGAACATAAGGTGCTTTGGGATGAGCTTGAACCGGCCTTGCGGGAAGACGTCGCGCATGTCCCCGCTCCCGTTCTAGCTCCCGTCGCCCCGACTATGCCAGCGCCCATCCTCGTGGCATTGATGGACTGGGAGCCACATATTGTCGCCGAGCTTGATGCCACGGGGTTCCACGAGGTCCCCGCCGACTTTCACACGCCCGTGCACCCGCCAGCGCATGCGCCTGCGTGTGCACTGACGCGCACGCCCATGCCGGTGCCCGTGCACCTGCCAGCGCATGCGCCTGTGCATGCACTGACGTGCGTGCCCGTGTCGGTGCCCGTGCACACGAATGTCTCCGCCGTGCCATTGCCAGCGCCTGTTCCCACGCGGGTGCCAGTGCCCCCCTCAGCGGCAAGGATGGCCGCCATTGACCGCTTCCTTGCACCAATGCCAGTCGCCTCCTCCCGCCAGTTGACTCGCTCCAAAGTCCAGAACATTGTGGCCTTCCTTGAAGCTAGGGCCAATGTCCAGGAGTGCGCCAACAACGGTGCAAGACTCCACCGTTGTCATCGGCTAGTGGCCCGACGACACACAGAGCACGACAGAGGAGCCGCTTCCCACCGCAAGACGCCGCCGCCGCCGCCGTGTAATCTAAACTTGCCATGAAAAATGTTTGGATTGCCATGCTTAAAATCCAAACATTTACCATTTCCGTTTATTTTAGATCAATCGTCATACGAATGTAAAGTCGGAGTCAGACTGAATGAAATCTATGGTTTGATCGATTGAATGTTCTGCTAGAGCCGTATCAAATTAAATATAAAACATCATCAAGCCACATGTATTCCTTGTCATCCAACGACCCAGAGTGCTTCAATGTCGAGTGCTCAACATGTTTAGCGTGCATTTAATTTCATGCCAAAATAGTGTTAATCACATAATAACACGCAAATAATATCCTACTTAATATCCGCATGCACTTAATATACTTCCAAATTAACGTGCATTGCACGTACACATTGACTAGTGCTACTAGTACATGAAACTGGTGCCGTAACTTGTGAATGCATCCAGATATGGTCAACGGCAACATCGCCCGCGAGTTCTTCGTGTTTGCCCGTGCGTCTAAACGCAGAAGGGGAGGAGAGAGAGAGAGCACACATGGAACCCGCAGAAGGGGAGGAGAGAGAGAGAGCACACATGGAACCCACCAGTAAGTGAAGGCGAATAGTACGTGCTAACGAGCCGGTCCCACTAATGTACTAAAAATAATATTATATGTTATCCATTAAATAGGTTGTGGTAATATAAAAACATTATATGAACAAAGGGCGGTACAACAAACATTGTTGCTCTATGTATGTTGCCTATTGATGTGCGGCTTGAAGGCCTTGGTCGCATGTTCGATCCTCGTCCTTTTTTTCTAATTTGTATATGGGTCCAAATTTGTTTCATGACAGGTGGGCCCCTCGGTGTGTAGTTTGTAGCACTTTAATTTGTGGGTCGAAATTTGTTCCATTCCAAGTGGACTATCAGTGTGTAGTTTTGTAGCTTATTTATAATAATTAAAGAGAACAACATAGTTTTTTTGCAATAATACCATGGTGCGATGTTGAAGGCGAGAAAGGACGTGCGAGAGAGCAATGACCGAGCCAGAGGGAAATCAACTAGGGGAGGTGCGGGGGTTGCAACGGTGTTTGGAGTAGTTGTGGGCCGAATGCTATGAAAATATAATCTAAACCCACCGAAATAAATGCCTACACAAATTAATCCAAGGTTGGAGTCCCCTTCGCAATGTAAATAGCTCTGGCTTTGCGAGGGATGGAGAGGTAGCTTCAATGTGTGGAAGATACAACGTGAGAAAGCGAGGTCAATCGAGAGACATATAGATAGAGAGACAAAGTGAATGTGGTCCGACATTCATTGAACAGATATATATGCTATGGAGAGATATTGTCCGATTGAGCTTTTGGCAAGGGTGAGGGATGTAAGATAGAGCTTGAGAGATGATCCAGTCACATACATGTAGATATATTTTGTGCGTGGGAGGAAGCAAGGCCAATCGATTACATATATAAAGGGAGAGAGATTGAGCGAGTGTGGGTCGTCATGCGATCGAAAGAGTGAGACGGGTTGGAGAGAGTGACCTAGATAGACAATGTGCGTGAGAGAGTATAAAATGTGAATATGTCGAATTGGGCTCAAACATGGTGATATATCGTTTTTATCCAAGAAAGAGCGAGGTCAATCGAGACATACAAAGAGAGAGAGAGAGAGAGAGAGAGAGAGAGAGAGATTGAGCGAGCATGGCCCGCCATGAGGTCGATAGAGTGGGGGCGTCTTGGATGGACTGACCTAGATAGACAATCTGCATGAGAGAGTATAGAGTGTGTCAATCGAGGCCCGAACAGGGAGATATATCATTTGTGTGTGAAAGAAAACGAGGTTAATCGAGACTCAGATAAAGAGAGCGAGATTGAGCGAGTGTGGCCCACCGTGCAGAAGAAAGAGTGAGACAGTCTCGAGGGAGCGACGCCGTGGAGGAAGTGGCCGGCGCCGCCGCTATGGATGGAGCCGCGTCGTGTCGGCTCGGGACCGAGCACCGGCAGCACCGTGAGATCGAATCAAGAAGAAAATTTGGCGATTAGTGTACAACCTCTTTGGTGGCGCCGATTAGGCTGCAACTTCATCCAAGGAAACGGTGATGATAATGCTCTTCCGGTGGTGCAGGTGAAGACGGCAGTGTGGGAATGGAGGTGGCGTGAAAGACGAGGGGAACGTCGGGGCAGCTCCTTGGAGGTGGAGGACGGGGTGGCTGAACCGGCGGGACGACGAGATTGACGATGGATCCTCATCCGGTACGGTGGATGAGGGACGTCGAGGTGTTGCTGTGGAGAACGTCGTCGGGGAAGAGGCTCTGGCTGGGTGGCGGACGGAGCAGGGTGTGGGGTTTCGTCATGGGTTTTCGTGGCCTAAGTGTACGAATGGGGTGGGCGGATGGGATGGCAGTGGGGAACCATGGCTTAGGGACGCACTTGTCCGAAATGTGGGGTAAGTTACGAAAGTACCCCCATCGATTTGAGGCGGTTCCTTCGGTTCAGGGGTACCATGGGCATTTCACATGTCGGGATTTCACAGGAGGTGGGAGTTTTCGCGCGCGTTGTAAGTTCAGAATAGCAAAGCGCGGGTTGAGATGGAGGGAGTTGTCGGAGCACAACGAGACAAAGATATATCTTAAATATTTCGGGGTAACAAGGCACGGGTTGAAGAGGCGGGAGTTTCGCAGCACGATAGACAGAGGCGCTAGCTTGAATTTTCGGCATAACAAAGCGCGGCTTGAAATTTCGGAAGAACAAGCTTAACGTGTACCCAAAAAAAGACAATTTGCACCTCAACACGCACAACACACACACAAACACCATTTAGACTAGAGTAAGGTACACGTGCATTGCACGCATGAGATTTGGCAACCAAATTATGAATAAATACCACATTATAGCATGTAAGCTTTGAGTCATATATGCATGATGTAGATGTTCGTTTAATTCTTATAGTTCATTTCATTCAAAATCATCTAGTTTTTATAAGAAAGCTAATCTATTTTAAGATTCATGGAATTGTGCGTTGTAAGACATAAAGTAAAAACAAATAATGGCAAATCATGTAGAAAAACATTTGGGCAATTCTGATACGAAAGATTCTAGAACAAAGAAGAAGTGCTTGTGTTTTGATGTTTGTGCATTATGCTTAAGTTCAACCATGGAGTCTTCTAGATTATACATGTGGCGAAATCTGGTGGAATCTAGATGATATCCAACGGCCAGTAGTGCTCAAATTTGCCATCTTTGGACCATTGGATTCGCCTCATCCAACGACCATCTTTCAAAGTTAAAGTTACCCGCACACAATATTAAAAAATATAAAATATAATATATATAGGGGTATAGATATAGATATGTGATGCGAAAGCCCCCCATCATCTCCAATTAGAATAGTGTGTCCATGCACGGATGCGACATGGCCAAATGATGTCTGCCATCGGTATCTCAAATTCAAATCAGTCTGACCTTATTCAATGTGTATACATTACAACATACTCGTTTCCAAACCACACCGCGCAGATCTCTGCTATATTCATGCATGCATGGGTTTCAAACATCAGGATCTCTTATTCAAATATTTGAATTCAACTTCACATTGATTATGACCTCACCTAGTCTTTTACACCCACACAGTCGTCTTCTCTTTATAATTGTACCACTAACTTTCTCTCGTGCATGCATGCACACACACTACCAGTCGGCATTATCCATCGCACACATGCAATATTTTTCTTCAGGTCGGTCTCCCATGAAGGTACACACCCACACACATCCCCCTCTCCATCATATCGGGCATTCTTTATCTCTCACGCGTGCATGCACAACGATCGATGTTCCTCTATGTATGTGTGTATATAGCTAGGTCTTTCATAGTTTTCCACACAAACCGATAAATCGATATATCCAGTGAGGTCTCACCCTCTTTCTCGCGTCCACATCGATCAATCTATACCTCTCTATATAGCATTAACATATATAGCTAATACACCCACATTAATTATATATCCAACGTCCCCCTCTCATCATCCATGCCTTTCGCTTCATCTCTCAGATGCGCGCACAATGGCGAAGACAGGGGGCAGTAAGGGCCCTGCCCCCCCTAACATCACTATATATCGAGGCTAATATGAATGTGCTCATTAGACAATTGCTACTAAAAATGGTTTAAGTTCATGAATTGACCCTCCTCATAAAGGATTAGTTATGCTTGCCCCCCTAGCTCATTTATTTTTCATGGCTCCGCCACTGCGCGCAACAGCGCACGTTCTCGCCCCCTCTCTCTAAATATCGATCTCGCACTTGTGCATTCCTTCATAGTATCCCTCCACTCGGCCCCTCGCACCATCTTCTAGCCCCCCACCGGATTTTGCCACATGTACAATCTAGCAGACTCCATGGTTGAACTTAATCATAATGCACAAACCTTAAAACAATAGTGGTTCTCTTTTTTTCTAGAATATTCCATATCATAACTGCCAAACTTTTTTTCTAGTTGAATTGCCATTATTTGTTTTTACTTTATGCTTTACAACGCACAATTCCATGAATCATAAAATAGATCAAGGGCTTCTTTGATTCAAAGGATTCTCAAAGGAATTTTGGAGGATTCTAATCATTAGGAATTTTTCCTATCTTGGTTGTTTGATTCGTAGGATTGTAAACCATAGGAATTTTTCCATATGATTCATTTGCACTAGATTTCATAGGAAACATCTCATCCACTCAAACCTCTTCGAAAGAATTGTGCGTTTTTTCTATGCACAATCAAACACTCGTACAATCCTATATGATTCAAGACGACATTCCACTATAATCCCATGTTTTCCTATTCCCGCGTTCTTAGCTTTTTTATAAAAACTAATTGATTTTGAATGAGATGAACTATAAGAATTAAAGGAAGGTCTACATTAGGCATATATGACTCAGAGCTTACATGCTATAGTGTGGTATTTATTCATAATTTGGTTGCAAAATCTGATGCGTGCAATGCACATGTACCTTACTAGTACTTCAAGTATGTGCAAAACACGTAAATTAGAATTCCAATGGCACGCTACACAGTGTCTCTCTTACAGTTCTTGAAGCCACGTGGCACATGTGGAGGTGTTGTCGCGACCTCCTTGCGTGGATTGATCACAGTGACGTGCTGCTGGTTCCAGAAGAATGTACTCCTCCTCCCTGAGCCATACTGGCGGTACATGCATGAAGCGAAGATGTGCACGCATGCCACGCACACACTCATTCCCTCGCACGCACACGCGGGTACACGGGCGGACGCAAGTTTGTACCAAGATCCACCCCATGTGATAATTTGACGCGTGTAAAGTTGTTCACTTCATTGATGGTCAATTAATACAGCGCATGCAAATTGAGTGGACGTGAGGCCGGAAGAAAGACATTATTACTCCACTGCGCGCATGCGAGTTGTTAAATCATGGGTTGCTACTAGTACTTCCATTGGTCTCCTTCGTATTTTGTGCCAATTTTTTACAGTAACATAATATTTACGTATTTGAGCAGTGTAGTCTACTTGAAATTTCTCTTCCTCTAAACTCATCGGGAGCCATTTTGGGCCTCGAAACCAAAACCATCAATTAATCTTTACCTTGTTCCCATAACATTCGAAAGCCTGCTCACACCTACTAGTACGTCAAACCTGAACGTGTTCCCACCATGCAGGTATTAGTACTAGTGCTAGTACTTAGGTTATAAAAAGGGGAACTACCTAACCGAAAATTACTCTACCTTTCCTCCTCATAAGTGCTTTTTCTTCGTCCGTCCTTGCCATGACCGGTGAGCAGAGCTCTAGGTCGAGAACTACTCGTAACAAGGGAGCGGCAACCAAGGCTGCGAAAAAAAAGAGAGGGCTCGCCGCCACGTAGAGACCTCGAAAGATCTCTCACGGGCAGGCGATGGCTCCCAGGACCGCCCTAGCCGCGGATGCGAACATGCCGAGCCGGCGGCGCTGGAGTCGTTATCCCTCGACGGCATGCCCGATCAGCTCAGTAAGCACCTCAATAAGCAGAAGGAGTTCATCCAAGGCTTGTTGGAGTTGCTGAAGGAGAGCCTCGATGACATGCCCGCTGAGCTCAATAAGCAGGGGGGAGTTGACCGCCGGTTGGTGATGCTGCTGAAGAAGAGCATTGCCTCGGAGAAGAAGGCGACCGATGAAACCCTGCGACTTCAGGAGGACAAGGCGAAGCTCTGCCACGAGATCGACCTGTTCAAGGAGAAGAATGTCGGCTGGAAGAAGCTGCATGAGAATAGTAGTTCCTCGATGAAGATGCTACATGACCTCATCATGGAATAGAAGGAGGAGTTGGTGAAGCTCCGCATCGAGCTCCCGGCTGCTGTCAAGGTATGTAATGCGGCCGTGGAAGAGATGATGAAGGCTCGCGTCGAGAAATCCCGCGTCATGGACAGAATGAAGAAGATGGCGGAGGAGACGCGCAAGGAGATGGAGGTCGTGGAGGCGATGAAGAAGCAGTTACGACTCCGCGGCGAATTAGATCATTTGGGGTGATAATCTTCCTTCTTCTTTTGCTCCTGTGTTTCATCTTTTGCTTCGCGTGTTTCGCCGCACATGTCATGTTCTCTGCGAGGCATGAATAGAACAATGCTTTTTTTGAGGGAATGAATAGAACAATGCTAACAATGAGATGACTAGCAAATTAGATCATTTTTTATCGCCATATGGCACTAGGCTGCCGTGTTTCGTGCTCCTCCGTCGTAGTACTACTCTAGTGGAAAACTTGAGTATACCGCACGGTTCTTTGCTCCTCCTCAGGTCGTCGGCACATTTATACGAGCAGTCAAATCACAAGGCCCCACCTTCCAGCAGTAATGAGCCGTCAAATCACAAAGGCTCTCGCCTCTCGTGTAACCAACCTAGCTAGACTGCCCCGCCCTCTAGCCTTTTAAAAAATGTATACTTTTGTACAGTAGTAGTATCGATGGATTGCGCCATGGAGCAAAACTTGAAATTTTAAAAAAGGTGGTACATATAGAGAGCGCTCGTCACCAAATTATGCATATAGTACTATTAAAAAGGCTAGTCACAATAATGGTGTCCAGCACAACCCACCCCTCAAATAAAACTAAGCATCCTAGAATTCTTTGACAAAACTAAGAACCCTGAAATTCTTTGACAACTAAACTGCTGGCTATATGATGTTGGCCATATATATTGTACGTATATAATGTTAAGAAACAAGTGGTAGTACTATACCAACTAAAACATGAAATATAAGAAATACTAGTATGTACGTACTGAAGAGTTAAAGTAACGAGAAGAAACATAATATAGTTCTGCTGGGGGCTCAACACAACACATTGTTGGAAATATGCCCTAGAGGCAATAATAAAATGGTTATTATTATATTTCCTTGTTCATGATAATTGTCTATTGTTCATACTATAATTGTATTAATTGGAAACTGTAATACATGTGTGAATACATAGACCACAACATGTCTCTAGTGAGCCTCTAGTTGACTAGCTCGTTGATCAATAGATAGTTATGGTTTCCTGACCATGGACATAGGATGTCATTGATAACGGGATCACATCATTAGGAGAATGATGTGATGGACAAGACCCAATCCTAAGCATAGCACAAGATCGTATAGTTCGTTTGCTAAGAACTTTTCTAATGTCAAGTATCATTTCCTTAGACCATGAGATTGTGCAACTCCCAGATACTGTAGGAATGCTTTGGGTGTACCAAACTTCACAATGTAACTGGGTGGCTATAAAGGTGCACTACAGGTATCTCCGAAAGTGTCTGTTGGGTTGGCACGAATCGAGACTGGGATTTGTCAGTCCGTAAGACGGCGAGGTATCTCTGGGCCCACTCGGTAATGCATCATCATAATGAGCTCAATGTGACTAAGTAGTTAGTCACGGGATCATGCATTATGGAACGAGTAAAGTGACTTGCCGGTAACGAGATTGAACGAGGTATTGGGTACCGACGATCGAATCTCGGGCAAGTAACGTACCGATTGACAAAGGGAATTGCATACGGGATTGCTTGAACCCCCTACATCGTGGTTCATCCGACGAGATCATCGTGGAACATGTGGGAGCCAACATGGGTATCCAGATCCCGCTGTTGGTTATTGGCCGGAAAACGTCTTGGTCATGTCTGCATGGTTCCCGAACCCGTAGGGTCTACACACTTAAGGTTCGATGACACTAGAGTTGTTATGGGAAATAGTATGTGGTTACTGAAGGTAGTTCGGAGTCCCGGATGTGATCCCGGACATCACGAGGAGTTCCAGAGTGGTCCGGCGGTGAAGATCGATATATTGGATGAAGGGTATTGGAGTCCGGAAGTGTCCCGGGGGCACCAGGCTATGGCCAGCATGACCGAAAGGTGTTTCGGAAGCCCCGGCAAGTGTTGGAGGGCCTCATGGGCCAAAGGGGAAGGGGCAAACAGCCCACTAAGGGGTGGTGCGCCCCCACACCCTTTCCCACGTTAGTTGGGGAGGTGGGGCGCCTCCACCTAGCTTGGGAGGCAATCCTCCACCTGCTTGGCTTGGGGGGCAAGTCTCCCTAGGATTTTCCCTAGGGAGATCCAATCTGCTTGGCCGCCGCCCCCTAGGGGAAACCCTAGGGCGCCTCCCCCTCTCCCCCTACCCCTATATATAGTGGAGGGGTTGGAGGGCAGCCGCACCTCTCCCCTGGCGCAGCCCTCTCCCTCCTCCAACACCTCCTCCTCCTCCGTAGTGCTTGGCGAAGCCCTGCTGGAGAACCACGAGCTCCACCACCACCACGCCGTCGTGCTGTCATTGTTCTCCCTCAACTTCTCCTCTCCCCTTGCTGGATCAAGAAGGAGGAGACGCCCCCGAGCTGTATGTGTGTTGAACGCGGAGGCGCCGTCCGTTCGGCGCTAGATCGGATCTTTCGCGATTTGAATCGCCGCAAGTACGACTCCATCAACCACGTTCTTGTAACGCTTCCGCTTAGCGATCTTCAAGGGTATGAAGATGCTCATCCTCTCCCTCCCTTGTTTCTAGAATCTCCATAGATTGATCTTGGTGATGCGTAGAAAATTTTGAATTTCTGCTACGTTCCCCAATAGTGGCATCATGGGCTAGGTCTATTGCGTAGATTCTATGCATGAGTAGAACACAAGTAGTTGTGGGCGTTGGTTTGTTCAATATGCTTACCGTTACTAGTCTTATCTTGATTTGGCGGCATCGTGGGATGAAGCGGCCCGGACCGACCTTACACGTACGCTTACGTGAGATAGGTTCCACCGACTGACATGCACTTGTTGCATAAGGTGGCTAGCGGGTGCCAGTCTCTCCCACTTTAGTCGGATCGGATTCGATGAAAAGGGTCCTTATGAAGGGTAAATAGCAATTGGCATATCACCGTTGTGGCTTTTGCGTAGGTAAGAAACGTTCTTGCTAGAAACCCTTAGCAGCCACGTAAAACATGCAACAACAATTAGAGGACGTCTAACTTGTTTTTGCAGGGTATGCTATGTGATGTGATATGGCCAAAAGAATGTGATGAATGATATATGTGATGTATGAGATTGATCATGTTCTTGTAATAGGAATCACGACTTGCATGTCGATGAGTATGACAACCGGCAGGAGCCATAGGAGTTGTCTTAATTTATTGTATGACCTGCGTGTCATTCAAAACGCCATGTAATTACTTTACTTTATTGCTAACAATTTGCCATAGTAGTAGAAGTAATAGTTGGCGAGACTAATTCCTGAAAACACGATGATGGAGATCATGATGATGAAGATCATGGTATCATGCCGGTGACGAAGGTGATCATGCCGCGCCTCAAAGATGAAGATCAAAGGCGCGAGATGATCTTGGCCATATCATGTCACTCTATGATTTGCATGTGATGATTGTCATGTTTACATCTTATTTGCTTAGAACGACGGTAGCATAAATAAGATGATCCCTCATAAAATTTCAAGAAAGTGTTCCCCCTAACTGTGCACCGTTGCGAAGGTTCGTTGTTTCGAAGCACCACGTGATGATCGGGTGTGATAGATTCTAACGTTCGCATACAACGGGTGTAAGCCAGATTTACACATGCAAAACACTTAGGTTGACTTGACGAGCCTATCATGTACAGACATGGACTCGGAACACAAGAGACCGAAAGGTCGAACATGAGTCGTATAGCAGATACGATCAACATGAAGATGTTCACCGATGATGACTAGTCTGTCTCACGTGATGATCGGGCACGGCCTATTTGACTCGGATCATGTATCACTTAGATGACTAGAGCGATGTCTATCTAAGTGGGAGTGCATTAAATAATAAGATGAACTTAATTATCATGAACATAGTCAAAAGGTCTTTGCAAATTATGTCGTAGCTTGCGCTTTAGTTCTACTATTTAAGACATGTTCCTAGAGAAAATTTAGTTGAAAGTTGACAGTAGCAATTATAGGGACTGGGTCCGTATACTGAGGATTGTCCTCATTGCTGCTCAGAAGGCTTATGTCCTTAATGCACTGCTCAGTGTGCTGTACCTCGAGCGTCGTCTGTGGATGTTGCGAACATCTAACATGCACGTTTTGATGACTACGTGATAGTTCAGTGCATAATGTTAAACGGTTTAGAATTGAGCTACCGAAGACATTTTTGAAATGTCGCAGAACATATGAGATGTTCCAAGAGCTGAAATTTGGATTTCAGGCTCGTGCCCACGTCAAGAGGAATGAGACCTCTGACAAGTTTCTTAAGCCTGCAAACTAAGGAGAAAAGCTCAATATTTGAGCATGTGCTCAGATTGTCTGAGTACTACAATCGCTTGAATCGAGTGGGAGTTAATCTTCCAGATGAGGAAGTGATGGTTCTCCAAAGTCACTGCCACCAAGCTACTAGAGCCTTGTGATGAACTATAATATATCAGGGATAGATATGATGATCCTTGAGCTATTCGCGACACCGCGAAAGTAGAAATCAAATAGGAGCATCAATTGTTAATGGTTAGTAAAACCACTAGTTTCAAGAGGGGAAAGGGCAAGAAGGGATACTTCATGAAACAGCAAATCAGTTGTTGCTCTAGTGAAGAAACCCTGGGTTGAACCCAAACCCGAGACTAAGTGCTTCTGTAATGAGGGAACAGACCCTAAAGCAGAACTACCCTAGATACTTGGTAGATGAGAAGGCTGGCAAGGTTGACAGAAGTATATTGGATATAAATTGTGTTAAATGTGTACTTTACTAGTACTCCTAGTAGCACCAGGGTATTAAGATACCGGTTCAGTTGCTAAGTGTTAGTAACTCGAAATAAAAGAGCTACGGAATAAACGGAGACTAGCTAAAGGTGAGATGACGATGTGTGTTGGAAGTGTTCCCAAGGTTGATGTGATCAAGCATCGCCTGCTCCCTCTTCCATCGAGATTGGTGTTAAACCTAAATAATTGTTATTTGGTGTTTGCGTTGAGCATAGACATGATTGGATTATGTTTATCGCAATATGGTTATTCATTTAAGGAGAATAATGGTTACTCTGTTTATTTGAATAATACCTTTAATGGTCTTGCACCTAAAATGAATGGTTTATTGAATCTCGATTGTAGTGATACACATGTTCATACCAAAAGATATAAGATAGTAATGATAGTACCACATACTTGTGGCACTGCCATTTGAGTCATACTGGTATAAAACGCATGAAGAAGCTCCATGTTGATGGATCTTTGGACTCACATTTTTGAAAAGATTGAGACATGCGAACCATGTCTATTGGTATATATATGCATGAAGAAACTCCATACAGATGGATCGTTTGGACTCACTTGATTTTGAATCACTTGAGACATGCAATACCACATGGGCAAGATGACTGAAAGGCCTCGTTTTTTAGTGAGATGAAACAAGAGAGCAACTTGTTGGAAGTAATACATTTGATGTGTGCAATCCAATGAGTGCTGAGGCACGCAGTGAATATCATTATGCTCTTGCTTCACAGATGATTTGAGTAGATTCTGAGTATATTTACTGGATGAAACATGAGTCTGAATTATTGAAAGGTTCAAGCAATTTCAGAGTGAAGTTGAAGATCATCGTGGCAAGAGGATAAAATGTCTATGATATGATCATAGAGATGAATATCTGAGTTACGAGTTTGGTACACAATTAAGACCTTGTGGAAATTGTTTCATAACTAATACCGCCTGGAACACCATAGTGTGATGGTGTGTCCGAACATCATAAATGCACCCTATTGGATATGGTGCATACCACGACGTCTCTTATCGAATTACCACTATCGTTTATGGGTTAGGCATTAGAGACAACCGCATTCACTTCAAATAGGGCACCACGTAATTCCGTTGAGATGACAACATCTGAACTATGGTTTAGAGAAACCTAAGCTGTCATTTCTTAAAAGTTTGGGACTGCGTAGCTTATGTGGAAAAGTTTTAGCCTGATAAGATCAAACCCAAAGCGGATAAATGCATCTTCATAGGACACCCAAAACAGTTGGGTACACCTCCTATTTCAGATCCGTAAGCAAAAGTGATTGTTTCTAGAAACGAGTCCTTTCTCGAGGAAAAGTTTCTCTTGAAAGAATTGAGTGGGAGGATGGTGGAGACTTGATGAGGTTATTGAACCATCACTTCAACCAATCTGTAGCAGGGCACAGGAAGTTGTTCCTGTGGCGCGTACACCAGTTGAAGTGGAAGCTGATGATAGTGATCATGAAACTTCGGATCAAGTCACTACCAAACCTCATAGGTCGACAAGGACGCGTACTGCTTCGGAGTGGTACGGTAATCCTATCTTGGAGGTCATGTTGCTAGACAACAATGAACCTACGAGCTGTGGAGAAGCAATGGTGGGCCCGGATTCTGAGGAATGGCTCGAGGCCATAAAATCCGAGAGGATCCATGTATGAAAACAAATTATAGACTTTGGAAGAACTACTTGATGGTCGTAAGGCTGTTAGGTACAAATGGATTTTAAAAGGAAGAAGGACAATGATGGTAAGTATCACCATTAAGAAAGCTCGACTTGTCATTAAGATATTTTCCGACAAGTTCAAGGAGTTGATGTAGTAGGGGTACCCTAGTATCCCGAACTTGTGCACGGGCAGTCGCAGCACCCCGCGGCAAGGCTTGCCGGGTGACCGCCAAGGTCCTCCGTGGTTCCTTTGGAGCCATTCAAGAACAAAGTATTCAAGCCAAGGAGACAAGGCCCCGGCAAGAGGAGCTTGCCGGGAAGGCCAACCAAGGCATCTCAAGGAACTTGCCGCGACGCGCCACGCGTCCCGGCGAGGCCCGGTGAGCGACAAGCTTCCGGACGCGACAAGACAACGACCGCGGCAAGGCACTTGCCGCGACAAGCTACCACTCTGTACCCGCGCTCCAGCACATCCACCAACGTGTCGCCCTGGGACCTTTCCAGGCGCGCATGGCAAGAGGCTGTGCAGCCAGCGGTGCGCGGTGGCTAGCGGCGCTGACAAGATTGCCATCGTGGCAAGCGGTGGCGTCCCTGACGGTCCCTTTTTTGCACTATTTGGGCGACACAGACGGGCATTTAATGCCTTTGTCCCCTGCCGTCAGGGTTAGGTAGGGTACACTGTACAAGTAGTTGTACTAACCGCAACACCTTTCCATTTTTACCCTTGTCTACGTTGCCACCTGTCGGTGACCCCTTGAGCATATAAAAGGAGGCCCATGTGCAACGTAGGGAGGGGTTCAAAGGCAGAAAAACACTCACGCTTGGTCTCGTTAGCAGCTAGTGTGTACTGTAGCACTCAACGCTCCCAAGCAAGAACTCAATACACTCAGACATGCAGCAGTAGGAGTATTATCTCTCCAGAGAGCTCTGAAGCTGGGTAAACTGCTCGTGTGCTTCGCCTCGATCTGCTCTTCGCGCGACCTCCGCCCCCCGCCGAAGCGAAAGGGGCTCGGTCCGCCGGTCCCATAGGTGTCCGTGGATCAGTTTCCCCGACATCTTTGGCGCGCCAGGTAGGGGGTGTCGAGGCTGTGTGAACCTGATCCGGTGTTCACACGAGCTAGATCTTCATCTTCTTCATCCACATGCCACCAAAGAAGAAGGCTTCGGAGGCAGCTGTTCCGTCCGTGTCGATCCCACCACCACCGGAGCAAACGGGTGGTGGGGTAGACGCCGGCGGAAGAACGGGCGTCGACGAGGGAGCTCACGGTGCTGCCAGGTCCAAGGACAAGGCTGCGCAGACCTCGGCGTCCGTACATGCACCGTGCCCATCTCAGGAGGCGCGGGACCGACAGCGTCATGGTACTCGCGGTACCATACGTTCGTTGGACCAAGATCGAGCCGGTGGATCTCGGGGTGCTCAAGACCAGCATGCACGCCAACATGCTGGCACGAACGAGACACGGTCGCCTGGACGGGATACTGCTCCTTCTAACATAGTTAGAAGTCCGAGCATATCCCGCTCCTCGCACCGTTCGCCACTGCCGCCCACCACTTCAGCAGAAGCTTTGGCGCGAGCTCAACTGCTCCTGGATTACCCTCCAACGGCAGACAAGATCGACAAATGGAGGGCCACCATTCAGAGTCTCATCGGCTTCGCCAACAGCGACACCCCACGGCAGCCGAGTACATCGCAGCCGCGACAAGATTGCCAGGCACGAGCCGATGGAAACAAAACCGGTGGGGGTGCAACCACCGTGCACTCTCCACCCCGAAGGCCAAGATCGCCGACTCGCCGGATCTACCTCGACAGTGACTCCACCGCATCATCAGATCCATGAGCTCGTCGCGATCAGCGCCAAGTTCTTCACGAACGACAGCAAGAAGACGCTCGTACTCGCATCGAGCGCCGAAGAGAAGCGCGGCGTCAATCGGACCAGCGCGCTGGGCCCTCTATCGACATGCATGCGCCAAGGGAACCAGGCGACTTGCCGTAAGCGGGAGGTTGCCCTGCGTTCACTCGTGAGCTGCGGCAAGTCCAGTGGCCCAGCACGAAGAATTTCAAGCCAGACGTACCAGAGAAGTACGACGGCAAGTCGCATCCGTCGGAGTTCCTCAACATCTACACCATCGCGGCGCAAGCTGCCGGGGGGCGGGACGACAAGATCCTTGCCAACTACTTCCCGCTGGTGCTCAAGCCTAATGTCAGGTCCTGGCTCATGCACTTGCCAGATAACTCCATATCCTCCTGGGCAGACCTGTGCCATCGGTTTGTCGGCGCCTTTACAGGCGGCCACAAACCTTATGGCCAAGAGAGCGGCCTTCATCTACTCACCCAGAAGGAAGGAGAGCCCCTGCGCAAGTACATTCAGAGAGTCAACCGTGTACAGCACAACATCCCAGATGTCCACCCTGCCGCGGTCATCAGCGCGTTCCTTTAGAACATGCGAAACCGCAGGATGCGGGAGGAGATGGCGATGTGCAAGATCAAAGACGTCAGTGAGCTATATGCCCTGGCCGACAAGTGTGCACGTGCTGAGGAAGGGAGGAAACTCCCCGGAGAGAATACAGGAGCACGAGGATCTGACAGCGAGGATGCTGCCTCGGCAAAGAAAAACCGGCAGCGGAACAACAGGAAGAAGAAAGGCAAAGATGTGCTAGTCGTTGAGCAGTCTGGCAACGGAGGTGGCGCCAAGAAAGCCAAAGCTGGTAGCTCTGGCAAGGAGATTGCCGCATGCACCAACCGCCAGGCTGTGGCGGTCGCCGACAAGCAGGACGGCACCAACAAGCAGTACTGCAAGATCCACCGCACCAAGGGCCATGAGCTCCAGAGCTGCAAGAAGGTCGAGCAGCTTGTCGAGCAGCAAAAGGCTGAATACGAACGACGCGACAAGGAGAAGGCCCAAGAAGGTATTGGAGGATCCGGCAAGAAACGCCCCGGCCGAGGAGGACGCCGCGGCAAGGCCAAGCAGCGGCAAGGAGACAGACCTCCCCGCGGCCGCGACAAGGATGAAGACGACGACGACGATGAAGATATGGATGATGACGAGACCGGTGAGCAGGAGTTCCAGAAAGCCACAGAGGTCCTGTGCATTGACAGCGGTGCTTCTCTGCATACTTCATACCGCCAGCTCAAGCAGTGGGTGCGGGAAGTCAATGCGGCAGAACCACCCGTCGAGTCACGCAAGCCTCTGAAATGGTCCAGCACGCATATCATCTTTGATATTGAGGACCACCCTGATCGCATAACTGCGGTCGGGTGCTTGCCGATGTTGGTTTCACCAACTATCCGCAACCTCAAGGTCACTAAGATGCTAGTTGACGGCGGGGCCGGCTTGAACCTGATCTCCTCCGCGGTACTCCAGAAACTCCAGATCCCTGATAGCGAGCTCGAAGAGACCGACACATTCCAAGGAATCAATCCGGGAAGGAGCAAGCCGAAGGGAAAGATCACGTTGCCAGTGACATTTGGCAGCAAGTTGAACATCAGGACTGAGAGGGTCACTTTTGACATTGCTGACTTTCCATTGCCTTACAATGGGATACTCGGCCGTCCAGCACTCGCCAAATTCATGGCAGCCTCTCACTATGCATACAACATGCTGAAGATGCCAGGCCCGATAAGTGTCATCTCTGTCCCTAGCGACAAGAAGGATGCTCTTATCTGCGCTGACAAGATCTACCGGGAAGCAGCAGCCGCAACAGATCGCAAGTCACTTGCCGTTGAAGCTCCCGGGGGGAAGAAGAAGACCAAGTCCGACGAGAGTTCGGATGCCCACTCCAGCAAGCGCACCTCTTCGGAGTGCTGCGCTACCGTCGAGGACGCACCATCAAGCTCCACCGGCAAGCATAAGAAGACAATGGTGGCTCCGCCAGAGACCAAGAAGGTGTCCGCCAAGGAGGACGGCACTGGTGGTACCTTCACCATTAGTGCCACTCTCGACCCTAAATAGGAAAGCGCGCTCGTTGCTTTCCTGCGGGCGAACGTCGACGTGTTTGCGTGGCAACCGTCTGACATCCCCGGTGTTCCTAGGAAAGTAATCGAGCACCATCTTGCCGTCTATCCTCATGCGCGGCCCGTCAAGCAGAAGGTCAGGAAACAAGCAGTGGAGCACCAAGAATTCATCGCAGAAGAAATCAAGAAATTGGAAGCAACGAGCCTTGTCAGAGGAGTGCTCCATCCTACGTGGTTGGCCAATCCTGTGGTCGAGCGCAAGGCAAACGGGAAATGGAGGCTTTGTATCGACTTTATCGATGTCAATAAAGCTTGTCCCAAAGACCCATTTCCCTTACCGCGCATTGACCAGATTGTTGACTCCATGGCTGGATGTGACTTGCTTTCATTTCTTGACGCATATTCAGGATACCATCAGATCTTCATGGCAGAAGAGGATGAGGAGAAGACCGCATTCATCACTCCATGTGGCACATACTGTTTCATACGGATGCCTTTCAGTTTAAAGAATGCTGGTTCAACATTTGCAAGGGTAGTCCATGATGCTTTTGAGCCACAAATGCACAGAAATGTGGAAGCCTACATAGATGACATAGTGGTCAAGAGCAAGGACAAGGCAACTCTGATTCAGGATTTAGACGAAACCTTTGCAAACCTGCACAAGATCAACCTCAAGCTTAACCCCGAGAAGTGTGTGTTTGGAGTCCCCTCTAGCAAGCTTCTCGGGTTCTTCGTGTCTCAGCGGGGAATTGAAGCCAATCCCGACAAGATCAAGGCCATTGAGCAGATTGAAGCACCAAAGCGCGTCAAGGATGTACGAAGACTTGCCGGTTGCGTGGCTGCTCTCAGTAGGTTTATCTCTAGGCCTGCTGAGCACGCCCTGCCGTTTTTCAAAATATTGAAAAAGGCAGGTCCAATGAAATGGACTCCGGAAGCGGAAGCTGCGCTGCAAGACTTAAAGAGGTACCTGTCCTCCACTCCAACACTTGTCGCACCTAAGCTACAAGAGAAGTTGCTGCTGTATATAGCGGCAACCAATCAAGTGGTTAGTGCTGCGTTAGTAGCGGAGAGGGAGGCGGATGATGAGCCAGCAACCACGGCAGATGCATCCAGCGACAAGCAGGGGACTTCACCGGCAAGCTCTGGTCCCGACAAAGATGGATCTGCGCAGGCGCGTGAGGAGATACAAAAGAGAATGGTGCAGCGCCCAGTTTACTTTGTCAGTTCCCTTCTGCAGGGGGCTAGGTCAAGGTATTCTGGTGTGCAGAAATTGCTTTTCGGCCTTCTCATGGCCTCGAGAAAGCTGCGCCATTACTTCCAAGCACATGAGATCCCAGTTGTCACTCATTTTCCACTGAAGAGGATACTGCAGAATCCAGAAGCAACATGCAAGATTGTCGAGTGGGCACTGGAACTGTCAAGCTTTGGCCTCAAGTTTGAGAGCTCTTCAACTATCCAAAGCAGAGCATTGGCAGAATTCATAGCAGAATGGACGCCAACACCAGATGAAGAAATTCCAGAAACGAGCATCCCCATCAAGGAAGCAAGCAAAGAGTGGCTGATGTACTTTGATGGTGCCTTCTCGCTGCAAGGCGCCGGTGCGGGCGTGCTACTTGTTGCACCCACCGGAGAGCACCTCAAGTACATAGTCCAGATGCACTTTCCCAAGGAGCAAGCAACAAACAATACCGCAGAGTATGAAGGTTTGCTTGCCGGTCTCAGGATCGCAGCAGACCTTGGGATCAAGAAGCTCATTGTCAGGGGTGACTCGCAGCTTGTCGTCCGCCAAGTGAACAAGAATTATCAGAGTCCGTTGATGGAAGCTTACGTTGATGAAGTGAGAAAGTTAGAAGAGCACTTTGACGGCCTACAGATGGAACATGTTCCAAGAGCTCAGAACGACATTGCCGATGGCCTGTCAAAGTGCGCCGCACTTAAGTTACCTGTGGAACCAGGGATCTTTGTGCTCAAACTGACTCAACCGTCTGTAACGCCATCAACTGGACAGAGCAAGAAGAGGAAGTTGATTTCTGGTGACTATTTTCCGGCAGGGCTCCCCGAAGCCGCCGCCAAGAAGGTCCCCAAGATCAACACCAAGGGTGCTGAGGAACAGTCTGCTCCGGCAAGCCCTAGGGTTTGTTCCATTGAAGCAGACGCTCCCGACAAGTTTTGCTCCGGCAAGCTTGCCGGGGAACGTCAAGCTCCGGCTGAGCCGCAGGTTCTCGCCGTAGAAGCGGATGTTCCCGCAGCAGCAGATGTGCCTTTAGTCCTTGTTGTCGAGCCGCAAGCTCCAGCATGGGCACAACAGATTGTCCGTTTCCTTCAGATAGGAGAACTTCCCGAAGAGCAAGAAGAAGCGGAAAGAGTAGCCCGGCAGTCAAGTATGTACCAGTTTGTCGACAACACACTGTACATAAGAAGACTCAACGGTGTGAAATTGAAGTGTATTCACCGGGAAGATGGACAAAAGCTGTTGGCAGAGATACATGGAGGCATATGTGGTCACCACATTGGCGCAAGAGCGCTTGCCGGCAAAGCATTCCGGCAAGGTTTCTTTTGGCCGAGAGCCCTCCAGGATGCAACTGCACAAGTAACCAAGTGTGAAGCGTGCCAGTTCCTTTCCAAGCAGATACACCAGCCAGCTCAAGCTCTCCAGACGATCCCTTTATCCTGGCCATTTTCGGTCTGGGGGCTTGACATCCTCAGCCCCTTTCCCCGAGTTGTCGTGGGCTTTGAGTACTTGTACGTTGCAATCGACAAGTTCACAAAGTGGTCGGAAGTGGAAGCAGTGAGGAAGGTGACAGCACAGTCAGCAGTCAAGTTCTTCAGGCCGATTGTTTGCCGCTTCGGGATCCCTAACAGGATCATCACCGACAACGGCATGCAATTCACGAGCCGCACCTTCATGCAGTACGTCCAAGATCTTGGCGCCAAGGTCTGCTTCGCTTCTGTTGCTCATCTGAGAAGCAATGGTCAAGCGGAGAGGGCAAATGCTGAAGTGGTGCGCGGGCTCAAGACCAGGACTTTCGACAGGCTGCGCAAGTGTGGAAAGAACTGGATTGAGGAGCTGCCGGTGGTTCTTTGGTCGATCAGGACGACGCCAAATCGAGCCACTGGCCAGACACCTTTCGCTCTAGTCTATGGAGCAGAGGCAGTTCTCCCCATGGAACTCGTATACGGGTCACCTCGAGTGCTCGCTTATGATGAGCTTGAGCAAGAGCAGCTGCGACAAGATGACGCGCTGCTCCTTGAGGAAGACCGTCTTCAGGCTGGTGTACGAGCTGCTCGATACCAGCAAGCTTTGCGCCGCTACCATAGCCGCAAAGTTAATGCCAGAAGTCTCGAGGAAGGCGACCTTGTTCTTCGGCGCGTTCAGTCCACCAAGAATTCCAACAAGTTGACGCCGAAGTGGGAAGGCCCTTACCGGGTGAAACGAGTCACTAGGCCTGGCGCTGTCCGCCTTGAGACCGAAGATGGCACTCCGGTGAGCAACTCCTGGAACATTGAGCATCTTCGTAAGTTTTACCCGTAAGCCGCGGTTGCCGGAACCTGTTCCGGCAACCACCTTTTGTACAAGTCTTGCTGATGTTGCATGTAATCCTTTGTACAAAGCCGGGCGCAGACCCCGTGCATAAGTAAAGCTCATGTGCTCCGCATATCTTGTCAATTTCATGCTTTCTATTTTTTGCATGTGTTATCCGACATTTTGTGCAGCGCCTACCCCCGGTAAGCAATAACGAGCCGTAAGGCTCCATATCTTTATTTTCTCTTGTTTCTCTTTCTCGATGAAAGGAAGGTTCCCTCGCCCACAAGTTTGCCGGGGGGAAAGGAGAAGATAATGGTGTGGACCAGGCGTCGTTCAAGAAAGTTTCGCTTTACCAGGAAGCAAACGACAGAAAACGACAAGAAAAGGAGAAAATGGGCGGCCTAATCTACGCGATCGCCCTCAACCCTCTTGATCCCGCTCACCTTGTCCACAATGGGTGCGACAAGGGTTTTGAGCGCTTCCAGATCAGCATCCGGCGGCAAGGTCCTGAGGACGTTGGTGAGGTTGAGGCCTGGGTTGCGGAAGGCCACCTTCACCAACACCTTTTGGAGAGCTCCCGCGCAGATCTTGCGTGACTCGTCGGCCAGCTGCTTTGGGATCTTCTCCCTGAGTCGCTGGAGGGCCGTCGCCACGCCTTTGAAGAACAAGCTAAGCTTGGCGCTGGGTTGGAGGTTCTCATCAGAGGGATACCCGAGATCCTCCATCCCCAGCTGCGCCAGCTCCATGTCGATGGCTGCGGCAACATCCACGAGACCCTCCGTCCAGTGCTCCACATTCTCCCTAAAAGTGTCCTGGGTGGCAGCAGCCCTCGCCAGCAGCACCTCGTTGGCCTTGATCTTATCCTTCAAGGCCACCTCTTGCTCCCTAGCGCCGCCCAGCGTCTTGGTCAAAGTAGTCAGCTTCAACTCAAGATCTGCGTTGGAGTCCTTGGCGGCGCTAAGCTCCTTGCCCTTCTCGGCGAGACGACCCTGTAGCTCGCCAAAGGTGTAGGCGTCCTTCTTGCGCTCACGCTTGAACGCGGCAAGCTCTTCACCGCTCGCCTTGAGATCGGCCTCCAGCTGCGCCACCTTCGTCTCCAGCTCCTTCTTGGCGGCCTCGGCAGCTGCGGCAGCATCCTCTGCTTCCTTGAGAGCTCCGCCGAATGTTTGCTCGCGCGCAGCAAGCTCCTCCTCGTGGCTGTCAAGGTTGACCTTCCGCTGCGCCAACTCGCCCTCCCGCGCAGACAGATTCTCGGCGGCAAGCCGCTGTTGCTCTTCAACTTCAGCCTTCTCGAAGAAGAAGGCTTTCCGCTCCTCGGCGAGTTGCTCCCGCTCCTCTGCCAGGGACCAGAGAGCTTCCTGGTTAAGACCCCGGAGCTCCTCCGCGCGCTTCTCGATGTCCACTCCCGCCTTCTCGGCAAGCGCTTCTCGGGATTCCAGTTTGGCCTGTCGAGCGCGGTAGAGCGACACCAGCTTCCGCAGCAGCCGCTCCTCCTCAGACTCGCCGCCGCTGCTGCTCGGCGCATCAACCATCGTCAGCCTAGCGGAGGCGAGCACCTCTCCATCCAAGATTTCTCCTTCGACCAGCGCCCTGGAGCTTGACGCCCAGGGGAGCTTGATGAAGACGCCATCGCCGGCCTTCAAATAGGCGCCGGGCTGGGGCTCTTCGGAGCCTGACGCTGTGGCAGCGACGGAGGGATCGGCAGTTGGCGTAGCGCCTGGCGTTCCTGCGGTCTCGGGGCCGTCAGTACGATCGCCAGACCCCTCGCCAGCTTTTGCGGCGGCAGCTTTGGCGGCCTCTTCGCCGGCGGGATCATCAGCGCCAACTGCTTCTTCGGTGGCAGCGGCGTCGTCGGTATTGCCGTGCGCGTTCTCCTCGCCGGCGACCTCGGTCTCCATCGGCTCCGTGGCAGAGGGATCTGACAGCCGGAAAAGGGAAAAAAGTCAAGCAAATATCCAAAAAAGAAAATCAGAAGAAGAAGAACCCAAGGGAAGTTTTCAAGCAAGAGGATTACCTGTACTGGGTTCTACAGTCGTGGTCTCCGCCACCGGGGGGTCGCTGGTGCTGTCCCTTGCCGGAGAACTCTCCCTTGTTGGAGACTTCTCCCTTACCGGAAAATTCTCCCTTACCGGAGAACACTCCCTTGCCGGGGAACCCTCCCTTGGCGGTGTAGTGGAAGCAGATGGCATGTCGGGGGCGGCTTCCGGGTGCTCCTGCTGAGGCTGCTCTGCTCCTACACAAACCAATAGTCAGATGTCAGCAAAGAAAGAGCACCCATGCGCGCCTAACAGCGGGAAGTAAACCATATACTTACGCTGGGGGCTGCGCTGGGGGCTGCTTTGGGGAATAGTTGCCGGGTCCGGCAAGGTGGTCTCGGACACACCCCCCGCTGTCGCGGTGGGTTCGTCCTCGATGACGATCATCGGGACCTTGGCTCTCTTCGCCGCTCTCTGGGCCAGAGTCCTGAAAAGGAATGAGTTCGGAGTAAAGCAAATCAGATACAAGACAAAACAGTAAGAATTGAAGAACTACAAGTACAGCAAAGAATCTTACTCTTCTTCTTCCTCGTCGGAGCTGAGCGCGGAGAGGTCGAAGTCCGTCTCACCTCCGGCACAACGAGGCGGAGGAGTAGGTTCCCTCAGCCGCTTGGCGGGGGCAGTGGCGGTGGTCTGAGACGGCCCAGCTCCGGCCGCCGCCGCGGCATGAGGAGCGGCAGGAGCAGAAGCGGTGGTCCGGGAGGACCCCGCTCCAGTTGCCGCAGCGGTGTGAGGTGCTCCCGCGGCAACAGTGCTTGCCACGGTGGAGCGTGTCACGCGGCGCGGCGGCTGTTGACTCGTCTGCCGCCCCGCTACGTCCCCGGCCTTGCGGAGACGCCTTCTTGGTGGAGCTGGGGGCTCTGCTTGCGGCGAGCTGTCTGAAGATGAGGAGGAAGAGGAGTTGGTCTTCAACGAGCCGCTCCACCCTCGGCGGGCTCGCTCGACTCGACTTCAGGCCCGGCAAGCTCTCCCTCGCCGGCAAGCCCCTCTCGCTCGGCAAGGCTTGCCGCCTCTGCTGCCTCTGCCTCCTCCATAGTGAATCCAAACTCGCCCGCGGCAGCGGCTGCCGCCGCCTCTTCCAGCCTAGTGGCGATGCGCTGCATCTCCGCATCGGTGGTGTCGCGAGTAAGGCTTTTCTGTTCATCGGAGCAGACCGGTACTTCTACCAAGCCGTCAAAGAACTCCTGCACGACGTCGTCTGCAGGCTCTTGCCAAGTTGGGACAATTCCATTCAAATCGCACAGCAACATCATTGCACGGATGCGGTCGAGCGAGGAGTTGTTGCACAACGGAACGACACCCCTTGGCAACCTGAACACTTCGGGATGTTGAGGGTCGTGCTTGAATAGTTCCTGGAGCATCGCCTCCAGTTCCAGGACAGTGAAGTTGAAGTTGAGGCCCGGGCGCAGCCTCATGATGTCCGCCGCATTCTGGAACTCCCAGGCGGGTCTCCTCCTCTCCTGCAGGCGGGCGATGCGGCAGCGAAGAAAATCTGCGCCAACGGCGCCTACAGTGAGCCCGGCAAGCCTGAGGCGTTGGATCCGGGTGACGGCAATCTTCAGCCTATCGTCTTCCGGGGCCACGTTGCTCCAATCGTTGCCGCGCGTTACTGGGGCTTGGCGCTGGGCGGTAAACGGCTGCGGGTTCTCGTCGACAATCCAGCACCAGTCTGCTCTCCATTCCTCCCACTTGCCGCGGAGCTCTCCCTCCAGATAAGCTTCCTTCTTGCCAGCTCTCGAGATCCAGGCGATTCCGCCGGATAAAGGCTCCCCTCTCTCAACTCGAGGCATAAATAAGTGGCGAAAAAGAGCTACATTTGGATAGACTCCGACAAAGTTTTCGCAAAGATGTGCGAAAACTGCCATGGTCAGAATGGCATTGGGGGTGAAGTCAAGGAGGCGGAACCCGTAGGTGTTCATAATGTTGCAGAAAAACTCAGAGAAAGGCGGGCAGAGCCCGCAGTAGAAGAACAACACGAAGAAGGGATACCCATTCGGAGCCAGTTCCGAAGCGGCGGCTGAGAGTACCTTCGTGCGCGGATGCGCTCGCGTCTCCGTCGACCAGAAGAGGTAGTAATACTCCCTCAGCTCCTTCGTGGCGAGCTTGGGGGGAAGGATGCCTGCTCCTTTCGCAGCGCCGCGAGCCGCTGCGCCTCGGTCGACTTCACGACCTTCCCCTTGTCGGCTTTCGGAGCCATGGCAGAGGTGGTGGGGGAGATCGACGACGTTGGTGGTTCTGGTGGCGATGGGGGGCGGAGCGCCGCTCTCTTTCAGCTTTGGGAAGAAGGGGGGAGCGGTGGAAGTTTTTGAGATTGGAATAGCAACCGGCAAGATGGGCGAACTGCCCCTGCTTCCCCTGCTTATAAAGAGGGAGGGGGCGGACGTTCCGTCTTTCTGAATAAAGAAACCACCCACGATCTCTCCCACGACGCTGCATTCGACGCGTGCCGTTCGGGGAGGGCGCGGTGGATACGGAGTAAGATACGGCGTAACCCAGGCTGCGCGTGCCCTGTTTTGGGCCTGGCCCAACAGCGCTCGGCACCGTGTGTGGCCTAGGCCCGGGGGCTCCTGTCGGTGTACTAGAGTAGGGGTACCCTAGTATCCCGAACTTGTGCACGGGCAGTCGCAGCACCCCGCGGCAAGGCTTGCCGGGTGACCGCCAAGGTCCTCCGTGGTTCCTTTGGAGCCATTCAAGAACAAAGTATTCAAGCCAAGGAGACAAGGCCCCGGCAAGAGGAGCTTGCCGGGAAGGCCAACCAAGGCATCTCAAGGAACTTGCCGCGACGCGCCACGCGTCCCGGCGAGGCCCGGTGAGCGACAAGCTTCCGGACGCGACAAGACGATGACCGCGGCAAGGCGCTTGCTGCGGCAAGCTACCACTCTGTACCCGCGCTCCAGCACATCCACCAACGTGTCGCCCTGGGACCTTTCCAGGCGCGCGTGGCAAGAGGCTGTGCAGCCAGCGGTGCGCAGTGGCTAGCGGCGCTGACAAGATTGCCATCGTGGCAAGCGGTGGCGTCCCTGACGGTCCCTTTTTTGCACTATTTGGGTGACGCAGACGGGCATTTAATGCCTTTGTCCCCTGCCGTCAGGGTTAGGTATGGTACACTATACAAGTAGTTGTACCAACCGCAACACCTTTCCATTTTTACCCTTGTCTATGTTGCCACCTGTCGGTGACCCCTTGAGCATATAAAAGGAGGCCCATGTGCAACGTAGGGAGGGGTTCGAAGGCAGAAAAACACTCACGCTTGGTCTCGTTAGCAGCTAGTGTGTACTGTAGCACTCAGCACTCCCGAGCAAGAACTCAATACACTCAGACATGCAGCAATAGGAGTATTATCTCTCCGGAGAGCTCCGGAGCTGGGTAAACTACTGGTGTGCTTCGCCTCGATCTGCTCTTCGCGCGACCTCCGCCCCCCACCGAAGCGAAAGGGGCTCGGTCCGCCGGTCCCATAGGTGTCCGTGGATCAGTTTCCCGACAGTTGACTACGATGAGACTTTCTCACTCGTAGCGATGCTAAGAGTCTATTGGAATTACATTAGCAGTTACTGCATTATTTATGAAATCTTGCAGATAGGATTTCAAAACATTGTTTCCTCGATGATTTTCTTGAGGAAAGGTTGTATGTGATACAACCAGAAGGTTTTTTCAATCCTAAAAGGTGCTAACAAGTATGCAAAGTTCCAGCAATCCTTCTAAGGACTAGAGTAAGCATCTCAGAGTTGGAATATACGCTTTGATGAGATGATCAAAGATTTTGGGTTTATACAAAGTTTATGAGAAACTTGTATTTCCAAAGAAGTGAGTGGGAGCACTATAGAATTTCTGATGAGTATATGTTGTTGACATATTGTTGATCAGAAATGATGTAGAATTTCTGGAAAGCATATAGGGTTATTTGGAAAGTGATTTTCAATGCAAAACCTGGATTAAGCTACTTGAACATTGAGCATCAAGATCTATAAGGATAAATCAAAATGCTTAATAGTACTTTCAAATGAACACATACCGTGAGAAGATTTTGAAGGAGTTCAAAATAGATCGGCAAAGAAGGAGTTCTTGGCTATAAGGTGTGAGTATTGAGTAAGACTCAAGACCTGACCACGGCAGAAGAGAGAGAAAGGACGAAGGTCGTCCCCTATGCTTTAGACGTAGGCTCCACAATATGCTATGCTGTGTACCGCACCTGAAGTGTGCCTTGCCATGAGTCAGTCAAGGGGTACAAGTGTGATCCAGGAATGGATCACAGCACATCGGTCAAGGTTATCCTTAGTAACTAGTGGACTAAGGAATTTTATCGATTATGGAGGTGGTAAAATAGTTCGTCGTAAAGGGTTACGTCGATGCAAACTTTGACACTAATCCAAATGACTCTGAGTAGTAAACCGGATTCGTATAGTAGAGCACTTATTTGGAATATCTCCAAGTAGCGCCTGGTAGCTGCATCTACAAGATGACATAGATATTTGTAAAGCACACACGGATCTGAAAGGTTCAGACCCGTTGACTAATAAACCTCTCTCACAAGTGAGATATGATCAAACACCATGGGTGTTGGATTCAATACAATCACATAATGATGTGAACTGGATTATTGACTCTAGTGCAAGTGGGAGACTATTGGAAATATGCCCTAGAGGCCATAATAAAATGATTATTATTATATTTCCTTGTTCATGATAATTGTCTATTGTTCATGCTATAATTGTATTAATTGGAAACTGTAATACATGTGTGAATACATAGACCACAACATGTCCCTAGTGATCCTCTAGTTGACTAGCTCATTGATCAATAGATGGTTATGGTTTCCTGACCATGGACATAGGATGTCATTGATAACGGGATCACATCATTAGGAGAATGATGTGATGGACAAGACCCAATCCTAAGCATAGCACAAGATTGTATAGTTCGTTTGCTAAGAGCTTTTCTAATGTCAAGTATCATTTCCTTAGACCATGAGATTGTGCAACTCCCGGATACCGTAGGAATGCTTTGGGTGTACCAAACATCACAACGTAACAGGGTGGCTATAAAGGTGCACTATAGGTATCTCCGAAAGTGTCTGTTGGGTTGGCACGAATCGAGACTGGGATTTGTCACTCCGTATGACGGAGAGGTATCTCTGGGCCCACTCGGTAATGAGCTCAATGTGACTAAGTAGTTAGTCACGGGATCATGCATTATGGAACGAGTAAAGTGACTTGCTGGTAACGAGATTGAACGAGGTATTGGGATACCGATGATCGAATCTTGGGCAAGTAACGTACCGATTGACAAAGGGAATTGCATACGGGATTGCTTGAATCCCCGACATCGTGGTTCATCCGATGAGATCAGAGTGGAACATGTGGGAGCCAACATGGGTATCCAGATCCCGCTGTTAGTTATTGGTTGGAGAACGTCTCGGTCATGTCTGCATGGTTCCCGAACCCGTGGGGTCTACACACTTAAGGTTCGGTGACGCTAGAGTTGTTATGGGAAATAGTATGTGGTTACTGAAGGTAGTTCGGAGTCCCGGATGTGATCCCGGACATCACGAGGAGTTCCAGAATGGTCCGGCGGTGAAGATCGATATATTGGATGAAGGGTATTGGAGTCCGGAAGTGTTCCGGGGGTACCAGGCTATGGCCAGCATGACCGAAAGGGTTTTCGGAAGCCCCGACAAGTGTTGGAGGGCCTCATGGGCCAAAGGGGAAGGGGAAAACCAGACCACTAAGGGGTGGTGCGCCCCCCACACCCTTTCCCACGTTAGTTGGGGAGGTGGGGCTCCTCCACCTAGCTTGGGAGGCAATCCTCCACCTGCTTGGCTTGGGGGGCAAGTCTCCCTAGGATTTTCCCTAGGGAGATCCAATCGGCTTGGCCGCGGCCCCATAGGGGAAACCCTAGGGCGCCTCCCCCTCTCCCCTTGCCCCTATATATAGTGGAGGGTTGGGAGGGCAGCCGCACCTCCCCCCTGGCGCAGCCCTCTCCCTCCTCCAACACCTCCTCCTCCTCCGTAGTGCTTGACGAAGCCCTGTTGGAGAACCACGAGCTCCACCACCACCACACCGTCGTGTTGTCGGAGTTCTCCCTCAACTTCTCCTCTCCCCTTGCTGGATCAAGGAGGAGATGCCCCCGGGCTGTAAGTGTGTTGAACACGGAGGCGCCGTCCGTTCGGCGCTAGATCGAATCTTCCGCGATTTGAATCACCGCGAGTACAACTCCATCAACCGCGTTCTTGTAACGCTTCCACTTAGCGATCTTCAAGGGTATGAAGATGCTCATCCTCTCCCTCCCTTGTTGATAGAATATCCATAGATTTATCTTGGTGATGCATAGAAAATTTTGAATTTCTGCTACGTTCCCCAACACACACCCCTCAAATTAAATTAAGCACACCTGAAATTAAACTTTGCAACTATTCCGGTAGACACTGCATTAGAACCACCATGAGCAACGGCACTGCCACCTTAGTTGGAGTCCTTGTCCACGTCCTCGACTTCGTCCTTGTCCCTCTTCCTCTTGGCCGATACTTCTTTGCTTGAACCGCACACTTGGCTCTTGCTCTTCATCCAACCCTTGTAGATATTGAAACAAAGGTAGCCATCCATTGCAGCGTAGTGGATGTGGTCTTTATCTAGTACATTCCGCTGTCATGCATAATGATGAAACATGTATGGAGGTTTCGCCAGTTTACCATACGAAGGATGAACCATGGCTCCTGCCAGGGTCAGCATTGAAGGCTGATGAGAGGACACCAGCCGATTCTTCTGGAGGTCAAAGGGGTTGCCTACAATGAGGCCTATCCGACCCAGGACTTCTTTGTCATTACTAAAGTCTACAGTAACAAATTTGACTAGGTTGCTCTCAAGGAAGTCCTTAAAATCCATGCATTCAACGTCGGCATGGCATATGTGGTAAATCGAGCATAAGTCATGCACGCAAACCTGGATCACGGCGGGCTTCTTCCTCTCTTCATCCTTTAGATCCTTCTCTCGTCCCAGGACTGTGGTGTACTCAACATCTAGCCTAGCGACCCACTCATCATCTGAGTTTTTGAACATGCGTCTGAAGCGAGAAAGGCATCCTTTCACCACCGTGGAAGAACGGGTGTAGATGACGTCGAACTCATCGCCGGTGATGGTTCTAACCTTGTACTCACCACTGATGATGGAGATTTGGGACGCCATGGATTTGGGAGGAGGTTAGGATTAGTGGAACTACCGTAATGTGAAAGGACGGGACGAGTAGGAGCGAACCGCCATAGTATTAAAGGACGTGCGGGGACGAGTAGGAGAGAACTGCTAGTGTGCGAACGGCAGGGTAGTGGCTTTCCATTCTCCCATGATACGGGCTTCCAAGAGCCCTTGGATCTGAGATCGAACGGTTACATGGCATGATTCTAGAACTATGGGTGAATATCCTATCCTGGAGGGTTATTCTGCAAATTTTCAGCAACTTAGCATGCGACCATTTGATCTCAGATCCAAGGGCTGCCAGCAGCCCGTATCGTGGTCGCGCCTACCACGACCGTCGCGTCACTTGCGCGGTCGTGCCCTTGGAGATTTAACACGGTGCGTTAGGCTATCTGATGTTGGCATGTCATACATAGTCATCACTTAGTCACTCATACTACAACATGGTTAGCTATAAGGTTGGCTATAAGTGTATTTTTTTTACTTCTATCTATCTCTTTCTTTGTACTCCATGTAGTGCCAAAAACGTTCTTATATTATGGGACATAGGGAGTACTAGTATTTATTGCATTTGCCAAGGAGTGACCTCTTCCAATGAAATGGTGTGCTTATTAGTTTTTTGTTGCTAAGTTTGCTTCATTTAATTAGCTATAGACTCAAAATTGTCTTTTCACCTAGGTACACGCGCTTAGCACCGTTTCTTCATTGGGTCACCAAATTAGTCTCTCTCTTCTTGATTAACTTCCCACATCAGACTTTATGCCTATGTGGCATGCTTAGCACCTGTAGGAGCAAGTAAGTACAATAGTGCGCTTTACATGACATTTTTGCATATGTGGAGGAAAGAGAGGCAAGGAAAAAGTGGAGAAGTGGGCTCTCATGCAAGAGCCAACCTCTACTACATGGTGGAGTATTGGGAGAGGCACCAGTATGGAGGTGGTCAGCAATCGGGAGACTCACGCCGGTCGTAGCACCACAATTAAAATGATAATGGCAAGTCAAATCACGTGGCCCCACCTGTCCAGCAGTAACTCATGTCAAATCACATAGCCCTATGTTTGCAGCAGCCTACTCCCTCGTCTTCTCGCGTCTCTGTCGAACCGACTGGGCGGAACTGCCCTGCCTACCGCACAGGAAAAGCCCCTCCCCCGACTTTTAAATAGTATAGTATACTAATTTTGTATCCATGGATTGCTCCATGGAGCAAAGCCTCTGGAAAACGGCGGTACACATGTACAGAGTATACAGCATGCCCGTCGCGTTCTCGTTGCACCCCAGATGGTCGGTCGGTCTGGCACGCTGCTCTCGGAATGGAACGCGCGTCATATTGCGTTTGCACACACATGTGGGGCCACAATTGAGAACCGACCATAGGCACACTCCCCGGCCTCGCAAGTTGGGTGACTTAATAGAAGAGGGAGACGAGCGATAGTATTACAGAAGTTTTGTACTACGTTGGTGCCTGGATGATCCCTGCAAGACACAGAAGATCAGTTCGTCCATGCATGTGACCAGACTCCAGCAGAGACACCTGGATTGGCTATCGTCTACATATCGTGCAGGCTGTATTGTACATGGCTATAGTTGTGGTGAGAAATCTAAAAAAGGTTTCATGTCATCTCGCAAAATTAGGTGTCATGTGCTTCAGATCACTGCGAGGGTTAAACAGCGACAACTGAGTTGGGCTAGTCATTGGGGGCACATGCATGAAGACTACTCGGCTGCCATCTAGGTCAAGCCGGCTATGTTAATTAGGACATCTATCGACGGACCCCTTTTCTACGAGTTTATCTTTAATTTGAGCTTTGTTCCTCGTCTAGTTTGTCCGTCGGGATCCATGTTGTCTCCTTTGGGCAGTGAGGTTATGATTTCTTGTCACGTGGCATTTTTTCGTGTTATATGTTATAATCCGGCGCTTCAGATCAAATTGACGACAACTGCGCCTCCGGGCCACGTGCATGAAGACTTCTCGACGGTCATTGACGAGGTAAATCCGGCTCCGGTAGACAAAAGAAAACTAGTACTACTCTACTATATAGGCAGGAGCCTCCGCACTTGCTTGCTAGTGTTGCTCTCTTCACACTGTCTCGGCCTCTCCAGATCTAAACACGATAGCGGTGGCCACTCTCTCTCTCTCTCTCTCTCTCTCTCTCTCTCTCTGCTCACCGCTGGTCACAAATTTGCTAGCCTCACACAGTATAATGTGGCTATACCGAACAAAAATGGGACCAACCCAGATATCCTGTTCTGATGTTTGTTGTCCCGAGCCACTCTTATGTAATGCCACTGATAAAATGTAGCAGTCGCACTATTAAAAGTAAGGACACGTTAAACCAATGTTGTTTTCAATGTAATGCCTCTAGTAATATGAATCAATGGCACTTTTTACATGTCCTGCTAAATTTCCCATTAAGATAAGTTGGTTCTTTTCGTTAGAAATGCAACTGTCCTGGTCCGCCTACTCTCTCGTGCCCAAAGTAATGTCGTATTTAATGGTTGTCATAGTTAATCCTAATGCCCACACTAATATCTAGCAATGCCACTGCTTTAGAAATTGCTACTGTCCTTGTAGGATTGCCATTCAGATAAGGAACATGCTTCTTTTCATTTGATGCATGTTTCATCACTTGCTAGTCACCCTCCTTTCCACCTTTTTTGTGCAAACAGAGATATACATTTCATGCTCGATCTTAGTTGAACTGCACAAATGATATCCAAATTATAATTGAGCATTCCAGGAGCTTCACAACCAACCTTGATGTTGCTCAATTTTATTGCAACTAATGAAGAAGAAGCTCTATGGGTTTCGTTTTCTGATGGAAATGGAACCCGGGCTGGAGCCCTTTTCTTAAAAAAATGAAGAAGAAGCTGCTAGCTCACGGGACATTGCTTCATTTTAGGTGAACTGCACCAAAAGGTCCCATGAATTGAATCATCCATGTTGGTGACTGAAAGAGCCAGCTTCAGCATCCCAGTCTAAGCACCCCCGGCCTCCATCCTTGCGACGCACGGTACACCTCGTTTGCCACCTGCTCGACCCTAGTGTCACTAATAAAATGAAGTGTCCTCTCTATCATTTCATTTCCAATGTAGATAAAGAAAGTGCTTCTCTTTGTTAATGTATCTTTCATCAACTAGTCCCATTGTTAATGTTTAAGCGTTTATGCAAACTGGTGTGCTTAATTTTAGTTAATCTATACAAAAATAGAGATTTGAATGTCTCAAGGCGCCTCCTTGTACTACCGATGTACACTGATGTTCATCACTGGCAGAAGGTGTATCTGGGAGACCTGGGACGATGTCCAGTATGAGATGTACCGTATGAGGCGTCGCAGGGCCCATCTCGCCCTCGCAGCATGGCATACTATGATACTATCGCAATATTTTATTCTAATTATTTTGTGTGTTTCATCAACTAGTGCCACTATAAGATAATCACACTTTTTCATTATCTGTGCAAACAGGGTTATTCAGCTGCATTTTGGTGGAACTGCACAAATGTACGTATGGAACCGACATATATGCAGAGTGCGAGGTGTGCCAAGTAAAAATTACTAACACCAACCATGCTGCATGCACACATTGGCATCCACCACCACCAGTGGGATGTGTGGCGCTATATGTGGACGGATCTTTCTCGCCAGCAAATCCTCTAAAAAAATACTAGTAGCTTATATTGGCAGTTTTCTAGGGAGTACTCTTTTCTGAAAGAAGCACCAATCTATTTTTCTTTATTTGTACACTGTGTCACAACTTTGACCCAAAGGTCCAGTGCTATTTTAGGGTGATTGGCGTAGTACGGAGACTGATTGTAAGCATGATTTTCATTAGCTGTCACACTGATTGTAAGCATGAGCAGGTGGAAGATTAGGTTAGTGCGAAGCTTACCTTAAACCCTACCGTCGCCGTTGAAACGTGGCGAGCGTCGAGGGAACCGTGGAGAACGGCGGGGAAGCGATGTCGCGCCATCCGACCTCCTCTTGCGGTGAGAGAACGAATACTCCTAGGGCAACGGCTGGCTCTGCACCCTCACGAATGGCACACCATACTCGATCGATTCGTTATCCTATGGGTGCTCGACCTTCGACCTGTATGCCCACCACCTCCGCCTGACTGTCGCCTCGGGCGAATCTGTCTGCTCCATCATCCAGAGGAGATACTCGATGAACTCGGAGGACTGCGGCGTGACTGCCGCCGAGGAGTACATGTACATCGCCGCCCTCATCGCTGCCGTCTCGCTCTTTCGCATACATTGCCACATGGCCCGCACCGTCCTGGAAATCTCCCACTCATTGTCAAACCAAGTAAGGATCTCCTTCAACCTGGCTAACTTTGCCTGGTCGCCGCCGGCGATCTGCCTGATTCGCTGCTGCATCCTCTCCATAGATGTCCTTTTGAGTGGTCTGGTGCTAGCTTTGGAAGATGGGAGGAGAGACGGTGGTCTTGCAATAGAGAAGAGGGAGAGGCGAGACGGTGGTTTTGGAATGGAGATGACGGAGAGGAGAGGAGGTGGTTTTGCAATGGAGAAGATCAGAAGAGGGAGAGGCGAGACAGTGGTTTTGGAATGGAGATGATGGAGAGGAGAGGAGGTGGTTTTGCAATGGAGAAGAGGGAGAGGAGCGTGCGGAAGCAATTTAGGATTGGACGAGAGGGTCGGCGCGCTGTGACTGGATCAAAATCAAAATCAATTTACCCTTCAATTAAGAAAGCGACCCCACATTAACTAGTCTCCCTTTTATTCTGGGTCATAATTGACCATGATTTTCGCACATAAAATATATGTTATACATTGCAAAAATAATATAATTTGAAAGTACATTCAGTACGAACCAAATGATACAATTTTTGGTGACATGCATTCACATTTTGCTTGTCAAATACAGTACGTGGTCAAACTTTGACCCAAAATACGCAAAACAACAAAAATTACTTCCAAGACCAGCGCCGCTCTTCCGCTCTTCTCCTCTTAAACCACCGCCGCTCCTCTCCTGTTCCAATCTAAATCCAGCGCCGCCCCTCTCCTCTTCCATTTCAAAACCACCGCCCCTCCTCTCCTGTTCCAGTCCAATACCAGCATCGCTCCTCTCCCGTTCTAATCCAAAACCAACGCCGCTCCTCTCCTCTTCCATTGAAAAACCACCAGCGGTGAGTGAAGGTTCTGTGGAGAAGTAGATCGATGGAGGAGTACAACCGATACATGAGGATCATAGACGGTGACCCTGTGAAGCTAGCTAGGATGTTGGAGATATAGTCTTGGTTTGACAACAAGGACCAACTAGTGGCGACGGCGACATCCATGGCCAAATATCTGCAACAGAGCAAAAAGGCGGCGATACTCCCGGAGGGAGTCGCGTCAGAGTACATAGAGCTACTCCTCTGGGCCATGGAGTAAATAGATTCACCGAATTCGATCGTGAGGGAGCGTTGGTGGGAGTATCGATCCCAGATGGAGCATCCACCAGAGATTGAAGGATCGAGCATCTACAGGGTGCCGTTTGTGAGGGTGTCCTGCCAGAGCGAGCCGGTGGAGTCTTCGTCGACCGACCCAACTGCAAGAGGAGAAAAGTTGTTGGCCCGATGAAGCTTCCCCGCCATCCTCTCCCTCGCTGTTCACATCGCCTCACGGGGCAGCTGTCTACCGCCAAGGAATAGGAGGGGACTGCCCCCAGCCCAATAGTCGGGCAGGTTGTTAATTGTCAGGAGGATCTTAGGGTTGTCAGTATTTGCAGGTTGTGAATTGTGTTTTGTGTTGTGTATTTTGAGAGTACTTTTAGATATGAATGTCTTTTGAATTTCAGATTTGCAGTATTGAGCATATGACATATTTTATGAATTCTAGAGATCTATTTTTAGCACTTAAAAAATGTAGTTTCATAGGAGTATAAAAGTGCGGACAATGTGATTCTCAGAGAAGAAACTGCAAGTTTCAATTTCAGATAAGAAACTGCAAGTTCAGTTTCAGATAAGAAACTGCAACTTCCAGAGGCAGAGCATTTATATTAACACGGCCTTTTCAAACAGGGTTAACATCATGTTGGAAATTTTATTCATGGTCGAAAATGGAACTACCAACCAGTTAACATCATGCTGATCAACATTCATGCATAGCACATCTTCATATGATGCACAATCAAAATGCCCACATAATGTCGAGTGTGCGAAACATAGAGAAAACGAGGGACGAAGTTTTGGCAAGTGTTGGTCGTGATGTGCGTAGATGACAATGGGGACCCACATGTCAATAAAGGCAGAGGCAAAAAAAATTGGAGATATTTTCCCTGCACAGGTGGAATCAAACCCAGGCGGAACAGCTGTCGGGTAGTGTCACTTGGCCACTATGCTAGTTCAGTAGTTTCGTTAATAATAAGGCACTTCGTCAGGTGGTCGGATCCCCTCCTGTGCCTTTGTGCACTTGCCGCGACGCCGCTGTCTGTCGTTGTGAACATGCTGAACAAACGAGAGGAATCTAGAGAGGACTGTACGTGGAGAGGCGGATAGTCGGGACCCACCAGGTCTATGGCCGTACGCAAGCAAGTGCCTCATCGAAAAAATACTTCCTCCTAATGCTATACTGACATTGGGGCCCACGGGTTTGTCAACATAGTTATATTTTTTAGGTGCTTCAACGTAGTTACTATAGGAGATAAATTCACAATGAAGCCGGGGAGCTGGCAGGTATCATTTATTATCACTGGGGCAACAAGTATCAGCTGGGTTTTGGGCTGCCCCGTCTAGGCTTTCGTTTTTAACATGCGCAGCCCACGACCTCGGATGGGAGGTCCATAGGCCTGTTTGTATTTTCTTGAGGGACGTCATGTATCGACCGGCCTATGGACCTCCCATCCGAGGTTTTATTTTTCCTGAATATCGGCAGCCCAATTTATGTATTTTTTTGAAGAAAACGCAGAGGTCTGTTCTATTTTTCTATATAAGAACAGGAACGCCAGGTCCAACTTATGTGTCCCTTCTAACTATATTATATATATTTAAATTATTTTATATGTTATTATATATTATTTTTATTGTCATCATATATTTAATAGACACTTACATATGTAAGAAAACAATATCCCACATCTTATTAACTTATAAAAATAATTTCTTAACAATAAAATCCTGGATTGTTTTGGCATGAAAATCCTAGTGATTGTGTACATAAGCTTGGTAAGATGTAAGGATGAATGTAATAATATCACTTATTATTTAAATATATTTATAACAAAATGCTCAACCCCTTTTTATTTTCTGATAACATTGCTGGCCCAACCCAACATTATAATTAGAATCAGCCCAGCAAAATCGTGTATTTCAAGAAAGTGCAAATGGCTGTAATTTTTTTGGAAATAAAATAAATTGGCCGCATGGACACTACATTATTTGTTCACCCAGCCCAGCTAATGGCTGCAATTCAAAAAAAAGAAGATCAAATTGATTGTAAATTCTACCGTGCAAAAAAAAGACTGTAAATTCGGAAAAAATGGGTTGAATACGTGCCATATTTTTGGAGGCTGAAATGTGGGCCAATAGGTTGAAGAGAACGCAAGTCGTTGTCAATTTAGTCAACAAATGATTCTGACATGTTAGCCGTTGGATTTACATCCAACGACCGGCATCCATCTTCAATCTCTCGTCTTCTTCCTCCAGCGCAACTGGGACCACCTCCCGCCTCCTCCTGCTAGCAGCTCTGCTTAGCACACTTCGCTATGAAGCGCTACTCCACCGTTGGCCAGGCCATCCCTCCACCCCTCCACACCTCCTGTTCTTCTCCACCGACTGCTGAACCACACCGCACTAGAACCAGTTAACCCTCGTACACCTCTCCGTCTGCAACTCTACTCCTGCGTCTTCCCATCTCCGGCTCGTTGCTGTCTGGGGCCTCGCCGTCGTCCACCACCTTGGATGCGCTCGGTGCGGCGTGGTCAACGTGGTCAACAAACGACACCATCGGAAGTAGACTGTGCGTGAAGAGGCTGATAGCTAGGTCCACGGCCGCACACAAGGAAATGCCTTCTTATTACACGCAAAATAATGATTCCTCCACCTGACATCTGGGACCCACCGGAAGGGCCTCTGTATTTCGCGAAAAAACATGCCCCCCGCTGATAGGTCGGACCCACCAGCTATCTTCGCACGTAAGGAAGTGCCTTTTTATTACGCACAAAAAAATGAATACTCCCCCTGCCAGCTGGAACCCAGCATAGTGCGAGGCTGACTTGTGGGCCTACCAAGATGACGGGGACGGAGGGCTTTGTCAACTTAGTCAATATGAACAATTCTAGCTCCTGTTACCGTACGATGTTCATCCAACGGCAGTAGTGCTTCTTCAACCTCTGGTCTTCTTGCTCCAGCCGCCCAAACCAGCGCCGATCGTGCCGCGTGCTCCTGCCTCCCGAGGGCGGCTATGATGCCACGGAGGCCTCACCGCCCCTACTACTCCCACCGCTAGCCAGGCCATCCCTCTACTCACCCACACCCCCTGTTATTCTGTGGCGACGGCAGCCTCACACCGAAGCCAAACCAGTGAACCCTCGTACTCCTCTTCGCATGGGCATCCACTGCTGCGTCTTCCCCGGCCCCGCATCATCCCCTTCCTAGGCCTCGCCGTCGTCCACCGCCGTGGTGCTCTCGGCGCGACGTGGTCAATGTGGTCAATGACCGAATTCCATCGGAAGAGTACTGTACATGGAGAGGCTGACAGCTGGGTCCACGGCAGCTGCAAGAAAGTGCCTCCTTATTACGCGGAAAATAATTATTCCTCCACCTGACAGCAAGGACCCACCGGACGGGCCATCATATTTTGCGAAAAAACGTTTCCCCCTTGACTGCTAGGACATACCAGCTACATCTTCGCACGCAAGGAAGTGTGTCCTTATTACGAGCAAAAGAAAATGATTCGCCCCCTGACTGCTGGGACCAACCAGCTACATCTTCGCAGTTAAGGAAGTGCCTGGCAGTCAGGACCCACCTGGTCCAAGCGTACGTAGCGTTGTCAGTCTGGTCGCGGACGTGTACATACATACTGGCGATGTAGAGGCGCACATGTGTCGTAGTAGAGGCGTGCACGTGTCGTAGTAGAGGTGCACACGTAGCATGTACACGTACGTACAACGGCCAGGGTGCAAGAAAGAAGATACGGCCACGTACATACATACGGGCGAGATCTCGAACGCCTACTCGCACATACGTACGGCCATGGCTCGTGTACATGGCTGGGTCGGAACGGAGAAACCGCGTCGTCGTCGTGTTCATGGGGAGGCAACGAAATGCGTCGTGTTCATGGGGAGGCAACGGAATGCGTCGTGTTCATCGGGAGGCAACGAAACGCGTGGGAGCCAACCGGCTTGGACGGAACAGGCGATGGAAACGAGGCCTGGCGTACCGCAGAACGGAGGAAACGGCCTTGTGTTCGACCGGCCACCTTCGAAACGGGATCCTATTCATCGGGAGGGGTCTGGCGTACCGCAAAACGGAGGAAACGGACCTCCTACGGTCGAAACGGGAGTCCTGTTGATACGGAGGGGTGTGGCGTACCGCAAAACGGACGAAACAGACTTGTGTTGGAGCACTACGGTCGAAACGGGGGTCCTGTTCATCGGGAGGGGTGTGGTGTACCGCAAAACAGGACTCCATGGATACTATTCATCTCCACCGTCGACCTCCTCCAGCCTCCACGGGCTACCGTCGACCTCCTCCAGCCTCCACAGGCTACTATTCAACCACCCCTCCACGGGCACCCCTCCACCATCTACTGTTCATCCAACCCTCCACGGGGTCGTCCTGTTCATCTAGCCCTCCACGGGGTCCTGTTCATCCAGCCCCAACCGGCTCGATCGGTCGGGGTCCTGTTCATCCAGAGGCAATGCCATGGGGTCTTGTTCATCCACCCCCACCGCTCACTGTTCATTCAAACCCCCCGCAACACTCACTGTTCATCTAGAGAGGCAGCATCGATCGGCTTCAGTTAGCAGCAGTAGCGAAGGAATCGCTCGATCGGGCTCAGTTAACAGCCATCGATCGATCGCTCGGGTTCAATAACGCATAGCCTACAGTGCAATCGCTCGGGTTCAGTTAGAGCCCAACGCCTCGCTCGGGTTCAGTTAGAGCCAACACCTCACACACACACGCGTACGTGTACGAGAGAAACGCGCATCGCTCGGCCCCCGACCACCCACCGTAACCGGGAACTCACCGAAATTTTCCTCGCCCTCGCTTCTACCACGGTTTTTTCCGTCATGGACGGCCCAAAGAATGTCATGCAGCTGCGTCTCCGGCCCGCCCAGGACAAAAAGCCCATTTTTGGTCATGATTTTTTGTCATAGCAGTAGGAGGCCACCACATCTATGATGATACCGGGTTTTGTCACAATTATCGCATAGAAGTGTCATAAGTATGACAGAAAAAAAATTCGTTCAGCCCAAAATGTCACAGATGTGTCTTTTTTTGTAGTGATGTGAATACGCCCTGCCTATCCATTTTCAGTACATATTCCATCTGTCATCATACCATATTTATCCATTCAAATGTTGTTCTTGTGTATCAGACGTTCAAAAGGAAGAGGGCGATTGCTTATCACGGAGGAGCACAAGCAAAGTATTTCGAAAAGGTAGTGGCACCTGATAAATCAAATAGCCCATTAGGTGTAGTTGCAATATCACCTGACCCACAAAACACCCCAACTCTAGCAGACTCTCGCCCTACTACACTGGTCATTTCTGATGCCCCAACTCAGCAGACCCCAACTGCAGCAAACAATACGATGATGCCAGTTGACATAGCACCAGCTCTGCAACACAAAACCCCCATTCCAGCAAAGAGTACATCAAATCTAGTTGCCAAATCCCTTTTCGAACCAGAGAGAGCCCCAATTGCAGCAAGTAGGACCCCTATTCCATTTCTTCCCAGTTTAGAAGACGAAGCTTATATTGTTGTCAGGAATTTTGTGAGCATCTTTCCTTCATGGAAAGATTATACCGCAGACAGAAAACAATTTCCAATCTTCCTCAGCAACTTACGCGTAAGTAATGTACTAATGTTATTCATGGTCATTACTGCATATGTTTTTGCTGACAGAAGACACAAGATTTCATTCTTTTAAATAGGCGAGGACCAAACTGGATTGTGAAGACAAGCAAGGGTTGGTTGCACTTTTCAAGCACTCGTTGATGAAGTATCGTTCCTACCTGAGGCAAGCGCACTTTGTTGGCAAGCCTCTAAAAAAATTTCTGTAAAGTCTCGGGCGCTACATTTATCCGACGGTGACTGGAATAATCTGTTACACATTGGTCTCGTCTGCAGCATAAGGTACTTTCTATGATATCACATCACAATTTGAACTACATTTCTGCATTTGCCTTGAGTCTCACTTGTACGAAAACTGTTAGCAAAAGAACATTCATTCTCAAGGGACCACAGAATCTCGTAACTATACTTCACACTGCATTGCTCTTGTGAGTACCTCTTGCCCTATATGACCATACTTACTTTCATAGCTGTTTGATTATGTAGCATCACTGCACATGTTAGCCTTGTTATCGTCCATTTGGTGGACATTAAGATCCGTATGGACTCTTACATAAATTTAGAATCAACTCAATGCTTTTGAAGAGGTTTAGCTCTGCAGTCCTCTTGTAAGGACTGAACGTTGTCTATCACTGTACTTACATTAACAGCTACTCCCTTCATCCCATAATATAAGAACGTTTCGTACAGTACACTAGTGTTCAAAACACTCTTGTATAATGGGAAGAGGGATTGGTTCATTGTGTAGCATTCTGCATCTTATCTCCCTCGCCCACCATTCACTAAAAAAGATCAGATCTATATTTAATCTTACCAAAAAGTAGAATACACAGACAATGCCAGTGCAGAAGTGTAGGCCATTGCTCTTGTCAGTACATTTTGTCCTGTAACGCTTGTACTTCCAGGGATTGGTAGTTGATTATGTAGCATTAATCTGCATCTTATCTTCAGTATCCTCTATCCCTTCGAGTATTATAATATCTATAATTACTCTCTACAAAATGTAGAGTACATGCAATGCTTATGAAGAAGATTCCGTGCTAAAATGTCACATCCTAGTTAGCCATGCATTAGAGTGCTGCATCATGTTTACTCTTTCATCAGAAACCTGAAATGGGGATGACAGAACCCCCAGTCCCCTCTGAAACCAATTAGGGTTTACTAAAAACTTTTTCAATGAACCTGAAATGCCCTTCTAAAATGCCCATCATTTTTGTCTTGGTTCAGAACCTCTGCCAAAAGTGATGCACATTTTCCTAGGCCATCTCATAGATATTTGAATTTGGGCATTTAAAATTATATAAAATATTTAAATGCTCAAATATCTCCAAACTAAAATGTTTCATGTTGGAAATAATCCAACTATGGACCAGGAGTAGTTTGGTGATTTTAGGAGTGGCCTAAGTATTTTATTTAATTCAACAAAGTTGCAGAAGTATTAAAAAACAGAAAACAGAAAGAAATGGAAAAACTTACCTGACGCCTGCTCCCGGCCCACCTGCCGGCCCAGCCCAGCGCCGCTCCAGCGAGCTGCTTGCCGGCCAGGCAGGCAGGCAGGTGCCCGACGGCGACCACAGCGCGCGCCACGCACCTGCTCGCCGCCTCGCCGCTCCCCTCGCCCGGTGACGTCGTGGACCGGCCTCCCTCTCTCCCCCGAACCCCCCAGACACCCCCTCTCCTCTCCAGCTCCTCCCCCTTGCGCTCCCCCGCCATGGCCGACGCCACCATCGCCATGCCTTCGTCGTAGCCGTGCTCCCCGCCACCTGTGCGTCCTCTCATTGTGTCCAGGAGCTCCGCCGCTGTCCACTCCATCGAGCAAGCCGAGCCCCGAGCGCTCGCAACGCCCGAGTCCACCGCAACGACCTCGCCCGAACCGCCGTCGCCGGAGATCCCCTTCAACGCCGTCGTCGCCCCGGTCCATCTCCGGCCACACCAAGGGCTTCGTCGCACTCACTGTGAGCTTAGCCATCTTTTCCCCCCTCCTTTTGTTGCTCCCGAGCCGTGTAGCGACCTCCCGGAGCTCAACCGCACCCACCGCTGTGGAGCTCGTCGCCGACGTGCTCCCGGTCACCCTCCGGCCACTCCACAGTGTCCATCATGCTCACCGTGTCACTTAGCACCTAGCTAGACACTCCCCGCGCCTCACCGACCCCTCTTGCGTCAAGTTCGTCTTCGGCCGAACCCCGGTGGCCGCCAAAGTCGTCGCCGGCGCCAACTCCGGCTACCCCGACCCCAACGGACTCCACCAAGAGCTGCGGCTCGTCCTCAGCTCCACTCCGGTGGTCTCCGCGACCCATTTGGCGACCGAAACAGCCAAAACCACTTCCGCCGCCGCGTCGGGCTCGCCGGTGGCTAAACGCCGGTGCAGCCGACCCGGGTTTGACCACGGGTGGGCCCTGGTTGACTCCCCTGAGTCAATGACAGGTGGGGCCCAGCCCTGTTAATTAAACAGGTTTAGTTTTAATTAAATTTTAATTAATCTAATCACACTGACACGCGGGACCCACTGTCAGGTTTGACCCGGACGTGTTTCGTTGACCTGCTGACGTCACACTGACGTCAGGCTGACGTAATAATTGATTTTCTGGAATTAATCTAATATAGGAAATTCCAGAATATAGTTTAAACTTCAAAAATTCATAACTTTTATTCTGTAACTCCAAATCAGACAAATTATATATGAAAAATGATCAGAAAAATCCAATCTATCCATCTGTACTATTTTCATGCATGATTAAACAAGTTAACCTGATGTTTAATACAGAACAAGGAAAAACACTTTAAAGGGCCATGTTTGAGTTTGAAATTTGAATCTTTGATTCAAATTGGTTCAAACCCTTCTGGTCTTAGTTGCATTAGCCCAACACACTCATATTGCTATGTTTCATGCATGCATCATATTGTTGCACATTGTTTGGTGATGGTTGTTTATCGGTGTTCTTGCGGCAGGTTCTGCCTCCGAGGAGTACCGTGATTACCCTAACGAAGAACCGTATCAGTGCATCGAACCATCAGGCAAGCAACCAACCATTTGATCATATCGATACAATCCCATGTTCTCGCTCCTGCTCTCTTTTACTGCATTAAGACAACACGTTTCAAACTGCTGTGTGCTACGGTAGTTGAACCCATTTCCTCTGCATGACCTGTCATTGCCACAGTAACTAGATGAAACCCACTAGCATGTGTAGGAGTTGATTGAGCCATATGTATGTGTTGTTCCTACCTTGCTGTGCCTGCTATGCTTAGAGTCGTGTCAGGTCTGGTTCATCTGGGTGATGGGCTAGAGTGAAATGATTATGTCGGTAATGAGAGTGGTGTGGTGAACACGATTTGGTAAAGGTATCGATGAGAGGCCATGTAGGAGTACATGGTGGGTTGTTTCATTGAAGCCGACCTTAAGCACTGAGATCTGTATGTGTGATTTAAGAATCAGCTACTACCATGCATTGGGCCCGAAACCAACGGACCCTCTCAGCTTCTTATTCACCCTAGTTCTCCGTCCAGGAGTTGCAAGTAGTTTCTGGTGTTTGTAGCCTACTGGAGGCCGTGGACAGCGCTGACCGTAGGGGTGGGTTGTGATGCGGTAGGTACGTGGCCGGGTGTACCGAATACCCGTTAGGTATCTCGGGAACCCTGTTCACATCGTTCGGGGCCGTATGGGAAACCTCGGCAGGACTCCCTGCGGATGGAACCTGGATAGGCGATAAACCTGGACTGGAGGCTTAGGTGATTAGGTAGGTCGTGGCCGACACCCACGTTGGGCTTCCGCTTGAAGGTTGCCGAGTACATGTCGTGTAAACGACGGTAAGTGGTGAGAGCGTGTATGAAGAAGTACACCCCTGCAGGGTTATCATGATCTATTCGAATAGCCGCGTCCGCGGTAAAGGACTACTTGGTTGCCTATACAGTTCATAGACAAGTAAATGGAAACTACTAAAAGCCTCAAGATAAGTGTGAGTGCCGAGGATGGCTCTTCCGTAGGAAGACGAAGGTGGATCCTCAGTAGTGTATTGAAGTGGTGAGTAGTGGACTCATGTGCGCAAAACCATTTCAAGTTCGAGTCTCGTAGGTTAGCCTAGCCAAGAGTCAAAGCTGGCTTGCTGCAATAACTCCACCAACCCTTCTTGATAACATGCATGTATGTAGGATCTGATGTAAGTCTTGCTGAGTACCTTTGTACTCACGTTGCTATAATTTACATTTTTTACAGAAGACGCTGCAACCCCTTCTGATGGGTTCTACGTAGACGTTGACATCAATGAGTAGGCTAAGGCCCAGGTGGTGATCCTGAGCTTGTGAAGGACCACGTAGTATAGCTAGGCTTTCCAAGCCTCTTTTATTTTACTAGTTGTCTGTACTCAGACAAGTTACTTCCGCTGCTGGTTTGTATGACTGTATGACTTGAATGCTGGGTCGTGTGACCCGTACCTTTGTGTATGTTATGTATGGCTCTCTGAGCCTTAAATAAAGTACTTGTGTCATAGAGTCATGTTGTGATGCCTTGTTGTATTTGCACATATCGAGCATATTGTGTGTATGATTGAAATGCTTGGTATGTGTGGGATCTGACTATCTAGTTGTTTATCCTTAGTAGCCTCTCTTACCGGGAAATGTCTCCTAGTGTTACCACTGAGCCATGGTAGCTTGCTACTGCTCTGGAACACTTAGGCTAGCCGGCATGTGTCCTTCTTCGTTCCTGTGTCTGTCCCTTCGGGGAAATGTCACGCATTGAGTACCGGAGTCCTGTTAGCCCGCTACAGCCCGGTTTACCGGAGTCCTGCTAGCCCAGTGCTACAGCCCGGACCCACTTGCTGATGACCGACACGTTCGTTGCTGGGTCATGGATGCCTGTCCCTGTAAGCCTGTGCCACTTTGGGTTTACGACTAGTCATGTCAGCCCGGGCTCTTTATCATATGGATGCTAGCGACACTATCATATACGTGAGCCAAAAGGCGCAAACAGTCCCGAGAAAAGGTAAGGCGACACCCGTGGGGATACCGTGCGTGAGGCCGCAAAGTGATATGAGGTGTTACAAGCTAGATCGATGTGACATCGAGTCGGGGTCCTGACAGCGTTGGCATCAGAGCCGGACTGCCTGTAGGTTCTCCAAGCCAAACTGGTCAATGTTGAGTCTAGAAATTCTTTAGTTATATGTAGGGGAATTGTTTGTGGGTGGAACGTAAGGCTCTTTTACTCCTTTATCTTATGACATTCTGATCTGAGTCAGTCTATTCTTCCACCGGGGGTTAAGGAATTAGGATCTATTCTCTCTATCAGGATCACGTGTTACTAATCAGTAGTACCCTATAGGTTTGATGGATACAAGCCTAGTTCAGTTCTACTACCACATTATGCTACTAGGATGGACTCAGAACTTTGATATGATGATGTTGAGTGTGTATGAAATCCTTTGTCAAATGTCTCAAAATCCTTCTTGAGCATTTACAACTGTTATGCTGCCGATATTTTGCTAGAAATTCTAATGCCTTTGCATTATGATTGTGTTTCCAGATGGCCACACGCGACCTCAATCAAGTGGTTCGCCTGACTCGATGCCTAGATGTACCCGGCCATACTGCCATGTTGGTCAGGGTAATGACTGAGGCTGGATACCGTTGGTATCCTGAGTACACGGTCGAAGAGCAATTCCGAGACTTTAATCAAAGCCAGTATCTCTGCACTGTCAGGATATTTCCATCTTATCCTGGGTCCACCGAGCCCCTTCACTGCTCCTATGGACTCGGGGTTACTATTGAGATGGCTGTGCAGGACGCCGCCTACTCTATGATGACCATCATGCGAGTCAGGTCTGGCCTATTTCGGGACTCTGGCTTCCGGTATATGCCAGGATCACTCCCGGGAGCACAAGGGTATCTCCAGGCTATCTATGCTGACCCCACCCAGGAGGATTCACGGCCTCGCACTACTGCTGAGATGCTCGAGGATAAGGACCGTGAAAATCGGGCCTTGCGGTTAGAGCTCTTCAATACCCGTGCTGACCACTGGGCCACATTGACTCGGTTTGCACCGGCGGTGCAAGCTGGATATTCGGATATGCACGATCTCTATCCTGTGAGATCTGCTCTGCCAGACGTGATGGGTTGGCGTGATGTAGGAGGCATCACCCCACCTCGCGGTCCCCGCAGGCCACCGTCTGTTGGTCCAAGACCTCATCCTAGCCCCTATGGTCCACAAGCCCCGCGAGATCGTCTGTTTCCGGATGATCATGTTGAGCTTCCAGGCTATGGAGGTGAATTCTACGAGGACTACTACAGATCGGTCTGAGTTAGTGGTAGTATCACTAGTTCGTGTTAGCTGTGTCGTTTATCGTCCTGCGTGACTCGTGGGATATGACCTATCTGTATCGCCTTCCGGAGGTGTAGAAAAATAATGTATAGGAGCTGGGAATGCCTCCGATGAGATGTAATCCTCTTTTAACCGTAATAGTACCTTGTTTGGTCTTGTACTAAACCCTGTATGGTGTGTATGACGATGGAATAAAGAAGCAGTTTCTGTATCTACCATGTCATACGGATGATCATCTTGCATTCCGAGTTATTCCTTACATTCTGTATCCTATGTGGGAATTTTATCATTCTGACTGAATCATTGTCTTGTTTACCTAGGATGGTCAACACGCGCACTAACCCTGCTCCTCAAGAGCAGGCCGAAGGCAGTGAAGTCAGGAATGCAAATCTGCCTCATCCTCCTTCCCTAGCCGAGGTTATGATGGAAGCCGAAAGAAACAAGCGGGAGACCAACCGTTTGTTGGAGCGTATTGAACAGAACACAGCACACCATCAGAGGACTAACGTGGTGTCACTCAGTGATTTCATCAAGTTACATCCACCCACGTTCCACCACTCCATCGAGCCTCTCGACGCTGATGACTGGCTTCGCAATATCTCTCACAAGCTGCGTTCCGCGCTAGTAGCTGAGGCTGACAAGGTCACCTTTGCCGCATATCATCTTGAAGGCCCCGCCAGTCTATGGTGGGAGAATTATGGAGCTATGCGCCCAGCGGGCCATGTCACTACTTGGGCTGAATTCAGCGAGGCTTTCCGTGAACATCACATTCCAGAGGGTCTCATGGACCGTAAACGTGAGGAATTTTGCAGTTTCACTCAGGGCCGACTCTCTGTGGATGTTTACAGCAGGGAATTCGGTAACCTCGCACGATATGCAACTGAGGAAGTTTCTACTGACGCCAAGAAGCAAGCAAGGTTCCGTAAGGGACTTAGTCCTGAGCTTCGCCGCAACCTCCGTCTGCATGAGTGCACATCTTTTCAGAAGCTTGTTAACAAGGCCATCAGTGCTGAAACTGGTCAGACTGATTATGACGCAACACGCAAGCATGGCCGTGACATGGGTTCCTCATCCGGTGCTGGTCCTCAGAAGCGCCGCGTGTGGGTGCCCAGCACCGCCCTGCCACCCAGGTTCACACCGAGGCCATCTTTCCAGGCGCCTCGCCCTGTTCAACAGTCTGCACCAGCCAAGCCCTATGGGGGTCCAACCAACAGTGCTCCTCCACGCACTAGTTCCGTGACTTGTTTTAAGTGTGGGGAATCTGGCCACTGTATGTGTGAGTGTCCCCAGACCAACCCCAACCAATCTGCTAAAGCTGTTGGCCGTGGCAAGCCGACAGGGAAAGTGTTCCACGCCAAGCCGGCCACCGCTACACGTGGCCATGTCAACTGTATCTCTGCCGAAGAAGCTCAAGAGGATCCCAACGTCGTTCTCGGTATGCTTCTTGTTAATTGCCACCCGGCATCTGTTCTTTTCGATACAGGAGCCTCTCATTCATTTATATCCGAGAACTACGCTCGTTTGCATAACACCGCATTCTGTGACATGCCATCCACTATGGAAATTTCTACTCCTGGTTCTAGATGGCAGACCTCCAGGGTAAGTTATGGAAATGAAATCCAAGTCGACAGACTTATTTTCCTTGCATCTTTGATAGCTCTCAAATTCTCAGATATTAATATCATTTTGGGTATGGACTGGATGTCAGCTCATCATGCCAAAATTGATTGCTTCTCTAGGACTGTTCAACTCACTCATCCTTCGGGCAAGATAGTCAATGTCTTGACCCGGTTAGCCGAGCGACAATTATATTCTCTTAACGCCAGCCCTTTGCCAGACCTGGAGGACGTTTCGGTAGTCCGCGACTTTCCGGATGTCTTCCCAGAGGAATTGCCAGGTGTTCCACCTGACAGGGATGTTGAGTTCGTAATAGACCTCATCCCAGGAACCGTTCCGATTGCTAGAAGACCTTATAAGATGGCACCACTAGAACTAGCCGAGCTTAAGAAACAACTCGATGAGTCCTTGAAAAAGGGTTTCATCCGACCTAGTTCATCTCCGTGGGCTTGCCCCGTCCTATTCGTCAAGAAGAAGGATGGTACGGACCGGATGGTTGTAGATTACCGACCTGTCAATTTGGTCACAATCAAGAACAAATATCCGCTCCCTAGGATCAACGACCTGTATGATCAGCTCGCTGGATCCTCAGTCTTCTCCAAAATGGATTTGAGGTTGGGCTACCATCAAATCAAAATCAGAAACGGGGACATTCCTAAAACGGCCTTTGTTACTCGTTATGGCCAATACGAGTACACCGTCATGTCCTTCGGTTTAACCAACGCTCCAGCCACCTTTTCTCGGTTAATGAACTCAATCTTCATGGAGTATTTGGATAAATTCGTCGTGGTTTATCTCGATGATATACTCATCTACTCCAAGAACGAGGAAGAACATGCCGAACATCTAAGGCTAGTGTTGAAGAAACTTCGAGAGCATCGCCTTTATGCCAAGTTTTCCAAATGTGAATTTTGGTTGTCAGAAGTGACCTATCTGGGTCATGTAATATCTGGTAAAGGTATTGCTGTTAACCCTGAGCGAGTTCAAGCCGTCCTTAATTGGACTCCACCTGAATCGGTCAAGCAAGTTCGGAGTTTTCTAGGCTTAGCGAGCTATTGCCGTTGCTTTGTCGAAAACTTCTCCAAAGTTGCTAAACCTCTAACCGAACTCGTCAAGAAAGATAAAAAGTTCGAATGGACTCCACAATGTGAGCACAGCTTTCAGGAACTGAAAAGACGCCTGACTTCTGCTCCCGTGCTGGTACCGCCAGACTTCTCTAAGGACTTTGTTATCTACTGCGACGCCTCGCGACAAGGATTAGGTTGCATTCTCATGCAAGATCGACATGTAATTGCTTACGCTTCACGGCAACTGCACCCACATGAGGAGAATTATCCTACTCATGATCTAGAACTTGCAGCCGTAGTCTATGCACTTAAAACCTGGCGACATTACCTTCTCGGTAACCGCTGCGAAATATTCACTGATCACCAAAGTCTGAAGTACATTTTCACCCAACCGGATTTGAATCTCAGGCAAAGACGTTGGGTTGAGTTGATCACAGATTTCGACTTAGGAATAACTTACACCCCAGGGAAAGCCAACATCATGGCTGATGCGCTAAGTCGTAAATCTTATTGTAACAACCTAATGTTACAACAAAGTCAACCGCTTCTCCATGAGGAATTTCGGAAGCTTAACCTTCACATTGTTCCTCAAGGTTTTCTTTCCACCTTGGTGGCGAAACCTACCCTTACGGACCAGATCATCAAGGCACAGAAGGTAGATCCGGGAATTTCCCGCATCAAGAGAAACATCAAGAAAGGAGTTGCGAATTGTTTCTCCATTAATGATCAAGGGGTCGTATACTTCGGGAATCGACTAGTGGTTCCCAAAGTGCGAAACCTGAGGCGATTAATCCTTAAGGAGGCTCATGAATCTCCTCTCACCATTCATCCCGGTAGTACTAAGATGTATCAGGACCTACGCCAGAGGTTCTGGTGGACTAGGATGAAGAGAGAAATTGCTCAGTATATTGCTAATTGCGACGTCTGTCGTCGTGTAAAAGCAGAGCATCAACGGCCTGCTGGCACCCTTCAACCCTTAGTTATTCCTGAATGGAAATGGGATAAAATTGGTATGGACTTCATTACCGGTTTTCCCAGGACCAAAAGAGGGAATAATGCTATCTTCGTCGTTGTTGATCGTCTTTCCAAAGTGGCCCATTTCTTACCTGTTCGCGAGAGTATAACCGCTAGTCAGCTGGCAGACTTATACATCTCCCGAATAGTGTCTCTCCATGGTGTTCCTTTGGAAATCAACTCGGATAGAGGAAGTCTTTTCACCTCTCGATTTTGGGAAAGTTTCCAAAACGCTATGGGAACCCGCCTTTCCTTTAGCACCACTTTTCACCCTCAATCGAGTGGTCAAGTGGAACGCGTCAACCAGATCCTAGAAGACATGCTTCGAGCCTCTGTTATCTCATTCGGAATGGATTGGGAGAAGTGCCTTCCATTTGCCGAATTCGCTTACAACAACAGCTATCAATCTAGCTTGGGTAAAGCCCCTTTTGAAGTTCTCTATGGACGACGGTGTCGAACACCCCTTAACTGGTCAGAGACCGGGGAAAGACAATTCTTTGGCCCGGATATGATTCAGGAAGCAGAAGAGCAAGTTCGCATCGTTCATGAAAAGTTGAAAACAGCCCAGTCTCGTCAAAAGAGTCAATATGACCGAAAACATAAGGCTATGACTTTCGAGGTTGACGAGAAGGCTTACCTTCGGGTTACCCCTCTGAAGGGAACCCATCGTTTCGGTATCAAAGGCAAATTGGCTCCTCGTTACATTGGACCTTTTCGCATTCTCGCTAAACGAGGAGAAGTTGCCTACCAGTTGGAACTACCTCCGCACCTCTCCAGAGTCCACGATGTCTTACACGTTTCTCAACTCAGGCGTTGCTTCTCGGATCCTATCCGTGGAGTGGACCACGAAACGCTTGATCTCCAAGATAATCTTACATATCGAGAGTACCCCATTCGTATCCTCGATCAGGCCGAGCGTACCACTCGACGTCATAATATCAAGTTTCTCAAAGTACAATGGTCGCACCATTCTGAGGATGAAGCAACTTGGGAAAGGGAGGATCGTCTTCGACTCGAGTACCCCGCCCCCTTTCCGGAGGAACCCAAATCTCGGGACGAGATTCTTTTGAGTGGGGGTGAGTTGTCACATCCTAGTTAGCCATGCATTAGAGTGCTGCATCATGTTTACTCTTTCATCAGAAACCTGAAATGGGGATGACAGAACCCCCAGTCCCCTCTGAAACCAATTAGGGTTTACTAAAAACTTTTTCAATGAACCTGAAATGCCCTTCTAAAATGCCCATCATTTTTGTCTTGGTTCAGAACCTCTGCCAAAAGTGATGCACATTTTCCTAGGCCATCTTAGGGTTTTTGAATTAAATCATAGATATTTGAATTTGGGCATTTAAAATTATATAAAATATTTAAATGCTCAAATATCTCCAAACTAAAATGTTTCATGTTGGAAATAATCCAACTATGGACCAGGAGTAGTTTGGTGATTTTAGGAGTGGCCTAAGTATTTTATTTAATTCAACAAAGTTGCAGAAGTATTAAAAAACAGAAAACAGAAAGAAATGGAAAAACTTACCTGACGCCTACTCCCGGCCCACCTGCCGGCCCAGCCCAGCGCCGCTCCAGCGAGCTGCTTGCCGGCCAGGCAGGCAGGCAGGTGCCCGACGGCGACCACAGCGCGCGCCACGCACCTGCTCGCCGCCTCGCCGCTCCCCTTGCCCAGTGACGTCGTGGACCGGCCTCCCTCTCTCCCCCGAACCGCCCAGACACCCCCTCTCCTCTCCAGCTCCTCCCCCTTGCGCTCCCCCGCCATGGCCGACGCCACCATCGCCGTGCCTTCGTCGTAGCCGTGCTCCCCGCCACCCGTGCGTCCTCTCATTGTGTCCAGGAGCTCCGCTGCTGTCCACTCCATCGAGCAAGCCGAGCCCCGAGCGCTCGCAACGCCCGAGTCCACCGCAACGACCTCGCCCGAACCGCCGCCGCCGGAGATCCCCTTCAATGCCGTCGTCGCCCCGGTCCATCTCCGGCCACACCAAGGGCTTCGTCGCACTCACTGTGAGCTTAGCCATCTTTCCCCCCTCCTTTTCTTGCTCCCGAGCCGTGTAGCGACCTCCCGGAGCTCAACCGCACCCACCGCCGTGGAGCTCGTCGCCGACGTGCTCCCGGTCACCCTCCGGCCACTCCACAGTGTCCATCATGCTCACCGTGTCACTTAGCACCTAGCTAGACACTCCCCGCGCCTCACCGACCCCTCTTGCGTCAAGTTCGTCTTCGGCCGAACCCCGGTGGCCGCCAAAGTCGTCGCCGGCGCCAACTCCGGCCACCCTGACCCCAACGGACTCCACCAAGAGCTGCGGCTCGTCCTCAACTCCACTCCGGTGGTCTCCGCGACCCATTTGGCAACCGAAACAGCCAAAACCACTTCCGCCGCCGCGTCGGGCTCGCCGGCGGCTAAACGCCGGTGCAGCCGACCCGGGTTTGACCACGGGTGGGCCCTGGTTGACTCCCCTGAGTCAATGACAGGTGGGGCCCAGCCCTGTTAATTAAACAGGTTTAGTTTTAATTAAATTTTAATTAATCTAATCACACTGACACGCGGGACCCACTGTCAGGTTTGACCCGGACGTGTTTCGTTGACCTGCTGACGTCACACTGACGTCAGGCTGACGCAATAATTGATTTTCTGGAATTAATCTAATATAGGAAATTCCAGAATATAGTTTAAACTTCAAAAATTCATAACTTTTATTCTGTAACTCCAAATCAGACAAATTATATATGAAAAATGATCAGAAAAATCCAATCTATCCATATGTACTATTTTCATGCATGATTAAACAAGTTAACCTGATGTTTAATACAGAACAAGGAAAAACACTTTAAAGGGCCATGTTTGAGTTTGAAATTTGAATCTTTGATTCAAATTGGTTCAAACCCTTCTGGTCTTAGTTGCATTAGCCCAACACACTCATATTGCTATGTTTCATGCATGCATCATATTGTTGCACATTGTTTGGTGATGGTTGTGTATCAGTGTTCTTGCGGCAGGTTCTGCCTCCGAGGAGTACCGTGATTACCCTAACGAAGAACCGTATCAGTGCATCGAACCATCAGGCAAGCAACCAACCATTTGATCATATCGATACAATCCCATGTTCTCGCTCCTGCTCTCTTTTACTGCATTAAGACAACGCGTTTCAAACTGCTGTGTGCTACGGTAGTTGAACCCATTTCCTCTGCATGACCTGTCATTGCCACAGTAACTAGATGAAACCCACTAGCATGTGTAGGAGTTGATTGAGCCATATGTATGTGTTGTTCCTACCTTGCTGTGCCTGCTATGCTTAGAGTCGTGTCAGGTCTGGTTCATCTGGGTGATGGGCTAGAGTGAAATGATTATGTCGGTAATGAGAGTGGTGTGGTGAACATGATTTGGTAAAGGTATCGATGAGAGGCCATGTAGGAGTACATGGTGGGTTGTTTCATTGAAGCCGACCTTAAGCACTGAGATCTGTATGTGTGATTTAAGAATCAGCTACTACCATGCATTGGGCCCGAAACCAATGGACCCTCTCGGCTTCTTATTCACCCTAGTTCTCCGTCCAGGAGTTGCAAGTAGTTTCTGGTGTTTGTAGCCTACTGGAGGCCGTGGACAGCGCTGACCGTAGGGGTGGGCTGTGATGTGGTAGGTACGTGGCCGGGTGTACCGAATACCCGTTAGGTATCTCAGGAACCCTATTCACATCGTTCGGGGCCATATGGGAAACCTCGGCCGGACTCCCTGCGGATGGAACCTGGATAGGCGATAAACCTGGACTGGAGGCTTAGGTGATTAGGTAGGTCGTGGCCGACACCCATGTTGGGCTTCCGCTTGAAGGTTGCCGAGTACATGTCGTGTAAACGACGGTAAGTGGTGAGAGCGTGTATGAAGAAGTACACCCCTGTAGGGTTATCATGATCTATTCGAATAGCCGCGTCCGCGGTAAAGGACTACTTGGTTGCCTATACAGTTCATAGACAAGTAAATGGAAACTACTAAAAGCCTCAAGATAAGTGTGAGTGCCGAGGATGGCTCTTCCGTAGGAAGACGAAGGTGGATCCTCGGTAGTGTATTGAAGTGGTGAGTAGTGGACTCGTGTGCGCAAAACCATTTCAAGTTGGAGTCTCGTAGGTTAGCCTAGCCAAGAGTCAAAGCTGGCTTGCTGCAATAACTCCACCAACCCTTCTTGATAACATGCATGTATGTAGGATCTGATGTAAGTCTTGCTGAGTACCTTTGTACTCATGTTGCTATAATTTACATTTTTTACAGAAGACGCTGCAACCCCTTCTGATGGGTTCTACGTAGACGTTGACATCAATGAGTAGGCTAAGGCCCAGGTGGTGATCCTGAGCTTGTGAAGGACCACATAGTATAGCTAGGCTTTCCAAGCCTCTTTTATTTTACTAGTTGTCTGTACTCAGACAAGTTACTTCCGCTGCTGGTTTGTATGACTGTATGACTTGAATGCTGGGTCGTGTGACCCGTACCTTTGTGTATGTTATGTATGGCTCTCTGAGCCTTAAATAAAGTACTTGTGTCGTAGAGTCATGTTGTGATGCCTTGTTGTATTTGCACATATCGAGCATATTGTGTGTATGATTGAAATGCTTGGTATGTGTGGGATCTGACTATCTAGTTGTTTATCCTTAGTAGCCTCTCTTACCGGGAAATGTCTCCTAGTGTTACCACTGAGCCATGGTAGCTTGCTACTGCTCCGGAACACTTAGGCTGGCCGGCATGTGTCCTTCTTCGTTCCTGTGTCTGTCCCTTCGGGGAAATGTCACGCATTGAGTACCGGAGTCCTGTTAGCCCGCTACAGCCCGGTTTACCGGAGTCCTGCTAGCCCAGTGCTACAGCCCGGACCCACTTGCTGATGACCGACACGTTCGTTGCTGGGTCATGGATGCCTGTCCCTGTAAGCCTGTGCCACTTTGGGTTTACAACTAGTCATGTCAGCCCGGGCTCTTTATCATATGGATGCTAGCGACACTATCATATATGTGAGCCAAAAGGCGCAAACGGTCTCGAGCAAAGGTAAGGCGACACCCGTGGGGATACCGTGCGTGAGGCCGCAAAGTGATATGAGGTGTTACAAGCTAGATCGATGTGACATCGAGTCGGGGTCCTGACATAAAATTCTTGAGTTATCCTTCCCTTGACATGGAGAAGGGCATTATAAAGCCGGTGTTAACTATTAAAAGTCAGTCCTTCTAAAGCCTTTATCCTCAACTGCTATTTAATTTGCTCATACTACCTATCGTTTACCACTGTTTAGTTTGTTGTTTCTATCAAAATGCATGTTCGCAAGAACCATAAGTTCTAAGTTTTACTTGTAAAACCAAATTCCTTATTCATACCATGCACATTACTCAATACTCCCTATATGTATGCTTGTTTTTGTGGATCTATAATCCAGTGTGTGGTGAAGCAACCCACGTTTGCACCTTGTCATCTCCTGTTTTATCTTACTGATGTGGCTGATGATATGAACAACATGCCATGCACATTAACCAAAATAGATAAAATGATTATCTTTGCCCTTCATCTATGCTTGTTATGTTGACATGGTAATCCAGTAGTGTGGTGAAGCTCCCCGCATTATGAACAATGCCAAATTATGCTATTGATCTTTTGAACTTACTCTTTATTTTCTAATTTGAAATTGGATGGAATTGACAGTACAATTATCATCTTTGTTTATACATGTGCAAAACCTATCATATCTCTGCTTATTTCAGGGTGATATGCCTGATGGCATGCACAAGTCTGCTGAAGGCTGTGAGACAAACCCAACATATATTGCAGCAAAGAAGGCAAAACATCTTGAAGATGGCGAGACAACCCCAAAGTCTTGTCTTGATGCAGTGTTCAAGTTACTTGAGACTAGCAGTCAGACAAGCTCACAGAATTCGTTGTCTGAATCAGTTTGACTTCTTTAGTCCCAAGTTCTAGCAGAAAGGCATTCTACAACTCAACTTCGACTTGAAGTCCCATCTCTAAGAAAGATTGCGGAGAACACCAATGAGAACCTCATCGCTAAACAGTTACACCTGGAAGCTATGACCAACATGCTAGGATGGTCTCACAGCCTTGCTTAGCAGCTTGCGCAGCAGTTCCCGCGCAAGGCTAACCTTTCTTGAACTGTCTTGGAAGTGGTCTCGGTTTAGTATTATTTTGTTATGCTGCAATGGTGCCCAGTTTTTTGTAATCTACTTCTTCATTGCGCTTTATGATCACTGGTGGCGAACTTCGATGCCCAGTGGATGTAATATACCATAAATACTTTATTGTATAGTGTAGGTTTATTCTTAGTTACTATGCCGTAATCTCTTTATTGTATAGAGTAGGTTTGTTCTTAATTCCTACTAGTTACTGCCAACATTCGCTATCTGAAAAAAAATCTGATGTAGTCGACCGGGCCGAAACATTCGCCTCTAACGGGCCTAGTTTTTAGTGGGCCACAATTGGGCCCAAATGATTGGGGCCTTCACACTTTGCGCCAGGCCCACAACTTACTCCCGCCTACATTTTAGTTGGGCCTTTTGTGGACCCAGCGCTTAGTTTTTCCCAGGTAGCGTAGGCCATTAACAGGCTAAATTTTCTACTGGCCTGTTACGGTCCAGATGAAATCATGGGTCTTTAGTAGGCCTAAATGCATGTTGGGCCTCAATTTTCACTTGTCGTCGACGGCCCTTCAGCAAGCTGAAATGTAGACCGGGCCTTTTTGGGCCCAATTATATAATGGTCCGTCACCAGGCCGAAACATATCTCGGGCCTTAGTTGGCCCATTGATATCATGGGCCTTTAAGAGGTCGAAAGCTTAGTACAGGCATCAGTGGGACGAATTATACGACAGGCCTTTAACAGGCCCAAAGTCACATTGGGCTTAACTGTTGCCACCTTTATCACGGGCCGTTAGTGGGCCCGATGTCCCGTCGGACCATATATGGCCCATGGGCAGCATGGGCCATTCCTAGGCCGAAAGTCACACTGGGCTAAAATGGGCCCATGTCTACATCGGGCCTCTAACAGGACGAAAGTCACTGGGCTATAATTGGGCCCAAATATTCAGCGAACAATTAACGGACTAGATGTGGCTTCGGGCCGTAAATGGGCCTTTATTAAACAGACCGTTATTGGGCTGGCCCACTAGTAGCAGAGTAAGTACTACGTGCTTTTGACTAGGTCGGCCTTTTTAACCTATATGGGCCTCTTTTGGGCCCTGCCACATGTCGACGTATCATAGGCATGTCTCCTCCAATGGACGGGCAACATCTGGCCCACTGACGAGTTGACACGTGTTTCCTCTGGCCAATCATAATTTTACACGTGGAAATTTCCCATTGGTCCGGGCTTTTAACGGGTTATCGGATCCAAAACCAGACCCGATAGCTTAACAACGTTCCGTTACGGTGGATGCCATGTGTCGGTAACCCTTGACGAAAGCACTTCTGTGACGCGCGATCTATCGTCATGGAAGTGGACACTTCTGTGATGATAATTTTGGCAATGTCATGGAACACTTCTACGACAACACAGGTATGACCATCTTGATTCTGTCATAAAATCATCATGGATGTACATGCATGACAGAAAATGTGACTTACTGTGACAAACACATATCGTCACGGAAGTGTATTTTTTTTGTAGTGCATGGTGCCGACAGGGCGGGAGCCGCGCCGACTGCCGCAGCTGGCGTGCCGAAGCACCGGGCCGACACTGGGTTGTTCGGCAGCTGGCCCAAGAAGCCCAGGAACTCGGCCGCCACGACCAAGCGACAGGAGGCCACAGCGAAGGCGGCCCAGTTCTAGAAGGCCCCAAGCGGCTCCCACTGGTGACCGGGTAAGTGTCTTGATCCTTTTTGCGTTTTTTGCTTTGTGTTTTCTTTTCTTCTTCTCGCAAACCTCTAATTCTCTTTTTCTTATCTTGTCGAGCAGGGCCCTGCTTTCCCTCTTGCGAGCCCCGTCTGGCTCGGTGATTGGGGCAGCAGACGGCTCCGCGGAACCCCGCCGCGTGGACCCACTCACTGACCTCCAGGAGGCGACGGAGAGGAATGAGCAGGAGGCGCGCGAGGAGCGGGAGAAGGCAGAGGCGGCCAAGGCGGCACAAGCAGAGGCTGATGTCGTGGCCAAGACCCAAGCCGACTCGGCAGCCAGGGCATAGGCGGACGCAGTCGCCAAGGCACAGGCGGAGGAGGCGTCCCGCAGCCAGACTCCAGAGCCCGTCGTCCTGCAGCATGCGGAGCCACTAGCGCCGGAGGGCCAGGCACTGACTAGAGGGGCTGGAGGGGACCAACCATCCCTGGAGAGGGAGGGTGGAGGCCCCGTTGTCTTGGGGGCGGAGGTGCCCCCGCACACGTCGTCTGCCGAGGCGCTGGGCAGTCGGCCTGAGGCGCCGCTAGTGCCGCCATCTAGCGGTGAACTGGTGTGTGCCCGATTCCTACGGTCCGTGTTCCGGTGCACCGGCGTGCGGAGATGGCGGCCTCAGTGCCACGACCGTTGGAGATCGGGGCCGCTAGCTCATCGGCTCCCGACGTCGAGGCCACCAGTGCTGCTGTCGATGTCAAAACCGGCGGATCTCGGGTAGGGGGTCCCGAACTGTGCGTCTAAGGCTAATGGTAACAGCAGGTGGGTGACACAATGTTTAGCCAGGTTCGGGCCCTCTCGATGGAGGTAATACCCTACTTCCTGTTTGATTGATCTTGATGATATGAGTATTACAAGAGTTGATCTACCACGAGATTGTAGAGGCTAAACCCTAGAAGCTAGCCTATGATTATGATTGTTGTTCTTGTCCTGCGGACTAAACCCTCCAGTTTATATAGACACCGGAGGGGGCTAGGGTTACACAGAGTCGGTTACAGAGAAGGAGATCTATATATCTGATCTGCCAAGCTTGCCTTGCACGCAAAGGAGAGTCCCACCCGGACACGGGACGAAGTCTTCAATCTTGTACCTTCATAGTCCAACAGTCCGGCCAAAGTATATAGTCCGGTTATCCGAGGACCCCCTAATCCAGGACTCCCTTAGTAGCCCCTGAACCAGGCTTCAATGACGATGAGTCCGGCGCGCAGATTGTCTTCGGCATTGTAAGGCGGGTTCCTTCTCCGAATACTCCATAGAAGATCTTGAATATGAGGATCGTGTCCGGATCTGCAAAACAAATTCCACATACCACCGTAGAGAGTATAATATTCCACAAATCTAAACTGCTAACAACTTTTCATAGCATGACATCACGCCGTGGCCAGGTCATTACTAACCGTTTTTCCCGGCCAGCTACTGCTCGTGTTGCGAGGCGGTTTTATTGGCACGTCTTGTCGAAGCAGAGATCGGGTTCCCCTTATCACGGGATTGTCATCAATACGAGTGTGGGTAACCCAACCGTTCTTGTTAGTATGACTCCTCGAATTTAGGCAAGTTCCAAACGGCCACGCAGAGGACGCTTGATATTCACCCTCTTTATAAAGGGGCCAAGGCCTGTCCTTTTCTTCCCACGCTCGATCCTTCCCTTCCCCCACCTCGAGTTCCAAGACCCAAGGCTCAGGCTAAGCGCTTCGAACCTTCAACCATGTCCGGATCCAACCTTCAAGGCTGGTGGATGGCCTCCTCTGTCACAGAGGAGGACATCAAGAAGCTAAGGGAGGCCAGGTATCTGATCGCCGAAATCCCGCACAGGCTGCCTGCTCAAGGGCAGGTCATCCCCACTCCTGAACCCAACAAGAGTGTCGTATTTGTTTCCCACTTCCTCCGAGGGCTAGGATTTAGTCCTGATCCCTTTGTTAGAGGGCTCATGTTCTATTACGGGCTAGATTTCCATGATCTAGCCCCAGATTCCATCATTCACATCTCGTCGTTTATCGTCTTGTGTGAGGCCTTCCTCCGCATCACCCCACACTTCGGCTTATGGCTCAAGACCTTCAATGTGAAGCCGGAGATGATCGATGGGTGACACGCGGAGTGCGGAGGCGCTGTAATAAACAAAGGTGCCGACGCCCTATGGCCAAAGGGTTCCTTCCCGGAGGTGTCCGACTTATGGCAACGGGAGTGGTTTTACATCACAGCTCCCCGAGGTACAAAGTGGGCAGCCGCCCCCGCCTTCCGCTCGGGCCCTCCACCCCAACTGGCGTCATGGGTCAACAAGGGACTGGACTAGGTGCCAGTTAATGACGTACTGACATTGCAAAGCCGCATCCGAGATCTCCTCAAGAGGGATGTCAGTCTTGTCAAGGTAATGCTAGTTCGTCGGGTCCTGCCCTGCCAACGTCGATCTCTCCGTATGTGGGAATTCAACCCGGAAGGACCGCTAACTATTCAACAATTCTTTGGCGTGACGCTTGAAGGGATGTATGGATTGTTCTTCGGATCATGAATAAAGTGTCCGGACACCACCGAGGATGCGGGTCTCAACTGCAACCGTCCAGATACCCAGGTAAGTAATTCCGCGACCGAACATGCTATCTTTATATTTGTCACAACATCATTCTGAAAAATCTCTCTCGGCCAAGACTGGATAAGAAAGGCGGAGAGTATCAGGTGTTCAGCCCCCCTTCCCGAAGGCTCGCCGGATCCTGTACTAACTAGGATGCTTGAGCGCGCACCCTATCAAGTGCCAGCAGGAGGAGATGAAGGGAGGAATAGAGAAGCCGAAAGCGGGCTTCACACATTAGACATGCAAACCGGGGGAATTAGAGCCTCCGCGAAGGAGTATAATCGGTGAGGTGAGTCTAAAATCCCCTCTCCCCACGGGAAGAAAAGGGCCGCCTCAGAAGACTTGGAGACGGAGGTTTCCAAATGAGTGAAGAAACCTTCGCCAGGGGGCCCTACCCCGAAGGGCGTCCTTACCGCACAGCGCACGCGAGGGGGCCAAGCATCAACCGAGCTGTAAGTGAACAAAAGTACTTTGGTAAATATATCTTGCTTTATCTCTGAGAACAATAACCGAGACATATATTTTGCAGTCCGGCTCATAGCCCTTCTTGACAAAGTTCGTGTTCGGGGATCTTCTTCCGGAGATGATGTAGAGTGAAACGCCTCCTCCTGCCTCCCCGCGTCATGGGGCGGACGACCCCGAGGTGTCGTCACGGAGGATTTCTCTTGATCTGCAAAGGCGAGAAGGTAACTCTTCAGCCGCCCGAAGTCCGGAGTATTCGGCTCCCAAGGAGAGCAACAGAAAGAGTCCGGGATTGTCCGGTGCACAATCGGACACAATGATGGGTCTTCTGGAGCAAGCGGCTATCTCAGAGGCGCATTGTACCTTAATGGGTACGGTGGTTGAGAGGATTTCATCCGCTAAAAGCAGGTTGAATGAAGCTTTTACGAGCCTGCTAAGAGGCTTTGAGGTACGCAAAGTAATATGTATGTATTTTTGACGGTACCACACACGCTAGGTGTGCTCTGTATACATAGTAGCCCCTGAGACTCTGGTTGCCGCCCAGAGGCGGCAAATAGAGGATCATAGTCCTAGGTAATGATCGCGCTGCTTTCATGTGTAGGCGGCTGAGGGTACGGTGGCTGGCCGGACTGCTGATTTTGCCGAACTTAGGCGGCAGCTTGACATGGCGGATGCCGACATCGCGCTTGTGAACAAGCGGCTTGACGAGGGATAGGGTATGTATTTTCGGGTGGTCAGCAAATATTAAGAGGGGCATGATGCTAGTATCTATAATATGCTGTGACTACAGATGGAGCTACCGCCGTGGAGACCCTTCGGGTGGAACTTGCCCGAGCCAAGGAACAAGCCAGGAGAAGTGATGCGGCCGCCCTAAAGGCGGCCGAAGAGTTAAGAGCCGAACGGGCAGCTCATTGCTAGAGCGAAGATAAAATAGCCAAGATGGCTGTTGAGCTGAAAGATGCCGTCGGCCGATATGAGCTCCTCAAAAAGGAAAGCCAAGTGAAAGCGGCTGCCCTAAAGAAGGCCTTGGAAGCAGGCAAGGAAACTTGCTCTGAAATCAGAGCGGCAAGGGAGGAGCTTCATCAAGCCGGAGATATCACGGCTGGGAAGCCCTTTTTGTTGCGAACGAAGTTCGGAGATCCGAAGTATGCCCCTCTGGATCAATTATGGAGTGCTGCAGACACATACTTGGACTTGGCAAAGAGTGCTGCTGATGCGGCTGAGTATTTCAAAGATCAGAATAATAATGGGGTAGAAAGGATGTTCTGGTCGCAGTTCAGTGCTCCAAAGCGTCCGCTGCTGTTAAATGAACAAATGGTCGAGTGGTCCGAGCTCCATAGGTTGTCCGGGCTTGCCATGAGGTCTGTCGTGGATCAACTTTGGCCGAAGGGACAAAGGACAGATAGTTATTTTGGTTTAGTGCAACGATTCCTTCGTGCTGTGCCGCATATCGATGCTGTAAAGAGGTCGACGTTCATAGAGGGTGCGCGGATGGCTCTTGCCCATGTTAAGACATATTGGGCAGGGATGGAGGCCACCGCTATTGCAACCCGGGGTCCGGCCGGAGGCCAGGGCTCGCCCGAGCACTATTTTGAAGAAGTCCTAGAAGGCGCCCGTTTAATAGAGGCTCAGTGCACGAAGAGTACCATGTTCAAATGACATGTATCTGAATTGTAAAAACAACGCTATTTTGATTATAAAGTTTGTGTTTATACTTTTGCCTGAAAGTATTATAGTGCCTCATGTGCGGCCGTTTATGTACGTATATAACCTGAAAGTTTGCAGTCGTTGGCTTCAGCCCCACACATGTAATGCGGGGGTGTTCGGGAAAGCGCGTAATCACACTTGATCTAATGTCGTGGTCCATTAAGGAGGTGATAGCGCGGCGAACAAGGCAATCGGACTATATAGCTTTAACACTTACACTTAGCCATAGGAGTTTGACGGTGGGGCTACTATATAGCCCCTGGTACTTCCGCGTTCATCCGAATACGATGCGCGTACGTACATGACCGGGAAACCGGTCCTTCATTAAAGCGGAGGAATCGCGAAGTTCCACTGAGTCATCGAGTGGTTGACCAGTCTTGCGCTTTATCATGACAGTCAGTTTTCGGCTTTCTCTACTGAGGTCCTCATCCAGATGAACCAGGGCACAATCGCAGTAATTCTCCCGGTGCGACCTTAGCCGATAGAGCGGAACGTAAGGTAGCAAAACACGGGAGCCGGGCAAACCCTGTTGGGGAACGTAGTAATTTCAAAATTTTCCTACGCACACGCAAGATCATGGTGATGCATAACAACGAGAGAGGAGAGTGTTGTCTACGTACCCTCATAGACCGAAGCGGAAGCGTTGACACAACGTAGAGGAAGTAGTCGTACGTCCTCCCGGTCCAACCGATCCAAGCACCGTTACTCCGGCACCTCTGAGTTCTTGACACACGTACAGCTCGATGACGCACCCGGATCTCCGATCCAGCAGAGGCGCGGGGAGGAGTTCCGTCAGCACGACGGCGTGGTGACGATCTTGATGTTCTCCTGTCGCAGGGCTTCGCCTAAGCGCCGCTACAATATGACCGAGGTGTAATATCGTGGAGGGGGGCACCACACACGGCTAAGGAACGATCTCAATGATCAACTTGTGTGTCTAGGGTGCCCCCCCCGCCCCCGTATATAAAGGAGGGAGGGAGGAGGAGGCCGGCCCAAGGGGGTGGCGCGCCCTAGGGGGGGCAAACCTACTCCAAGTAGGTTTGGCCCCCCTTTCCTATTCGGAGTAGGAGAAGGAAGGAAGAGGGGGGAGGAGAGAAGGAAAGGGGGGGCCGGCCCCCCTCCCAATTCGGATTGGGCTTGGGGGGGGGGGCGCCCCCTCCCTTTCTCCTTCTCCCTCCCTTCCACTAAGGCCCAATAAGGCCCATATACTTACCGGGGGGTTCCGGTAACCTCCCGGAACTTCGGTATATTCCCAATCTCACCCGGAACCTTTCTGGTGTCCAAATATATCCGTCCAATATATCAATCTTTATGTCTCGACCATTTCGAGACTCCTCGTCATGTCCGTGATCACATCCGGGACTCCGAACAACCTTCGGTACATCAAAATACATAAACTCATAATGAAACTGTCATCGAAACCTTAAGCATGCGGACCCTACGGTTCGAGAACAATGTAGACATGACCGAGACATGTCTCCGGTCAATAACCAATAGCGGGACCTGGATGCCCATATTGGTTCCTACATATTCTACGAAGATCTTTATCGGTCAAACCGCACAACAACATACGTTGTTCCCTTTGTCATCGGCATGTTACTTGCCCGAGATTCGATCATCGGTATCCAATACTTAGTTCAATCTCGTTACCGGCAAGTCTCTTTACTCGTTCTGTAATACATCATCTCACAACTAACTCATTAGTTGAAATGCTTGCAAGGCTTAAGTGATGTGTATTACCGAGAGGGCCCAGAGATACCTCTCCGACATTCGGAGTGACAAATCCTAATCTCGAAATACGCCAACTCAACAAGTACCTTTGGAGACACCTGTAGAGCACCTTTATAATCACCCAGTTACGTTGTGACGTTTGGTAGCACACAAAGTGTTCCTCCGGTAAACGGGAGTTGCATAATCTCATAGTCACAGGAACATGTATAAGTCATGAAGGAAGCAATAGCAACATACTAAAACGATCGGGTGCTATGCTAACGGAATGGGTCATGTCAATCAGATCATTCAACTAATGATGTGACCTTGTTAATCAAATAACAACTCCTTGTTCATGGTTAGGAAACATAACCATCTTTGATTAACAAGCTAGTCAAGTAGAGGCATACTAGTGACACTCTGTTTGTCTATATATTCACACATGTATTATGTTTCCGGTTAATACAATTCTAGCATGAATAATAAACATTTATCATGATATGAGGAAATAAATAATAACTTTATTATTGCCTCTAGGGCATATTTCCTTCAGTCTCCCACTTGCACTAGAGTCAATAATCTAGATTACACAGTAATGATTCTAACACCCATGGAGTCTTGGTGTTGATCATGTTTTGCTCGTGGAAGAGGCTTAGTCAATGGGTCTGCAACATTCAGATCCGTATGTATCTTGCAAATCTCTATGTCTTCCACCTGGACTAGATCCCGGATGGAATTGAAGCGTCTTTTGATGTGCTTGGTTCTCTTGTGAAATCTGGATTCCTTCGCTAAGGCAATTGCTCCAGTATTGTCACAAAAGATTTTCATTGGACTCGATGCACTAGGTATGACACCTAGATCGGATATGAACTCCTTCATCCAGACTCCTTCATTGGCTGCTTCTGAAGCAGCTATGTATTCCGCTTCACACGTAGATCCCGCCACGACGCTTTGCTTTGAACTGCACCAACTGACAGCTCCACCGTTCAATGTAAACACGTATCCGGTTTGCGATTTAGAATCGTCCGGATCAGTGTCAAAGCTTGCATCAACGTAACCATTTACGATGAGCTCTTTGTCACCTCCATATATGAGAAACATATCCTTAGTCCTTTTCAGGTATCTCAGGATGTTCTTGACCGCTGTCCAGTGATCCACTCCTCGATTACTTTGGTACCTCCCTGCTAGACTTATAGCAAGGCACACATCAGGTCTGGTACACAGCATTGCATACATGATAGAGCCTATGGCTGAAGCATAGGGAACATTTTTCATTTTCTCTCTATCTTCTGCAGTGGTCGGGCTTCGAGTCTTACTCAACTTCACACCTTGCAGTACAGGCAAGAACCCTTTCTTTGCTTGATCCATTTTGAACTTCTTCAAAACTTTGTCAAGGTATGTGTTTTGTGAAAGTCCAATTAAGCGTTTTGATCTATCTCTATAGATCTTAATGCCTAATATGTAAGCAGCTTCACCGAGGTCTTTCATTGAAAAACTTTTATTCAAGTATCCCTTTATGCTATCCAGAAATTCTATATCATTTCCAATCAATAATATGTCATCCACATATAATATTAGAAATGCTACAGAGCTCCCACTCACTTTCTTGTAAATACAGGCTTCTCCAAAAGTCTGTATAAACCCAAATGCTTTGATCACACTATCAAAACGTTTATTCCAACTCCGAGAGGCTTGCACCAGTCCATAAATGGATCGCTGGAGCTTGCACACTTTGTTAGCTCCCTTTGGATCGATAAAACCTTCTGGTTGCATCATATACAACTTTCTTCCAGAAATCCATTCAGGAATGCAGTTTTTACATCCATTTGCCAAATTTCATAATCATAAAATGCGGCAATTGCTAACATGATTCGGACAGACTTAAGCATCGCTACGGGTGAGAAGGTCTCATCGTAGTCAACCCCTTGAACTTGTCGAAAACCTTTTGCAACAAGTCGAGCTTTGTAGACAGTAACATTACCGTCAGCGTCAGTCTTCTTCTTGAAGATCCATTTATTCTCAATTGCTTGCCGATCATCGGGCAAGTCAACCAAAGTCCATACTTTGTTCTCATACATGGATCCCATCTCAGATTTCATGGCTTCAAGCCATTTTGCGGAATCAGGGCTCACCATCGCTTCTTCATAGTTCGTAGGTTCATCATGATCTAGTAGCATGACTTTCAGAATAGGATTACCATACCACTCTGGTGCGGATCTTACTCTGTTCGACCTACGAGGTTCTGTATTAACTTGATCTGAAGTTCTATGATCATCATCATCAACTTCCTCACTAGTTGTTTTTGACGTCACAGAAACCGGTTCCTGTGATGTATTATTTTCCAACAAGGGAGTAGGTACAGTTACCTCATCAAGTTCTACTTTCCTCCCACTCACTTCTTTCGAGAGAAACTCCTTCTCTAGAAAGGATCCATTCTTAGCAACGAATATCTTGCCTTCGGATCTGTGATAGAAGGTGTACCCAACTGTCTCCTTTGGGTATCCTATGAAGACACATTTCTCCGATTTGGGTTCGAGCTTATCAGGTTGAAGCTTTTTCACATAAGCATCGCATCCCCAAACTTTAAGAAACGACAACTTTGGTTTCTTGCCAAACCATAGTTCATAAGGTGTCGTCTCAACGGATTTCGACGGTGCCCTATTTAACGTGAATGTGGCCGTCTCTAAAGCATAACCCCAAAACGATAGCGGTAAATCTGTAAGAGACATCATAGATCGCACCATATCAAGTAAAGTACGATTACGACATTCGGACACACCATTGCGTTGTGGTGTTCCGGGTGGCGTGAGTTGCGAAACTATTCCACATTGTTTTAAGTGTAGACCAAACTTGTAACTCAAATATTCTCCTCCACGATCAGATCGTAGAAACTTTATTTTCTTGTTACGATGATTTTCAACTTCACTCTGAAATTCTTTGAACTTTTCAAATGTTTCAGACTTATGCTTCATTAAGTAGATATACCCATATCTGCTTAAATCATCTGTGAAGGTGAGAAAATAACGATATCCGCCACGAGCCTCAACATTCATCAGACCACATACATCTGCATGTATGATTTCCAACAAATCTGTTGCTCTCTCCATAGTACCGGAGAACGGCGTTTTAGTCATCTTGCCCATGAGGCACGGTTCGCAAGTACCAAGTGATTCGTAATCAAGTGGTTCCAAAAGACCATCAGTATGGAGTTTCTTCATGCGCTTTACACCGATATGACCTAAACGGCAGTGCCACAAATAAGTTGCACTATCATTATCGACTCTGCATCTTTTGGCTTCAACACTATGAATATGTGTATCACTACTATCGAGATTCATCAAAAATAGACCATTCTTCAAGGGTGCATGACCATAAAAGATATTACTCATATAAATAGAACAACCATTATTCTCTGATTTAAATGAATAACCGTCTCGCATCAAACAAGATCCAGATATAATGTTCATGCTCAACGCTGGCACCAAATAACAATTATTTAGGTCTAATACTAATCCCGAAGGTAGATGTAGAGGTAGCGTGCCGACCGCGATCACATCGACTTTGGAACCGTTTCCCACGCGCATCGTCACCTCGTCCTTTGCTAGTGTTTGCTTAATCCGTAGTCCCTGTTTCGAGTTGCAAATATTAGCAACAGAACCAGTATCAAATACCCAGGTGCTACTGCAAGCTCTAGTAAGGTACACATCAATAACATGTATATCACATATACCTTTGTTCACCTTGCCATCCTTCTTATCCGCCAAATACTTGGGGTAGTTCCGCTTCCAGTGACCAGTCTGCTTGCAGTAGAAGCACTCAGTTTCAGGCTTAGGTCCAGACTTGGGTTTCTTCTCTTGATCAGCAACTTGTTTGCTGTTCTTCTTGAAGTTCCCCTTCTTCTTCCCTTTGCCCTTTTTCTTGAAACTAGTGGTCTTGTTAACCATCAACACTTGATGCTCCTTCTTGATTTCTACCTCCGCAGCCTTTAGCATTGCGAAGAGCTCGGGAATCGTCTTATCCATCCCTTGCATATTATAGTTCATCACGAAGCTCTTGTAGCTTGGTGGAAGTGATTGGAGAATTCTGTCAATGACGCTATCATCCGGAAGAGTAACTCCCAGTTGAATCAAGTGATTACAATACCCAGACATCTTGAGTATGTGCTCACTGACAGAACTATTCTCCTCCATCTTGCAGCTATAGAACTTATTGGAGACTTCATATCTCTCAATCCGGGCATTCTTCTGGAATATTAACTTCAACTCCTGGAACATCTCATATGCTCCATGACGTTCATAACGTCGTTGAAGTCCCGGTTCTAAGCCGTAAAGCATGGCACATTGAACTATCGAGTAGTCATCAGCTTTGCTCTGCCAGACGTTCTTAACGTCGTTAGTTGCATCAGCAGCAGGCCTGGCACCTAGCGGTGCTTCCAGGACGTAATTTTTCTGTGCAGCAATGAGGATAATCCTCAAGTTATGGACCCAGTCTGCGTAGTTGCCACCATCATCTTTCAACTTAGCTTTCTCAAGGAACGCATTAAAATTCAACGGAACAACAGCACGGGCCATCTATCTACAATCAACATAGACAAGCAAGATACTATCAGGTACTAAGTTCATGATAAATTTAAGTTCAGTTAATCATATTACTTAAGAAGTCCCACTTAGACAGACATCTCTCTAGTCATCTAAGTGATCACGTGATCCAAATCAACTAGACCACAACCGATCATCACGTGAGATGGAGTAGTTTTCAATGGTGAACATCTTATGTTGATCATATCTACTATATGATTCACGCTCGACCTTTCGGTCTCCGTGTTCCGAGGCCATATCTGCATATGCTAGGCTCGTCAAGTTTAACCTGAGTATTCTGCGTGTGCAAAACTGGCTTGCACCCGTTGTAGATGGACGTAGAGCTTATCACACCCGATCATCACGTGGTGTCTGGGCACGACGAACTTTGGCAACGGTGCATACTCAGGGAGAACACTTCTTGATAATTTTTAGTGAGAGATCATCTTAAAATGCTACCGTCAATCAAAGCAAGATAAGATGCATAAAGGATAAACATCACATGCAATCAATAAAAGTGATATGATATGGCCATCATCATCTTGTGCTTGTGATCTCCATCTCCGAAGCACCATCATGATCACCATCGTCACCGGCGCGACACCTTGATCTCCATCGCAGCATCAGTGTCGTTTACGCCATCTATTGCTTCTACGACTATCGCTACCGCTTAGTGATAAAGTAAAGCAATTACAATGCGTTTGCATTTCATACAATAAAGCGACAACCATATGGCTCCTGCCAGTTGCCGATAACTTCGGTTACAAAACATGATCATCTCATACAATAAAATATAGCATCATGTCTTGGCCATATCACATCACAACATGCCCTGCAAAAAACAAGTTAGACGTCCTCTACTTTGTTGTTGCAAGTTTTATGTGGCTGCTATGGGCTTAAGCAAGAACCAATCTTACCTACGCATCAAAACCACAACGATAGTTTGTCAAGTTGATGCTATTTTAACCTTCGCAAGGACCGGGCGTAGCCACACTCAGTTCAACTAAAGTTGGAGAAACTGACACCTGCTAGTCACCTGTGTGCAAAGCACGGCGGTAAAACCAGTCTCGCGTAAGCGTACGCGTAATGTCGGTCCGGGCCGCTTCATCCAACAATACCGCTGAACCAAAGTATGACATGCTGGTAAGCAGTATGACTTATATCGCCCACAACTCACTTGTGTTCTACTCGTGCATATTACATCAAACCATAAAACCTGGCTCGGATGCCACTGTTGGGGAACGTAGTAATTTCACAATTTTCCTACGCACATGCAAGATCATGGTGATGCATAGGAACGAGAGAGGAGAGTGTTGTCTACGTACCCTCGTAGATCGAAGCGCAGGCGTTGACGCAACGTAGAGGAAGTAGTCGTACGTCCTCCCGGTCCAACAGATCCAAGCACCGTTACTCCGGCACCTCCGAGTTCTTGACACACGTACAGCTCGATGACGCACCCCGATCTCCGATCCAGCAGAGGCGCGGGGAGGAGTTCCGTCAGCACGACGGCGTGGTGACGATCTTGATGTTCTCCTGTTGCAGGGCTTCGCCTAAGCACCGTTACAATATGACCGAGGTGTAATATCGTGGAGGGGGGCACAGCACACGGCTAAGGAACGATCTCAATGATCAACTTGTGTGTCTAGGGTGCCCCCCTCCCCCGTATATAAAGGAGGGAGGGAGGAGGAGGCCGACCTAAGGGGGTGGCGCGCCCTAGGGGGGGCAAACCTACTCCAAGTAGGTTTGGCCCCCCTTTCCTATTCGGAGTAGGAGAAGGAAGGAAGAGGGG
>NC_041387.1:442134917-442143472 GCF_002162155.2 Triticum dicoccoides | reverse complement strand
TAAGGCCCAATAAGGCCCATATACTTACCGGGGGGTTCCGGTAACCTCCCGGAACTCCGGTATATTCCCAATCTCACCCGGAACCTTTCCGGTGTCCAAATATATCCGTCCAATATATCAATCTTTATGTCTCAACCATTTCGAGACTCCTCATCATGTCCGTGATCACATCCGGGACTCCAAACAACCTTCGGTACATCAAAATACATAAACTCATAATGAAACTGTCATCGAAACCTTAAGCGTGCGGACCCTACGGTTCGAGAACAATGTAGACATGACCGAGACATGTCTCCGGTCAATAACCAATAGCGGGACCTGGATGCCCATATTGGTTCCTACATATTCTACGAAGATCTTTATCGGTCAAACCGCACAACATCATACGTTCTTCCCTTTGTCATCGGCATGTTACTTGCCCGAGATTCGATTGTCGGTATCCAATACTTAGTTCAATCTCGTTACCAGCAAGTCTCTTTACTCGTTCCGTAATACATCATCTCGCAACTAACTCATTAGTTGAAATGCTTGCAAGGCTTAAGTGATGTGTATTACCGAGAGGGCCCAGAGATACCTCTCCGACATTCGGAGTGACAAATCCTAATCTCGAAATACGCCGACTCAACAAGTACCTTTGGAGACACCGGTAGAGCACCTTTATAATCACCCAGTTATGTTGTGACGTTTGGTAGCACACAAAGTGTTCCTCCGGTAAACGGGAGTTGCATAATCTCATAGTCACAGGAACATGCATAAGTCATGAAGGAAGCAATAGCAACATACTAAAACGATCGGGTGCTATGCTAACGGAATGGGTCATGTCAATCAGATCATTCAACTAATGATGTGACCTTGTTAATCAAATAATAACTCCTTGTTCATGGTTAGGAAACATAACCATCTTTGATTAACAAGCTAGTCAAGTAGAGGCATACTAGTGACACTCTGTTTGTCTATATATTCACACATGTATTATGTTTCCGGTTAATACAATTCTAGCATGAATAATAAACATTTATCATGATATGAGGAAATAAATAATAACTTTATTATTGCCTCTAGGGCATATTTCCTTCAAACCCAACTATTGACCGTAGACATGATTCAGAGCTGATGCATATAAGGCCAAACTCGTGACACCGAACACACCCTAAGGTATTCGGAGTTTACAACATATACTGGGTTGAGTAACGCCGTCGATAATGAGCCCTGATTTTCCAGGTACATGCATTAGTCTGGCGTGACGAAATGCCAATAACGCCAGCATCCCTCTCGGGTGTGTTGAGTGCCCGGAGGGTGTGAAGCAACAAGAGACATTAAAAAAGGTTTACACAGGGTCTTAATCTAAAAAGAAACCTTTGAGCGGGGCCCTGCTGCACGTCTGCGCCTTTGTCTCCATTGTGCCGTATCCTGGAATAGTGTAGCATGATGATCATCTGTAGAAAGAACCAGGTGAAAGACTTCGTGCGAAAAGTTGGTTATTCTTAATGAACCATGAAAATGTAATCAATTATTGTATTGATAGGGTCAAGCCAAACTATGGGCCTTTTTACATGCGGGCAGCCCCTAGCACCACTTATGGGGGTATATCCATCGACCCAAGCTCAGGTTTATTTGGGCTGCTACAACTAGTGGTGCGCCGGACTCATCTAACCGTGTCCGCGGTCTTGACGACCGATCATTTATTCTGGTTGGAGAGGCCGTTCAGTGTTCGGCTGCTAGAGCCGCCACATATTCTTCCACATGTAAGGAACGCTTTGTATTTCCGCTAACTGTGATGACGCCACGTGGACCGGGCATCTTAAGTTTAAGATAAGCGTAATGCGGTACTGCATTGAAATGAGCGAAGGCCATTCTTCCGAGTAGTGTGTGATAGCCGCTTCAGAATGGAGTGATGTCGAAGATTAATTCTTCACTTTGGAAGTTGTCGGGAGAACCAAATACAACCTCTAGTACTAGGGAGCCCGTACAGCGGGCTTCTACGCATGGTATTACTCCTTTAAAGGTAGTACTGCTTTGGCTGATTCTTGACGGGTCTATCCCCATCTTGCGGACAGTGTCCTGATATATCAAATTAAGATTGTTGCCGCCGTCCATAAGGACTCGGGTGAGATGGTATCTATTTATTATTGGGTCGAGCACCAAGGCAGCTAATCCTCCATGCCGGATACTAGTCGGATGATCCTTGCGATCAAAAGTGATCGGGCAGGCTGACCAAGGGTTGAACTTGGGGGCGACGGGCTGTACAGCGTACACGTCTCGGAGTGCGCATTTGCGCCTCCTATTTGGTATGTGAGTTGCGTAAATCATGTTTACTGTTTTGACCTCTGGTGGAAATTTTTTTCTGTCCCCCAGTGTTCGGCTGGCGAGGCTCATCCTCGTCTTCACTTGGTGTCTCCCTCCCCTTGTGTTCGGCGTTTAGTTTGCCGGCCTGCTTGAAGACCCAGCATTCTCTGTTGGTATGATTTGCAGGTTTTTCGGGGGTGCCATGAATCTAACATAATCTGTCTAGAATCTTGTTTAGGCTGGACGGTCCATCTCTGCTGCCTTTAAATGACCTTTTCCATTGACCGGGTCTAGAGCCCCTGAATCTGGCGTTTACCGTCGTGTTGTCTGGGATGTCTTCATTGTTTCGACGCTTGTTTTTATTGTGTCGCGGTTTCCCGTTGCCATCCCTGACTCCGGATGTGCCTGGGTCGCTGGTGCCGCTACGGGCCAACCAACTGTCCTCGCCCGCGCAAAAGCGGGTCATAAGGCTTGTTAGGGCTGCCATTGTCCTTGGTTTTTCCTGCCCGAGGTGTCTGGCGAGCCATTCGTCTCGGACACTATGTTTGATATCCGCTAAGGCTTCGGTGTCCGGGCAGTCTACGATTTGATTCTTCTTAGTGAGAAATCTGTTCCACAGCATACGGGCTGACTTTCCGGGTTGTTGAATTATGTGACTTAAATCGTCTCCATCCGGAGGTCGGACATAGGTCCCTTGAAAATTAGCCCTAAAAGCATCCTCAAGTTCTTCCCAACTGCCATTGAGTTTTCGGGGAGGCTTTTCAACCAGTGCCAAGTTGGTCCTTTCAACTTGAGGGGCAGGTATTTGATGGCGTGGAGATCATCTCCGTGAGCCATGTGGATGGATAAAGTCCTCAATCCAGACCCCAGGGTCTGTCGTTCCATCGTATGCCTCTATGTTCACGGGTTTGAATCCTTTGGAGATTCATGATCCAGTACCTCATCGGTGAAGCACAGGGGGTGTGCGGCACCCCTGTATTTGGATGTGTGATGGCATTCTTCCGACGGTTGTAGTGTTCGGTTTTGATTCCGAGCTGCTATTCGGTCAGTATAGTCGTTTGGGCGGCCATGATCCTGTGCCGAAGCACACTTCCTAGATCCATAGATGGACCTGGCCATACTAGCTTTTTGTCCAGGTGCTCACGTAAATCGTGCGCTGACTTATGTGCAGTGTCATTAGCTGCCCTATCGCGGCCACGGGGTGGTCGGTCCGGCTGATCGGCCATTTTATTTTTCTGCTGAATGGGCTCTATAGCCTCGTCATCGAATTCGGCCAGCAGCTTGTGCTTTGGTAGCTATTTGTGTGGCGATCGCCACTGTATTTTTCTTCAGTGTCGAGCACTTTGTTCCATTTGCGGTTGAGCGTATCCTGCGCAGCCTTAAGCCTTTGCTTCTGCTTCTTCAAGCTCCTCACGGTGGCAATAAGCCTTCTACGGAGGTTCTCTTGTTCCAAGTGCCTTTCCGGGATGATGTGTGCATCGTCGCCCAGACTAATCTCCTCTCCAGAGACAGGTTTATGAGTTTTATCTCCGCCGCCGCTATGATCAGACAATGGCCCCGGACTATGTTCGCCGTCCCCTGGCTCATCCTGCTCCATCGCTGGGTCCATGGGGTCATCATTTCCTTTGGAGTCGACCAGGGTATTATTTCTTCTTGCGCTGTTATCGCTGTTTTTACTGTGGCGGGATTTATAGCGGCGCCTACGTCGTCGCTTTGGTTGCTTCTCAAGAGGATTATCCTCAATTGCATCCTTCCGTTCCTCGCTGTTGTTTTCTTTGGGTGTATCAACCATGTATATATCATATGATGAGGTGGCTGTCCAGTGCCCCGTGGGCGGTGGTTCCTGTTCCTCTCCACCATCATCGTCCGTCGATGTCTTCGGAGTCGAAGTCAAGCATGTTGGTTAAGTCATCGACAGTGGCTACCAAGTGGGTGGTGGGTGAGAAACGAATTTCTTCGCCGTCCGCCTCCCACTCAAGCCGGATATAGTTCGACCAAGAGTCTCCTAACAAGAAGAGAGATTTTAGTGAATTTAGCACGTCGTCGAAGGGTGAGTGCTAAAAGATATCAGCGGAGGTAAACTCCATGATCGGTGCCCAATCAGATTCGGTAGGCACGGATGCGCGTGGTTCGGAACCTATGACCGGAGACGACTCCGCAGGTCCGATGACACAGATCTCTTTTGAGGTGAAGTCTGTGTTCGGCTCTATCACCGTTGAGTGTGCGACCTCCGTGGTGGGGTTTATCCAGCCGTCCTCGGATGGTGCGATCTGCTTTGGCTCTAAGGCCAGGGCAGCTATAGGTGCGTTCTCCTGAACACCGTCTGATGCCAGATCCAAGTCATGCTCATCGTGATTGTACAGCGCACCTGTCATAGGCTCGAATCCGTCGAAGATCAAATCTCTGCGGATGTCGGCAGTATAGTTCAAGCTTCCAAACCTGACCTGATGGCCAGGGGCGTAGCTATCGATCTGCTCCAGGTGGCAAAGCGAGTTGGCCCGCAGTGCAGAGCCGCCGAATACGAAGATCTGTCCAGGGAGGAAGACCTCACCCTGGATCGTATCGTTGTAAATGATTGAAGGATCCATCAAACTTTATCATGACGCACAGTGGAACTCTCAATGAAAGCACCAATGTCGGTGTCAAAACCGGCGGATCTCGGGTAGGGGGTCCCGAACTGTGCATCTAAGGCTAATGGTAACAGGAGGCGGGGGACACAATGTTTACCCAGGTTCGGGCCCTCTCGATGGAGGTAATACCCTATTTCCTACTTGATTGATCTTGATGATATGAGTATTACAAGAGTTGATCTACCACGAGATCATAGAGGCTAAACCCTAGAAGCTAGCCTATGATTATGATTGTTGTTCTTGTCCTACGGACTAAACCCTTCGGTTTATATAGACACTGGAGGGGGCTAGGGTTACACAGAGTCGGTTACAGAGAAGGAGTTCTATATATCTGGATTGCCAAGCTTGCCTTCCACGCAAAGGAGAGTCCCACCTGGACACGGGACAAAGTCTTCAATCTTGTATCTTCATAGTCCAATAGTCTGGCTATCTGAGGACCACCTAATCCAGGACTCCCTCAGCCGGTGCATCCAAACCCCGTGATACAATACGCTCTATCACACATGAACCTCCTTATATCTTCCTCAAAATAGCCACCATACCTACCTATTATGGCATTTCCATAGCCATTTCGAGATATATTGCCATGCAACTTTCCATTGTTTCGTTTATCATGACACACATCATTATTGTCATATTGCTTTGCATGATCATGTAGTTGACATCGTATTTGTGGCAAAACCACCGTTCATAATTCTTTCATACATGTTACTCTTGATTCATTGCACATCCTGGTACATCACCCGAGGCATTCATATAGAGTCATATCTTGTTCTAAGTATCGAGTTGTAATTCTTGAGTTGTAAGTAAATAAAAGTGTGATGCTCTTCATTATTAGAGCATTGTCCTAGTGAGGAAAGGATGATGGAGACTATGATTCCCCCACAAGTCGGGATGAGACTCCGGATGAAAAATAAAAAAGAGAGGCCAAAGAAGCCAAAATAAAAAAGAGAGGCCAAAGAAGCCCATTGGAAAAAAAATAAAAAAATGAAAATGAGAGAAAAAGAGAGAAGGGACAATGCTGCTATCCTTTTACCACACTTGTGCTTCAAAGTAGCACCATGATCTTCATGATAGAGAGTCTCCATGAAGAAATTCACCTAGCATAATTCTCAATGTAATTTTCTTTATTGTGGCATGAATGTTCAGATCCATAAGATTCAAAACAAAAGTTTAATATTGACATAAAAATAGTAATACTTCAAGCATGCTAACCAAGCAGTTTATGTCTTATCAAAATAACATAGCCAAAGAAAGCTTATCCCTACAAAATCATATAGTTTGGCCATGCTTCATTTTTGTCACACAAAATGCTTCCATCATGCACAACCCTGGTTTCATCCAAGCAATTGGTTCATACTTTTTAACGCGCTTCAGCCTTTTCAACCCTCACGCAATACATGAGCATAAGCCATGGACATAGCACTATAGGTGGAGTAGAGTATGATGATAGAGATTATGTGAGAAAACAAAAAGGGAGAAAGTCTCACATTGACGCGGCTAATATATGGGCTATGGAGATGCCCATCAATTGATGTCAATACGAGGAGTAGGGATTGCCATGCAATGGATGCACTAGAGCTATAAGTGTATGAAAGCTCAAAAAGAAACTAAGTGGGTGTGGATCCAACTCGCTTGCTCCCGAAGACCTAGGGCAATTTGAGGAAGCTCATCATTGTAATATACAAGCCATGTTCTATAATGAAAAATTCCCACTAGTATATTAAAGTGACAACATAGGAGACTCTCTATCATGAAGATCATGGTGCTACTTTGAAGCACAAGTGTGGTAAAAGGATAGTAGCATTGTCCCTTCTCTATTTTTCTCTCATTTTTATTTTTTTTATATTTTTCCAGTGGGCTTCTTTGGCCTCTTTTTTTTATTTGGACTTCTTTGGCCTCTTTTTTATTATTATTTTTCGTCCGGAGTCTCATCCCGACTTGTGGGGGAATCATAGTCTCCATCATCCTTTCCTCACTAGGACAATGCTCTAATAATGAAGATCAGCACACTTTTATTTACTTACAACTCTAGAATTACAACACGATACTTAGAACAAGATATCACTCTATATGAATGCCTCGGGCGATGTACCAGGATGTGCAATGAATCAAGAGTGACATGTATGAAAGAATTATGAACGGTGGCTTTGCCACAAATACGATGTCAACTACATGATCATCCAATGCAATATGACAATAATGATGCGTGTCATGATAAACGGAACGATCGAAAGTTGCATGGCAATATATCTCGAAATGGCTATGGAAATGCCATAATAGGTAGGTATGGTGGCTATTTTGAGGAAGATATAAGGAGGTTTATTTGTGATAGAGCGTATCGTATCACGGGGTTTGGATGCACCTGCTGAGGGAGTCCTGGATTAGGGGGTCCATGGACAGCCGGACTGTTGGATTATGAAGATACAAGATTGAAGACTTTGTCCCATGTCCGGTTGGGACTCTCGTTTGCGTGGAAGGCAAGCTTGGAAATTCGGATATGTAGATCTCCATCTCTGTAACCGACTCTGTGTAACCCTAGGCCCCTCCGGTGTCTATATAAACCGTAGGGTTTAGTCCGTAGGACAACAACCCTCATAATCATAGGCTAGCTTCTAGGGTTTAGCCTCTACGATCTCGTGGTAGATCAACTCTTGTAATACTCATATCATCAAGATCAATCAAGCAGGAAGTAGGGTACTACTTCCATCGAGAGGGCCTGAACCTGGGTAAACATCGTGTCCCCCGCCTCCTGTTACCATTAGCCTTAGACGCACAGTTCGGGACCCCCTACCCGAGATCCGCCGGTTTTGACACCGACATTGGTGCTTCCATTGAGAGTTCCACTATGCCGTCACGATAAGGCTTGATGGCCCCTTCGATCGTCTGCAATGATGCGATCCAGGGTGAGGTTTTCCTCCCCGGACAAATCTTTGTATTCGGCGGCTTCATACTACGCGCTAACTCGCTTGGCCATCTGGAGCAGATCGATAGCTACGCCCCTGGCCATCAGGTCAGGTTTGGAAGCTTGAACTACACGACCGACATCTCCGGAGACTTGATCTTTGACGGATTCGAGGCCATGACAGGTGCGCCGAATAGTCACGACGAGCATGACTTAGATCTGACATCGGACGGTGTTCGTGAGATCACACCTGCGGCTGCCCCTGCCCTTAATCTGGAGCCGATCGTGCCATCCGAGGGGCCACACACTCATCGGCGCTAGAGCCGAACACAGGCTTCACCTCCAAACAAATCTGTGTCATCGGACCCTCGGACTCGTCTCTGGCCATAGGTTCCGAACCGCGTGCGTCCGTGCCTATCGAATCTGATTGGGCACCGATCATGGAGTCTACCTCCGTGGACATCTTTCAGCACTCACCCTTGGGCGACGTGCTAAATTCACTGAAATCCCTCTCCCTATCAGGAGACTCTTGGCCGAACTATGTCCGGCTTGAGTGTGAAGCGGACGACGAAGAAATTCGTTCCCCACCCACCACCCACTTAATAGCCACGGTCGATGACTTAGCCGACATGCTTGACTTTCGACTTCGAAGACATCGACGGTATGGATGACGATGCAAGAGAAGAACAGGAACCACCGCCCACAGGGGTTGGACAGCCACATCATCATATGAT
>NC_041387.1:442047983-442134626 GCF_002162155.2 Triticum dicoccoides | reverse complement strand
TGGTGGACACCCCCAAAGAAAGCAATGGCGATGAGGCAATGGAGGATAATATCTTGGAGAAGCATTCTAAGCACCGGCGTCATCGGCGCCGCTCTAAGCCCCGCCATAACAAAAATAGCGATACCAGCACAAGAGATGATAGCAATCCGGATGGTGCCGAAGACAAAAACAATCCAGATGGGCAAGCTAGCCCTAAGGAACAGGCGACAGATGGAGAATCAGAGGATGACAATTACATGCCCCTCTCCGAAGACGAAGTGAGCCTTGGAGACGAAGAATTCATCGTGCATGAGGATCCCGTCGAGCAGGAGCGCTTCAAGCGCCGGCTTACAGCCACTTCAAAAAGCCTGAAGAAGAAGCATCAGCAGCTTCAAGCTGATCAAGATCTGCTAACTGATAGATGGACTGAGATCCTGGCAGCCGAGGAATACGGACTCGAACGCCCAACCAAAAGTTACCCAAAGCGCAGGTTGCTACCTCAGCTCGAGGAGGAGGCATTAAATCCCATACTACCAGCGCTCGATGCGGTTGACCGACCACCTCGTGGCCGAGACAAAGAGGCGTATCAGCCCGAACACCAGCCCGCACCCTGCCGGCAACCTAACAAAAACACTAAGGCCCAGGGCTACAGCAGGACCTGCGAGACGTATTGGAAAACAAACCAGCACAATCAAGATCGATCTATGGATCACGAAGGCGCGCCCCAACGCGTGACGATGACCGTCACGCCGGATATACTAAAAACAAATCCGACCGGACCAAATACAGCAGGCCAGACTCATTTGAACTGCGTAGTGATGTCGCCCGGCATAGAGGCGCCGCACACCCCCTATGCTTCATTAATGAAGTAATGGATCATGAATTCCCAGAAGGGTTTAAACCAATGAACATTGAATCATATGATGGTACAACAGACCCCGCGGTATGGATTGAAGATTTCCTTCTCCACATTCACATGGCCCACAGTGATAATCTACATGCCATCAAGTACCTCCCACTTAAGCTCAAACGACCGGCTCGACATTGGCTGAACAGCTTGCCGGCAAACTCCATTGGCAGTTGGGAGAACCTGGAAGAGGCATTCCTTGACAACTTCTAGGGCACTTATGTGCGACCTCCAGATGCTGATGACTTAAGTCACATAACCCAACAGCCCAGAGAGTCAGCCAGGAAATTCTGGACTCGGTTCCTAACTAAAAAGAACCAAATCGTCGACTGTCCGGATGCCGAAGCCCTAGCGGCCTTTAAGCATAACATCCGCGATGAGTGGCTCGCCCGACACCTCGGCCAAGAAAAGCCGAAGTCCATGGCAGCCCTCACGACACTCATGACCCGCTTTTGTGCGGGCGAGCACAGCTGGCTGGCTCGTAGCAACAGCACATCAAGAAATCCCGGCACTTCAGATGCCAGAGATAGCAACGGCAAGCCACGACGCAATAGACACAAGCGTCGCAACAATGGCGACAATACCGAAGACACGATAGTCAATGCCAGATTCAGTGGATCTAAATCCGGTCAGCGGAAAAAGCCATTTAAAAGAAACAATCCGGGCCCGTCCAGTTTGGACCGCATACTCAATCTCTCATGTCAAATCCACGGCACCCCCAATAAACCAGCCAACCACACCAACAGAGAATGCTGGGTGTTCAAACAGGCCGGCAAGTTGAATGGTGAAAACAAGGAAAAGGGGTTGCATAGCGATGCCAATGAGGAGCCCTGGCGACCGAACATAGGAGGACATAAGAAATTTCGTCCCCAGGTGAAAATGGTGAATATGATATACGCAACCCATATTCCCAAACGGGAACAGAAGCGTGCACTAAGGGACTATGCGATGGAGCCAGTCGCCCCAAAGTTCAACCCATGGTATTCTTGTCTGATCACTTTCGATCCCAGGGACCATCCTACCAGTATCCGTCACGGCGGTTCGGCCGCATTGGTCCTCGACCCCATCATTGACAAATTCCATCTCACACGAGTCCTTATGGATGATGGCAGTAGCCTGAACCTGCTCTATTAGGATACTGTGCTCAAAATGGGCATCGACCCCTCAAGGATCAAGCCCACAAAATCCATCTTTAAAGGTGTCATACCAGGTGTAGAGGCCTGTTGCACGGGCTCAATCACACTGGAAGTAGTCTTCGGATCTCCGGACAACTTCCAAAGCGAGGAGTTAATCTTCGATGTCGTCCCCTTCAGCAGTGGCTATCACGCACTGCTCGGACGAACCACATTTGCCAGATTCAATGCGGTACCGCATTATGCATACCTCAAGCTCAAAATGCCAGGACCTCGCGGGGTTATTGTAGTTAATAGAAACAGAGAGCGCTCGCTTCGTACGGAGGAGCACACTGCGGCCCTCGCAGCAGAAGTACAAAGCAACCTTCTAGACAGACCGCCAATTCGGCGATAAAACCCCTGTACGCGGTCAAGCGAGTCCGGAGTACCCTGCAACAGGATCGTCCGGCACGTCCAGAGCTCGACTAGCAATTCGGCCTCCGTCCTAGTCCCAGTCAAGCGGTGAAATTTGTGCCGCGCGTACATAATTACACACTCAAAATACCATGGGCATAGGCGAAGGCACGACTATGACACGGTCCACAATGCGGTTCGACCGCCCCAGGATCTGTGTATCTTTATACCTTTTTTCCTTTCAAGTCCCTATCTTCGGGAGGCTCTTCCGATAGCCCGACTATCGGACCCATAGCGGGAAGGACACACCAAGGAGACAAGAAGCTTTGGCGTACAAGGGAATCCTCAGGTGGTCTCTGATAACGATCGTTATACCTGTTTTACATACCCGCACGCAGCTCGCTCTTGGTCAGGACGTGTCAAACAGTCCTATTCTGCTTATCGCACTACTTGTACACATACACCTTGGCGTATTATTCAAATAACAATGGAAAATAATGTACAGCGTCAGCTTACTATTACATTTCTTTATCCTTTTCCTTTACTATTTATTTATTACAAATCGCACCCGTACATTTTGGTACGTCCACTTCGCCAGGGTCTTCAGTGTACCCCATAACATGGCAAGAAAAGTCCGAACACTTTCGATAGTGCGGCACCCCGAAGTTATAGCATTATATGCATCATCTCCGAGTAATGTCTTGGGTCAATAGTTGGGTTTGCCCAGCTCCTATGTTTTGGTACCTTACGTTCCGCTATATCGGCTAAGGTAGCACAGGGAGAACTACTGCGATTGTGTCCCGGTTCTTCCGGACGAGCACCTCAGTAGAGAAAGCCGAAAACTAACTGTCATGATGAGGCGAGAGCTGGTCGCTGTTCGAGAGGTCTCAAATCCTTAAAGATTTTTTCCGCTTCGGGCGAGGAATCGACCATGTCCGATTTAGGCCCCAAGTTCGGCCTTCCGAATACTTGGGGCTTCGCCAAAATTTAAAATTGTAGACTTCTATGGCTATGTGAGAGTGATAAAGCTGGATAGTCTGATTGCCTTGTTCGCTGTGCTAAACACATCCTTAAAGGACCAATTCTTTTTGGATAAAGAGTGTTTAGATTTACCCCGAACACCCCAGTACTAGTTACATGGGGGTAGAAGCCGACGACTGGCCAACTCACAGACTTTATAAACGGCCGCACAGAAGGTAATATTTTAAATCAACAAGCGTTATATAGCGCACATGAACTCATTTTCATATTACAGGATGACATGAGTACATTCATTCAAATATTACATCGTTTGCACATTCCTCCGCCACAAGGCGGGCACCCTTTAGGACATCGTCAAAATACTGTTCGGGGTGGCGATGCTCCTTGCCCTTTGGCGGCCCCTCCATCACCAACTTCTCGGCGTCCATCTTCGCCCAGTGCACTTTCGCATGGGCCAAGGCCCTGCGCGCACCTTAAATACAGACTGACCACTTTATGACTTCAAGCCGCGGGATGGCATTCACAAGCCGCTTTACTAGGCCAAAGTAGCTGCTGGGCAGCGGCTCGCCAGGCCACATCCAGACTAGGAGATCCTTCAGGGCCAGTTCAGCCACCTTGTGAAGTTCGACCAGTTGCTTCAACTGGTCGCTCAAGGGCATCGGGTGTTCGGCCCCAATATACTGGGACCAGAACAACTTCTCCGTCGAGCTCCCTTCCTCAGCTTGGTAGAACTCTACGGCATCAGAAATGCTGCGCGGCAGATTTGCGAATGCTCCTGGAGAGCTCCAAATTCGGGTAAGTAAAAAGAAATTCTCCTTCACATGCTTGCTTTGCATATTGAATGCCTTACCCGCCGCAATCTTCTTAGCCGCTTGAACCTCTTGGAGGGCCTTTTGGGCTTTAGCTTTGGCATCCTGTGCACTCTGGCGGGTCTTCGCAAGCTCGGACTCTTGCGTCTTCGAGTCACGCTCCAAGGACCCGTATATTTTGACGAAGTCCTGGAGCTCTTGCTGGACCTCTCCAACCCAAGCCTCTTGTTTCTCGCGCTTGGTGCGCTCCTTGGTTGTCGGCGTTCTGGGAACGGGGGTACCCAGACTTGCCTGCCTGCGGCCTGCGGCGTGGCTCAAGGAGTTGCCCAGTACGGCCGATCTTCATCAACACATGCTCAAGACCCTCGCAAGGGGCCAAGCCTCGAGGGGCGGATGACAGGAGGCTTCCTCGGGCACGGCCTCGTCAGGCTGGCCCGTGAGGAGGCAGAGAGATCAAGGCGGGGTACCTCGCGATGTGCCCATGACGCAAGCCATGACGACCAAGGCCAGGCGGGCGTCAGCCTGCGCAGATTCCTTGTTTCCTCTTTGGTGCAAAGGGGGCAAGCGCAGGCGAGAGTATCAAGCAAAGGCAACCATTTCGGTACAACAAGACCAACACCAGCAGGACGGCAGGATGGAGGTCATCGTGGAGCCCAAGCCGGCGTCACCGTCAGGGTCTTTGGCAGGCGAGGACCAACTTTAGTCAGGATAAGTGTACTAGATGTTCCCCTTTAAAATGGCCAATTGTTGGCGCCCTTCCCACTAAATATTTTGGGAGAGGCCCAGGGCCTTCGCCTATAAATAGGACTAGCCACCCACAGGGTAGGGGGATCCGCATCTGCAGACGGAGGAGACTAGAGGCATCTGATACAGAGAGAGAGAGAGAGAGAGAGAGAGAGAGAGAGAGGCGACTGAACTCCCCTAGCAGTTCATTGCTCCAGCCAAGAACAGACCCTCGTGAGGCTGTTCTTCCATGGTACTCTTCATCATCAGCCCTGAGGCAATCCACACACCACAAACTAGAGTAGGGTATTACACCACAATGGTGGCCTGAACCAGTATAAACCTCGTGTCCTCTGTGGTGTTCTTCGTGTAGTTTAGATCCTTGCGAGGCGGCGAGACATGGGTCGGTAGGGGGTGTGATCTCCGCTGTACCCCAGAGTCCGAACCTTGAGGGTCTGTCGGAACCCGAAATCCGATATTTGGCGCGCCAGGTAGGGGTGCACTGGAATCTGCCTTCCGTCGCTTTGTGATTCACCGCCCGTCCCATCCATGTCAGGCGCTTGTCGAGCCCGCGCCGAGCGCCGGGCCACTCTCGCCACTCGCGTCGCCCAGACGGCCCCCGTTGGCGGGCCCCCCGCCATTCCCCGTCGCCTGCCGTCAACGCCGCCACCGGCCCGGCGGGGAACGAGCAGCAGGCGTCGTCCCTGCATCCTTCGGTGCGGCGAGAAGGCCGCACCACCAGCCCGTCACTGACTCCAGCCGGTTCCTCCTCCCACGTCCGTCGCACTCCTGCGGACGCGCACGCCGCGCTGCTCCTGGCGCGGGAGCTCCTGCAATACCGTCCCGTCGATGACCTCTATGACGAATGGCTCGCCCGCATCACCGAGCTCGTCAGCGCCGCTGGGGGCTCCCCTGCGCCGTCCCTCTCGCTGCACCGCGCCCCGCCCTGCGTGGGCGACGAAGCTCCGGGGGCGCCTCAGCCGCCTCCCACTCAAGAAGGCGCCTTGGCCCCAAGGCGCGTGGCCCCTGGGCGGAACCCACTCCGCCCGGCGCCAGCACAGCAAGAGAAGAGCTGCCAAGAGGTCCCTCGTCCCCAAGAAGCCGCCCGTGTGCTCCCCGCGCCGGCCCGGCACGAACGCGCTCCTGCCCCAGCGCATCAAGACCCCGCGCTGCACCTGGCGGCAGCGCACAGAGACCCGCAAGATCAAGCTCTCCGTCACCCAAGGCCTCCCGCGGCCACTGCAGGCTGCCGTGCCTTCACCACCGAGCTGCGCAGCGTGGCCTGGCCGGGCAAGTTCAAGCCAGACCTGCCCCCGCGCTATGATGGCATGGCTGACCCTGCGGAGTTCCTCCAGCTCTATGAGCTGGGCATCGGAGCCACCAACAGGGACGAGAAGGTCATGGCAAACTGGTTCCCCATGGCGCTCAAGGACGGCGCCTGCACCTGGCTCCTGAACCTGGCTCCTGGCACGATATCCTTCTGGGATGAGATGTGCACCCGATTCATCGCCAACTTCCAGGGCACCCGCGACCGGCCCCCGGCCATGAGCGAATTGCGCTGCATCAAGCAGCCGCTGGGAGAGACCCTGCAGAAGTTCATCCAGCGCTTCAACAACGCTCGTCTTAAGATCCCCAAGGTGTCTGAGGAGGCCATCATCTCGGCCTTCTCCGACGTGTGCGTGACGTCAAGATGAAGGAGGAGCTTGCGATCCATGAGGACCTGTGCACCTCCCTGGAGCTGTTCAACCTGGCGACCAAGTGCGCTAGGGCTGAGGAAGGGCGCCTTTCCCTCCTCGAGCTGCTAGCTGCTGACCCAGAAGAGAAGAAGCCCAAGGCCTAAGACGTGAAGCGCAAGGGGGATGCCGTGCTTGCAGCAGAGCCGGACACCAAGCGCGGCAGGGATCATCCTGAGTCATCCAAGGGCAGCCGGTACTGCGTGTACCACGACCTCCAGACCCACAACACAACCGAATGCCAAAAGCTTAGGGCCGTGCGAGACGTGTGTGCCAGCCGACGCCCCGAGCGCAGTGACCGGGGCTATGGCCAAGGAGGAGGAAGAGGCGGAGGATAATGGGAGGACCGTGGCCCTCGCCAAGGGTGGCGTGACCGACCTCGCGAGGATCGCTGGCAGGACCCGCCTCATGAGGGAGGTTGGAGGGACCCACCTCGCGAGGGGGGTTGGAGGGATGAGCCTCGCGAGGATCGCCCACAAGGCAACGCGGGCTTCCCTCTTCTGCCACCATAGCCGAGGAGGAATGAAGACCATCATCAGGACGAGGGGGCTGGAGGCTTCCAGGAGCCGCGTGCAATCGCTTGCATCTTGGGCGGTGCTCAAGACCCGGCCTCTCAGCGCATCTTCAAGCAGTTTGCTTGCGAAGTGAATGCAGTCCTCCCCAAGCTTGAGGCCACACGCCCTCTCAGGTGGTCAGCATGCGCTATCATGTTCAGCTCAGCGGATCAGCTCAAGTGCGAGGCCACAGCCGGAGTCCTCCCGATGCTTTGTTCGCCAATCATCAGCAATGTGCAAGTCACCAGGACCCTGATCGATGGCAGAGCAAGGCTCAATGTCCTATCCGTCGAGACGTTCAACAATCTCCAAGTGCCCTACAATCAGCTGCAGCCGACCAAGCCTTTCTCAGGAGTCACTGATGGTTCCACGGTTCCGATAGGGCAGGTCCGCCTTCCTGTTACCTTCGGGAAGCGCGACAACTACTGCACCAGGCTCATTGACTTTGACGTCGCTCACATCCGCCTACCGTACAATGCCATCCTCGAGTACCCAGCCCTGGCCAAATTCATGGCCGTGACTCATCACGGTTACAATGTCCTCAAGATGCCAGGAAGCGGTGGAGTTTTCGGCGTTATTCGAACAGGGGTACCCAGACTTGCCTGCCTACGGCCTACGGCATGGCTCAAGGAGTGGCCCAGTACGGCCCATCTTCATCAACACATGCTCAAGACCCTCGCGAGGGGCCAAGCCTTGCGGGGCGGACGACAGGAGGCTTCCTCGGGCATGGCCTCGTCAGGCTGGCTCGCGAGGAGGCGGAGAGATCAAGGCGGGGTACCTCAGGAGGTGCCCATGACGCAAGCCATGACGACCAAGGCCAGGCGGGCGCCGGCCTGCGCAGAGTCCTTGTTTCCTCTTTGGTGCAAACGGGGCAAGCGTAGGCGAGAGTATCAAGCAAAGGCAACCATTTCGGTGCAACAAGACCAAGACCAGCAAGACGGCAGGATGGAGGTCAACGTGGAGCCCAAGCCGGCGTCACCGTCAGGGTCTTTGGCAGGCGAGGACCAATGTCGGTGTCAAAACCGGCGGATCTCGGGTAGGGGGTCCCGAACTGTGCGTCTAGGCGGATGGTAACAGGAGACAAGGGGCACGATGTTTTTACCCAGGTTCGGGCCCTCTGGATGGAGGTAAAACCCTACTCCTGCTTGATTAATATTGATGATATGGGTAGTACAAGAGTGGATCTACCACGAGATCAGGGAGGCTAAACCCTAGAAGCTAGCCTATGGTATGATTGTTGTAATGGTTGTTCGTCCTACGGACTAAAACCCTCCGGTTTATATAGACACTGGAGAGGGCTAGGGTTACACAGAGTCGGTTACAATGGTAGGAGATCTACATATCCGTATTGCCTAGCTTGCCTTCCATGCCAAGGAAAGTCCCATCCGGACACGGGATGAAGTCTTAAATCTTGTATCTTCATAGTCTTGGAGTCCGGCCGATGATGACAGTCCGGCTATCCGGACACCCCCTAGTCCAGGACTCCCTCAGTAGCCCCTGAACCAGGCTTCAATGATAACGAGTCCGGCGCGCATATTGTCTTCGGCATTGCAAGGCGGGTTCCTCTTCCGAATAATTCATATAAGATTGCGAACACCAGGATAGTGTCCAGCTCTGCAAAATAAATTCCTGATACCACCGTAGAGAGAATAATATGTACACAAGTTCAATCTGCTGACATATTTTGTGGCGTGACGTCACACCACTACCAAGCCTTTACTTGAATCGTTTTTATTTACCACCTCAGCGCGTTTAGCGAGGCGGTTTCCTTGGCACGTCTTGTCGAAGCAGAGACCGTGTTCCCCTTATTCCGGGATTCCCATCAACACGGACGTGGGTAACCCAACCGCGCCATTGATTGTGGCGCTTGGGAGATAAGCGAGTTTTACCAGGCCGGTGGGGACGCATAGTCTTCGTCCGCCCATATATAAGGGGATAAGGATCCACCTTTTTAACCTATGCCTTCTTCCTCCTTTGCTTATCCATCTCCGTGCACTCGAGCTCCAGCGCCCAAGTCCGCACATCCCGCCTCAACCTTCTCCAGCCATGTCCGGAGTGGGAGGCAAGTGGATGGCCTCCTCTGTTACGGAGGGGCACATTGAGAAGTTGCGCGGCGCCGGATACCTGTCCAGCGACATCGCACACCGGCTGCCTGATGAGGGGCAGCTCATCCCCACCCCCAGGCCCCATGAGAGGGTCGTATTTCTTCCCCAGTTCCTCTACGGACTGGGCTTGCCACTTCACCCCTTCGTCTGGGGGCTCATGTACTACTACGGCCTGGACTTCCATGATCTGGCGCCAAACTTCATCCTCAACATCTCGGTGTTTATCGTCGTGTGCGAGGCCTTCCTCTGCACCCAGCCTCACTTTGGCTTGTGGCTAAAGACCTTCAATGTCAAGCCGAAGGTGGTGAAGGGCGTCCAAGCGGAGTGCGGAGGCGCCATGGTGGGAAAAATGCCCAACGTCACCTGGCTCGAGGGCGCCTTCGTGGAGTCCATCAAAGGGTGGCAATCGTGGTGGTTCTACATCACCGAGCCGCGTGACCCTAAATGGGCAGCGGCCCCCGAGTTCAGATCTGGTACACCCATGCAGCTCACCTCCTGGAAAGAGAAGGGCTTTCTATGTGGTAGTTCGGAGGAGCTGACCGGACTCCAGTCCTGTCTCCAGACCCTGGTGAATAAGAAGCTTAAGCTTGTCAACGTGATCCAGGTCATGCTCGTCCGTCGGGTTCTCCCCTGCCAGCAACGAGCCTTCAATTTGTGGGAGTTTGATCCGGCACAGCACCGGACCCTGAGCGGGCTCTTCGACACGACGTACGAAGCTGCCTGGAGGGTGCTGTTCAAGGGCGGAGAAGCCCCCACATCCGCGACTGAAGATCATGGATTCAGCACGCAGCGCCCGGCCGGCGAGGTAAGCTACGTTATCCTTTATGGGACACTCATTTCTTTCATAGTTTGACTCTATGTGGGATCTGAAACTCCCAATGCCTTTAACAGGACTGGCAGAAGACGTCCGGACAGGTTAACTGTCCGGCTCCCCTTCCCGAAGACCAAGCGGACACCCGTTTGACGGGGCTGCTGGTTCTGGCCCTTTACGTGGTGCCGGAGAAGAAGGCCAAGAAGAAGGCCACGGGAACCTGAAGGAGTTCCCGGCGCCAGGTGGTATCAGACTCATCATCTGATGACTCCGAGGCGGACTCCTCCCCCGAGGAGGAGGAGAAAGAGGCCTCTTCCCCAGCGGGGGGAGAGAAGAAGAGGAAGGCCTCCCCAACGAGGGCAGCCGAAGGGTCCAAGAAAGGACGGACCCTCCCTCCGGACTGCTCCGCCAATGCCGACGACGGCGACAAGGAGTGGCCCTCAAGGGCCAAGCCCCTGGCAAGATCGTAAGTGTCCGCATTCCTGGATGATTTATAATTTCTCCTTTTGCCACGTGGTGTCCTTCTAATGCCGCATACAACCTGTAGTCCAGCCGAGGACGATCTTCCCGCTTCGTCGAGCGGGTCCTTGGCTCCGTCGGATATGGATTCCCTTCCGACCGCCTCCACCCCTCGTGACGCTGATGACGCCGAGGTGGGATCCCAGGAGGGGACCCACCAGGAGGGGGAGGCTCCGGAGGTGCCACAGGGCAACCTCCCGGACTTCGCACCGGACTCCGTACCGGAACCCGCAGTGGTTCCGAGTCCGGCAGGCGGCCCCTTCATAAGAAGGGCAGGACTGTGACACCGGCGGCCGCCGTCCAACCGGAGGCGCCGGATAACATGTTGGAGGCGCTCAATGGCGCTTCCATCGAAGAACAACACCGCACTGTCATGAGTGCGGTGATACAGAAGGTTCAGATCGCCAAGAGCGGGCTGACCGAAGCCTGCAGCAGCCTTCTAACAGGCTTTGAGGTAAGAAATTTAAAATATGTAATATGATACCACATAGACAGTAGCCCCTGATGCTCGGTTCGGTGTTCGGAAAGAGAAGCCGGACTAAGGATCTAAAAAGATATACGCAGGAGGTCTAAAAAATATGTCAATATGGGATTGCAGGCTGCGCTGCTGACCTCTGCCGCACTGACTGCGGAGGTCGATGCTTTGAAGCAGAACCTCGAGCGGTCCGAGAGCGAGCTCGGCCGTGCCAAGAAGCGACTCGAGGACAGGGAAGGTGAGTGACACCGTATTAAATTTGTACCTTACAGAAAAGGATTTTGGTTGCAAGAGAAATAACAAGGATAACATGGGTACTATAGGGGCCACGAATGAGGTGACGACCCTGAAGGAGGTGGTGTGTGCGGCCGAACGCAATGCGGCCGCAGAGCGAGCCAAGCGGGAGAAGCAGGAGGCGCGGGTGGCGGAGGTGCAGCAAGAGCTCCAGGCTCTCATGGAAAAACATGAGAGTTTGGAGCGCGACTCAAGGACTCGAGAGTCCGAGCTTGCATCGGCTCTTGAGAGCGCCAAAGCCGCTAAGGCCGAAGCCCTCAAGGCCCTCCAGGAGGTCGAGGATTTGAAGAAAATAGCAGCGGGTAAGGCATTTTTCATGCAAAGCAAGCATGTGAATGTAAATTACCTATTACTTACCCGAATTCAGAGCTCTCCAGGAGCATTCGCGGATCTGCCCCGCAGCGTGTCAGATGCTGCCGCTTTCTACCGGGCCGAGGAGGGGAGCTCGACGGAGAAGGTCTTCTGGTCTCAGTATGCTGAGGCCGGACATCCGGTGCCCCTTAGCGACCAGCTGAAGCAGCTGGTCGAGCTCCATAAGGTAGCCGAACAGGCCATGAAGGGCCTTATAGTTCGGCTGTGGCCCAAGGAGGCCATGCGTGGGAGCTACTTCGGCCTGGTACGGCGGCTGGTGGACGCGTGTCCCTGGGTGGAGGTCGTCAAGCATTGCGCCTGCATTGAAAGTGCCTGTCGGGCCCCGTGCAAAGGTGCACTGGGGCAGGATGGATGCTGAGAAGCTGCTGACAGACGCGCCGCCGGCGGGCAAGTAGTATCGTACGCCCGAAATGTATTATAAGAGTGTCCTGAAGGGTGCCCGCATGATTGCGGGTGAGTGCTCCAAAGATGTAATATTTGAGTAGACTCGCATTTTGTTATCCTGTGCGGTGAAAACCTTGTTCCTGTGTGCTAAGCAACGCCTTTTAATTTAAAATATTACCTTCTGTGCGTCCGTTTATCAAATATGAGAGATGGCAAGTCGTCGGCTTCAGCCCCCATGCCACTAGTGCTGGGGTGTTCGGGATAAACTTGAGCACTCTTGTTCCCATGTTTGGGTCCATCTAGGGAGGCGCTCAACACAACGAACGAGGCAACCGGACTTATAATGCTTGAACACTCTCACTTAGCCATAGAATTCTATAATTTTAAATTTCGGCGAAGCCCCTAGTGTTCAGAAGACCGAGTTCGGGGCGCTATCCACGCCTGGGCCGGACGAAGCCGGTTCCTCGCTCTAAGCGGCATAAGTCTTTAGGGACTCGAAAAAACCTCTCGAACAGCGACCAGCTCTCGCCTTATCATGACGGTCAGTTTTAGCTTTCTCCACTAAGGCGCTCGGCAAGCTCAACCGGGGTGCAATCGCAGTGGTTCTCCCGGTGCTACCTTAGCCGATAAAACGGAACGTAAGGTACCAAAACATGGGAGCCGGGCAAACCCAACTATTGACCCAAGACATGATTCGGAGCCGATGCATATAATGCTATAAGTTCGGGGTGCTGCACTTGTGGAAGTGTTCGGACTTATCACACCATAATGCGGGGAATTTAAGCCCCTGGTGTATTCGGCCGTACCAAAGTGTACGGATGCAAGATGTCATAAATGAACATATATATAAGAAAGAAATGCAATTATAAGCGAAAAGCGATGCATTGTTTATTCAAGGAATTCTGCGATGAATGCAGAACGATACAAATAGTGCGGTAAGCAAGGGGTAAGACTATTTAACATGTCCCCCTCCAGGGGTAGGCTGTGGATTGGTGTATGAAAACGGATTTAATGCTCGTAATGGAGACCACCTGGATACTCGCCGTAGCCCTTCTTATCCCCTGGCTGTTGCATCGTGTGTTCGGCAGGCCTACTGCCGAACAGGGCTTCTGGTGAACGGAGTCCTGTGCGTAAAAAAATAAAAATAAAAAGAGTCACACACTTGGGAGCCCCTGGTGCGGTTAAGCCACATTCTGGGCCTGTGGTGGCCGTGCCCCTCCCCTTATGCCCATGGTATCTCCAGAGTGTAATGATGTACGCGAAGGACCAGTCTTGCAACTTGGCAGGGGCTGGGTTTGGGGCCGCATTGCTACGCGTGCTCAGAACGTGCCAGGTGGTCTTGTTGTAGGTTACTCCGGGCGCGTTTGGCCGTGTCCGGTCGCTTAACGGCCGGACTCAAAAATTGCCTTAAGAGGCTGCTCTGTACTTCTGCCGCGAGAGCCGCTGTGTGTTCCTCCGTTCGGAGGGAGCGTTCAGTGTTTCCGTTGACCGTGATGACTCCTCGAGGGCCTGGCATCTTGAGCTTGAGGTATGCGTAATGCGGCACCATGTTAAATTTTGCAAACACGGTCCGTCCAAGCAGAGCGTGATAGCCGCTGCGGAATGGGACTATGTCGAAGATTAACTCCTCGCTTCGGAAGTTATCCGGGGATCCGAAGACCACTTCCAGTGTGACTGAGCTTGTACAATTGGCCTCTACACCTGGTATGACGCCTTTGAAGGTCGTCTTTATAGGTTTAATCCTTGAGGGGTCTATGCCCATCTTGCACACTGTGTCCTGATAAAGCAGGTTCAGGCTGTTGCTGCCGTCCATCAGGACTCTGGTGAGGTGAAATCCATCGATGATTGGGTCAAAAACCAATGCGGCAAATCCGCCATGACGGATACTGGTGGGGTGGTCCCTTCGATCAAAAGTGATCGGGCAAGAGGACCATGGATTGAACTTCTGGGCAACTGGCTCCATCGCATATACGTCCCTAAGTGCACACTTCCGCTCCCTCTTGGGTATGTGGGTTGCGTATATCATGTTTACCATCCGTACTTGTGGGGGGAAACCCTTCTGTCCTCTATTGTTCGGCGGCCGGGTCTCTTCCTCGTCATCGCTATGCAGCCCCTTGTCATTGTTTTCGGCGATTAACTTGCCTGCCTGCTTGAATACCCAACAATCCCTGTTGGTGTGATTGGCTGGCTTTTCGAGGGTGCCGTGTATCTGGCACGAGCAGTCGAGTATTCGGTCCAAATTGGACGGACCCGGTGTAGTTCTTTTGAATGGCTTTTTCCGCTGACCGGGTTTGGAGCCTCTGAATCCGGCGTTGACTGCCGTATCCTCAGTGTTATCACCGTTAACGCGGCGTTTGTTTTTGTTTTGACGCGACCTGCCATTACGGTCCTTGGTATCCGGACTGCCAGAATTTTTGCTGAGGTTGTTACTACGGGCTAGCCAGCTGTCCTCTCCCGCACAAAAGCGGGTCATGAGTGATGTGAGGGCTGCCATGGATTTCGGCTTTTCCTGTCCTAGGTGCCGGGCTAGCCACTCGTCGTGGATGTTATGTTTGAAGGCTGCGAGGGCCTCTGCATCCGGACAGTCAATGATTTGATTTTTCTTTGTTAAGAACCGTGTCCAGAACTGTCTGGCCGATTCGTCTGGCTGCTGAATTATGTGGCTTAGGTCATCGGCGTCTGGTGGTCGCACATATGTGCCCTGGAAGTTGTCAAGGAATGCGGCTTCCAGGTCCTCCCAACAGCCAATTGACTCTGCTGGCAAGCTGTTAAGCCAATGCCGAGATGGTCCTTTAAGCTTGAGTGGGAGATATTTGATGGCGTGAAGATCATCACCACGGGCCATATGGATATGAAGGAGATAGTCTTCGATCCAAACCGCGGGGTCTGTTGCGCCATCGTAGGATTCAATGTTCACGGGTTTAAACCCTTCAGGGATTTGATGATCCATTACTTCATCTGTGAAGCATAGTGGGTGTGCGGCACCTCTGTATTGGGCAATATCACGACGTAGCTCAAGCGAGCTTTGTCTACTGTGTTTGCCCCGGCCGGAGTTGCTGTATCCGGCGCGACGGTAGTCGTCGCGCATCGTGGGGCGCCACGTGATCCGTAGATCGATCTTGATTGTCTTGCCTTGTCCTCCAATATGTCTCACAAGTCCGGCGCATTCCCCCGTGGCTTCGTACTTTTCGAGCGGTGCCGGGGTACGGTTCTGGTGGAGGTCCTAGATGCCTCTCTGTCGCGGCCACGAGGTGGTCCGTCTGCCGTATTGTGCGCTGGTGATGAAGGTTTATATACCTCCTCCTCTAATCGAGGGAGCAACTTGCGTTTGGGGTAGCTTTTGGAGGGGCGTTCGAGTTCATACTCTTCGGCCGCAAGGACTTCAGTCCATCTGTCGACTAGCAGGTCTTGGTCAGCTCTAAGCTGTTGCTGCTTTTTCTTTAGGCTGCTCGCCGTGGCCATAAGCCTGCGTTTGTAACGCTCTTGTTCGACGGGATCCTCGGGCACGACGAATTCGTCGTCGTTGAGGCTTGCCTCGTCTCCGGAATGAGGCATGTAATTATCATCCTCTACCTCTTCGTCTGCCGCTCTCTTGTGAGGGCTGGCTTCTCCGTCCTCCTGTGCTAAATCTTGCTGGAGGGGGTTATCTTCGGCACTCTCTAGGGTGTTATTATCTCCGATGCCGGATTCTCCATTCTTGCTGTGGCGGGATTTAGAGCGGCGCCGCTGGCGCCGGCGCTTGGGCTATTTCTTGGAGGAGCCTTCCTCTGCTGCATCCTCGCCGTTCCCATCCTTTGGGATGTCCACCATGTATATGTCGTATGACGAGGTGGTCTTCCAGTGCCCAGTAGGCGCTGGTTCTTGGTCGTCGCCGGCATCGTCGTCCTTACCGTCGATGTCTTTGGAGTCGTAATCTAGCATGTCGGTTAGATTGTCGACAGTGGCTACAAAGTGGGTGGTGGGTGGGCTTTGAATTTCTTCTTCGTCCGCATCCCAACCGTCCTGACCGCAGTCTGGCCAGGGCTCTCCTGACAATGAGAGATACTTTAGCGAATTCAGAATATCGCCAAAAGGCGAGTGCTGAAAGATGTCCGCGGCGGTGAACTCCATGATCGGCGCCCAATCGGATTCGATTGGTAGGGGCGCAGGAGGTTCGGAGTCCGGCAAGGAGTCCGACACCTCGGAGTCACGAGCTTTACAAGGGACAAGGTTAGTATTCGGCTCCATCGCCGTAGAGATTGCAGCCCCCGAGGCGGTTTCTAGCCACCCATCCTCGATCTGGGCGGTCGGCTCCGAACTAAGGGTCGGAGCGGACTCATGTGCGGCCTCCAGGGCACTGTCCGGCAGCAGAGCAAAATCATGCCCATCGTGACAGTGCGGCGTGCTCGGCTGTGGCTCGAATCCGTCGAAGATCAAGTCTCCGCGGATGTCAGCCGTGAAGTTTAGACTTCCAAATCTGACCTGACGGCCAGGGGCGTAGCTTTCGATCTGCTCCAGATGGCCAAGCGAATTGGCCCGCAGTGCAAAGCCACCGAATACGAAGATCTGTCCGGGGAGAAAAGCCTCACCCTGGACTGCGTCGTTATTGATGATCGAAGGAGCCATCAAGCCTATTAGTGACGACACAGAGGAACTCTCAATGAAAGCACCAATGTCGGTGTCAAAACCGGCGGATCTCAGGTAGGGGGTCCCGAACTGTGGTCTAGGCGGATGGTAACAGGAGACAAGGGGCACGATGTTTTTACCTAGGTTCGGGCCCTCTCGATGGAGGTAAAACCCTACTCCTGCTTGAGTAATATTGATGATATGGGTAGTACAAGAGTGGATCTACCACGAGATCAAGGAGGCTAAATCCTAGAAGCTAGCCTATGGTATGATTGTTGTAATGGTTGTTCGTCCTACGGACTAAAACCCTCCAGTTTATATAGACACCGGAGAGGGCTAGGATTACACAGAGTCGGTTACAATGGTAGGAGATCTACATATCCGTATTGCCTAGCTTGCCTTCCACGCCAGGGAAAGTCCCATCCGGACACGGGATGAAGTCTTCAATCTTGTATCTTCATAGTCTTGGAGTCCGGCCGATGATGATAGTCCGGCTATCCGGACACCCCCTAGTCCAGGACTCCCTCAACCAACTTTAGTCATGATAAGTGTACTAGATGTTCCCCTTCAAAATGGCCAATTGTTGGCGCCCTTCTCGCTCAATATTTGGAGAGAGGCCCAGGGCCTTCGCCTATAAATAGAACTAGCCACCCACAGGGTAGGGGGGTCCGCATCTGCAGACGGAGGAGACTAGAGGCATCTGATACACAGAGAGAGAGGCGACTGAACTCCCCTAGCAGTTCATCGCTACAGCCAAGAACAGACCCTCACGAGGTTGTTTTTCCATTGTACTGTTCATCATCAGCCCCCGAGGCAATCCACACACCACAAACTGGAGTAGGGTATTACACCACAATGGTGGCCTGAACCAGTATAAACCTCGTGTCCTCTGTGTTTTTCTTCGTGTAGTTTAGATCATTGTGAGGCGGCGAGACATGGGTCGGCAGGGGGTGTGATCTCTGCGTGCACCCCAGAGTTCGAACCTTGAGGGTCTGCCGGAACTCGAAATCCGACATTTGGCGCGCTAGGTAGGGGTGCGCCGGAATCTGCCTTCCGTCGCTTTGTGTTTCGCCGCCCGTCCCATCCATGTCAGATGCTCATCGAGCCCGCGCCGAGCGCCGGGCCGCTCTCGCCACTCGCGTCACCTAGACGGCCCCCATCGGCGGGCTCCCCCGCCATTCCCCATGGCCTGCCATGAACGCCGCCACTGGCCTGGCGGGGAACGAGCAGCAGGCGTCGTCCCTGCATCCTTCGGTGCCGCGAGAAGGCCGCACCACCACCCTGTCACTAACTCCAGCCGGTTCCTCCTCCCACACCCGTCGCGCTCCTGCGGATGCACACGCCACGCTGCTCCTGGCGAGGGAGCTCCTGCACTACCGTCCCGTCGACGACCTCTATGACGAATGGCTCGCCTGTATCACCGAGCTCGTCAGCGCCGCTGGGGGCTCCCCTGCGCCGTCCCTCTCGCTGCACCACGCCCCGCCCTGCGCGGGCGACGAAGCTCCGGGGGCGCCTCAGCCGCCTCCCCCTCAAGAAGGCGCCTTGGCTGACCCTGTGAAGTTCCTCCAGCTCTATGAGCTGGGCATCGAAGCCACCAACAGGGACGAGAAGGTCATGGCAAACTGGTTCCCCATGGCGCTCAAGGACGGCGCCCGCACCTGGCTCCTGAAACTGGCTCCTAGCACGATATCCTCTTGGGATGAGATGCGCACGGATTCATCACCAACTTCCAAGGCACCCGCGACCGGCCCCCGACCATGAGCGACTTGCGCCGCATCAAGCAGCCGCCGGGAGAGACCCTGCAGAAGTTCATCCAGCACTTCAACAGCACTCGCCTTAAGATCCTCAAGGTGTCTGAGGAGGCCATCATCTCGGCCTTCTCTGACGGCATGCGTGACGTCAAGATGAAGGAGGAGCTTGCGATCCATGAGGACCTGTGCACCTCCTTGGAGCTGTTCAACCTGGCGACCAAGTGCACTAGGGCTAAGGAAGGGCGCCTTTCCCTCCTCGAGCTGCCAGCTGCTGACCCAGAAGAGAAGAAGCCCAAGGCCAAAGACATGAAGCACAAGGGGGCTGCCATGCTTGCAGCAAAGCTGGACACCAAGCGCGGCAGGGATCAGCCTGAGTCATCCAAGGGCAGCCGGTACTGCATGTACCACGACCTCCACACCCACAACACCAACGAATGCCAAGAGCTCAGGGCCGTGCGAGACGTGCGTTGTCGGTGCCAAAACTAGCGGATCTCGGGTAGGGGGTCCCGAACTGTGCGTCTAGGCGGATGGTAACAGGAGACAAGGGACACGATGTTTTTACCCAGGTTCGGGCCCTCTCGATGGAGGTAAAACCCTACTCCTGCTTGATTGATATTGATGATATGGGTAGTACAAGAGTGGATCTACCACGAGATCAAGGAGGATAAACCCTAGAAGCTACTCTATGGTATGATTGTTGTAATGGTTGTTCGTCCTACGGACTAAAACCCTCCGGTTCATATAGACACCGGAGAGGGCTAGGGTTACACAGAGTCGGTTACAATGGTAGGAGATCTACATATCCGTATTGCCTAGCTTGCCTTCCACGCCAAGGAAAGTCCCATCCGGACACGGAACGAAGTCTTCAATCTTGTATCTTCATTGTCTTGGAGTCCGGCCGATGATGATAGTCCGGCTATCCAGACACCCCCTAGTCCAGGACTCCCTCATGCGTGCCGGCCGACGCCCCAAGCGCTGTGACCGGGGCTATGGCCGAGGAGGAGGAAGAGGCGGAGGACGATGGGAGGACCGTGGCCCTCGCCAAGGGTGGCGTGACCGACCTCGCGAGGACCGCTCGCAGGACCAGCCTCGTGAGGGAGGTTGGAGGACCCACCTCGCGAGGGGGGTTGGAGGGATCAGCCTCGCGAGGATCGCCCATAAGGCAATACGGGCCTCCCTCCTCTGCCACCACAACCGAGGAGGAATGAAGACCATCATCAGGACGAGGGGGCTGGAGGCTTCCAGGAGCCGCGTGCAATCGCTTGCATGTTGGGCGGCGCTCAAGCCCCGGCCTCTCAGTGCATCTTCAAGCAGTTTTCTCGCGAAGTGAATGGAGTCCTCCCCAAGCTTGAGGCCACACGCCCTCTCAGGTGGTCAGCGTGCGCTATCACGTTCAGCTCAGCGGATCAGCTCAAGTGCGCGGCCACAGCCGGAGTCCTCCCGATGTATTGTTCCCCAATCATCAGCAATGTGCAAGTCACCAGGACCCTCATCGATGGCGGAGTAGGGCTGAGTGTCCTATCCGTCGAGATGTTCAACAATCTCCAAGTGCCCTACAATCAGCTGCAGCCGACCAAGCCTTTCTCAGGAGTCATTGATGGTTCCGCGGTTCCGATAGGGCAGGTCCGCCTTCCTGTTACCTTCGGGAAGCGTGACAACTACCGCACCGAGCTCATTGACTTCGACGTTGCTCACATCCGCCTGCCGTACAATGCCATCCTCGGTACCCAGCCCTGGCCAAGTTCATGGCCGTGACCCATCATGGTTACAATGTCATCAAGATGCCAGGAAGCGGTGGAGTCATCACGGTGCCTTGTGAAGAGAGAGACGCTGTGTGTTCTCTGGAGCGTGCTTTCCAAGCCGCATCAATTGAATACCCAGATCACAGGAGCGGGAGGCTTCCCGAGGCTGCTCCTAAGAAGAAGAAGTCATCGCCTGGCCCGACCCCTCGGGAGGCAGGCCCCTCAGGGTCCGCACCTGTTCAAGGGCACCTCCTTCTATCGCATAGGAAGGCGCGCCCGACGCCCTCCTCGAGCAAGGCTCGGGGGCTCTCTCCTGGAGGGCCATCAACTTTGCTAAGATCACGAGGAAGGCGCTCGGGCACCACTTGGAGGCGTGCTTCAACGCACGTTTCCATCATGAAGGAGCAAGGCAAGGAGGGCCAAACCCTCGGGAGTTCGTCAGCGAGATCATTCAGGAGCTGCAGGAGTCAAGAGTCATGAGTGGTGTCGGATTCCGGGTTCCGGCAGACCCTTGAGGTTCGAACACTGGGGTGCGCGCGGAGGTTTCGCCCTCTGCCTACCTGCTCCTTGCCGAATCGCTAGGATCTAAACTACTAAACAGAACAACACAAGAGACACGAGTGAGGGTGTCCTGGACTAGGGGGTGTCCGGATAGCCGGACTACCATCGTCAGCTGGACTTCAAGACTATGAAGATACAAGATTGAAGACTCCGTCCCGTGTCCGGATTGGACTTTCCTTGGCGTGGAAGGCAAGCTTGGAGATACGGATATGTAGATCTCCTACCATTGTAACCGACTCTGTGTAACCCTAGCCCTCTCTGGTGTCTATATAAACCGGAGGGTTTTAGTCCGAAGGACACAACAACCATTACAACAATCATACCATAGGCTAGCTTCTAGGGTTTAGCCTCCTTGATCTCGTGGTAGATCCACTCTTGTACTACCCATATCATCAATATCAATCAAGCAGGAGTAGGGTTTTACCTCCATCGAGAGGGCCCGAACCTGGGTAAAAACATCGTGTCCCTTGTCTCCTGTTACCACCCGCCTAGACGCACAGTTCAGGACCCCCTACCCGAGATCCGCCGGTTTTGACACCGACATTGGTGCTTTCATTGAGAGTTCCTCTGTGCCGTCACCGATGGGAAGGATGCCTCCTCCCGTCTTCAAGGACGGTATTTTCGCCAAAGGAGCCCTGGCCGCCGGCCAAACTATTCGTCTAGGTGGTTTTCTTATGACCTCCTGTCCGGCCACCGCTTCGACAATGACCTCTCAGGTCGTCAAAAGCAATCTTCACGTCAGCTCGGAATTCGCCGAGCGGCTGGATCCAATAGAGCTCTCATCCGTAAACGATCTCTTGGATCGCATCGCCGCCCTGGGAGTCGCTACAGACTACAATCGGATTGGGCTTAAAACCGATCTAAGAGAGATTAACTCTCCCCAGGTCACCCACCACGTTGCAGTGGTAGAGGAACAACACGGCGACTCTTCTCCTATATGGAAAACTAGTCATGTCCGGGCGGCCGAACCCTCCATGCCGAATTCCCGCGGAGGGACAGACTTCGATCAAGCACTGAACCTAAAGTCAGGCATCGGACCAGACTCGTTGGACAGCGTTCCACTTTCCAAGCTTCCAAATTCGGAAACTTCTTGGCCCTTGAGCCTTGAGATGGGTAGGGTTCCGGACTCAATTCCACCCACCCACCCAGACATATGCGATCTATCTCTAATCCGGCAAGAGCCTGCTGAAACAGTACATCATTACTGGGCCAGATTCCTCCTGGTTATGGACAGGATAAAGGACTGCCGGGAGGGAAACGCAATCTCAATCTTTTGCAATAATTGCACGGATGAGGGAATCTTGAATGCCATCAGCCGTCGTGAAGTTACACGCTTCGCCGACCTGGCGTCCATAGTACGAAAGTACTGTGCGATGGAGAGTTTCCAGAAAACCGAAATTAAGTTTTGGGACAATACGGCCCCGAATACAACCCCAGTCCACAACAAGAGGGTGCATCACACTCAGGCACCGGGTACAAAAACCAAAAAGCAAAAACCCCATAAAGGGCACGGAACCGTACTGGAGGGGTGGCTTAGCGGACCCTGTAAAATTCACAGTACAGAGGGCGCCACCCAACACATAGCCTTCGAGCATGTTGGATATTACGGCAGGTGGCCAAAAGTGGCGAGGAGCTTCTAGCCCCGGGAAACCACTCCAACAATACTAGTACGGTATCAACAGTCTTCAAGACTTTCGCATCAAATAACATGCGGAAACGAACAATCCGCAGCCTCGCCGAAATCTACCAAGTAGCAACAACAAATCCATGGAGCGACATAGCCATCACCTTCAACGCTAGCGACGAACCTAAATTCCGAACAGCCCGAGCACCAGCCGCACTGGTACTTAGTCCAATAGTGGACGGCTTTCGACTCACCAAGGTACTCATGTATGGCGGCAGCGGATTAAACCTCATCTACGAGGAAACTCTTCAAAAAATGGAAATAGACTGGACCGCATTGAGCACAGCAGCACAACCTTCAGAGGAATAATCCCTAGCCGGGAAGCGCACTGCACCAGAAAAATCACACTCGATGTGGTGTTCGGTTCGCCGGACAATTACAGATCCGAAGAAGTCACGTTCCCAGTGGCCCCGTTCAACAGCGGATATCACGCTATATTAGGACGAGAGGCATTCACAATTTTTCAAGCCGTACCCCACTACGGGTACATGAAGCTCAAAATGCCTGGGCCCAGCGGAATAATCACTCTCGTTAGTGATCCGGACATAGCACTCCGCGCCGAAAACAAGACAGTCGCATTAGCCCTGGAGGCATTATCCGAAGCCCTAGCGGTAGAAGAACTCACCGCGCTACGCTCTATGGTGAATAGGGACGATGTGATACTCGATAAGAGATCCAAGTCCACCTCCTTTAAACCAGCGGATGAAATAGTAAAATTCCAGGTCCATCCAACGGACCCGACAAAGACGGCCTCCATCGGGGCACAGTTGAACCCTGATGTAGACGCCGCACTGCGAGAATTCCTTCGAGAAAATTGGCACATCTTCGCCTGGCACCCTTCAGATATGCCGGGAATCCCACGCAGATTAGCAGAGCACAGCCTAAACATCCTAAAAGGATTCAAGCCAGTCAAACAGGCTCTCCGACGATTTTCCGAGCCCAAAAGACAGGCAATGGGAGAAGAGCTAGCCAAACTATTGGAAGCCGGATTCAACAGAGACATCAAACATCTGGATTGGCTAGCAAACCTGGTAATGGTACCAAAGAAGGACAAATCCTGGCGCCTATGTGTCGATTTTAAAGACCTCAACAAGGCTTGCCCAAAGGATCCCTTCCCCCTCCCCCGCATCGACCAGATAATCGATGCTACCGCAGGACACGATTCATTGTGCTTCCTGGACGCATACTCCGGCTACCATCAAATCAAGATGGCAGAAGCGGACCAAGCCGCAACGGCATTCATCACTCCATGCGTACCATTCTGCTTCAACACGATGCCCTTCGGACTTAAAAACGCCGGCGACACATATCCGCGCATGATTCAAACATGTCTGGCCACCCAGATCGGCAAAACAGTGGAGGCATACGTAGACGACGTAGTCGTCAAAACCAAACACGTTGAAACTCTAGTAGACGACTTGAGGCTCACATTCAAAAACCTCAGAGCATATGACATACAGCTGAATCCGGAAAAATGCGTTTTCGGCGTACCAGCCGGAAAGCTCCTGGGCTTCATTGTATTCGGCAGAGGAATTGAAGCGAACCCAGCCAAGATCCGAGCTCTGTCACAGCTGGATATCCCAAAGGACCTTAAACAAATACAAAAATTGACTGGATGTGTGGTAGCTCTAAGCCGCGTTATCTCCCATTTGGGAGAAAAGGCACTGCCCCTCTATCGCCTCCTCAGATGCACCGAACACTTCAAGTGGACGGATGCTGCCACTGCCGGACTCGAAGAAATAAATGCCATATTGGCAACAAATCCGGTCCTGGCTGCGCCTAACCCAGGCGAACCAATGTTGTTATACATCGCGGCAACACATCAAGTTGTAAGCGCGGTACTCGTCATAGAACGAGAGACAGAAGGGCATAAATTCCCTCTTCAGAAACCAGTGTACTACGTATCCACTGTTTTAACTCCCTGCAAGTCGCGTTACCCGCACTATCAAAAGATAGCGTATGCGGTGTTCATGGCATCCCGGAAGCTCCGACACTACTTTCAAGAGTGTTCGATAACAGTGGCTTCCGAAGTACCCCTTAATGACATTATAAACAACCGCGACGCGACGGGCAGGATTGCAAAATGGGCCATTGAGCTCTTACCATTCGATATAACTTACAAACCTCGGCGAGCTATAAAGTCGCAAGTTTTGGCTGACTTTGTCGCTGAGTGGACGGAAGCCGAACTCCCTAAAGAGTACGGCGCATACTCCAATTGGATTATGCACTTCGACGCTTCCAAAATGTTGGCCGGGTTGGGGGCTGGCGTCGTACTGACGTCCCCAACCGGGGACACAGTCCAATACATACTTCAGATAATGTACACGGACTCCAACAACGCAGCCGAATACAAGGCCCTTTTACATGGCCTCCGGATGGCAATCTCCAAGGGCATTCAACGCCTAGAGGTGCGTGGGGACTCAAACCTCGCAATATCCCAAGTAAATGGAGACTTTGACGCCAAGGATCCGAAAATGGCAGCCTATCGTAATGTCATCTTAAAAATGTCAGCTCGGTTCGAAGGACTTGAATTCCACCACGTAGCCCGGGATAATAACCAAGCAGCCGACGTACTGGCACGCATCGGCGCAAAACGTGATGTTGTCCCTCCAAATATCTTCCTCGAACGGCTCTTTAAGCCATCCGTACAATGGGAAAAGGAGTCCGGAAATAACAAACCGGAAACAGCCGCCCCAACCGACACAAAGCAATCTGACATAATCGGCAATTCAGCCGATGAAATAACACCCTCAGCCCACGACATAATGGCAGTAATCGCCCCGTGGACAGAGCCATTCCTAGCCTACTTGCTTAGGCATGAACTTCCCGAAGACCAAAATGAGGCCCGCTGCATAGTCCGGCGATCTAAAGCCTACAAGGTCCATAGGGAGAACTCTATAAGAAAATCACAACCGGAGTCCTTCAAAGGTGTATCTCCGAAGAGGAAGGGTGAAACCTTCTGGCTGAAATTCATGCCGGACTAGGCGGACACCACGCCGTAGCTCGAGCCCTTGTAGGAAAGGCATTCCGTACAGGATTTTATTGGCCGACGGCCCGGGCAGATGCTCAGGACTTAGTCCAAAGATGCGTTGGTTGTCAGCTCTTTGCTAATCAGAGCCATATGCCACCCAGCGCCCTCAAAACTATACCCATTACCTGGCCGTTCGCGGTCTGGGGGCTTGACATGGTTGGACCCCTTAAAGGGGGAACCCACAAGCAAAGGTACCTATTGGTCATGGTGGATAAATTCACCAAATGGATAGAGGCCAAGCCAGTTAAAACGGCAGAGTCCGGACCAGTGATAGACTTTGTATCCGGGGTAGTACACCGTTATGGTGTCCCCCATAGCATCATTACTGATAACGGCACGAACTTCACGGCCGACGAGGTTAAATCATGGTGCAAAAATATGGGCATTAAGCTCGATTACGCTTTAGTCTATCATCCTCAAACCAACGGTCAAGTGGAACGAGCAAATGGTCTAATAATGAGCGGCATCAAACCCAGACTAGTGCGGTCCCTTCCGAAATCTGACACGCACTGGGTAGAGGAGCTCGACTCCGTACTCTGGGGGTTGCGGACAACGCCCAACCGTACTACCGGATTCACACCATTTTTTATGGTATACGGCGCAGAGGCAGTTTTGCCCTGCGACATCATTCATGACTCACCTCGAGTGCGCATGTACGAAGAAAGAGAAGCCGAGCTGGATCGGCAGGACAGCTTGGACGCATTGGAGGAAGAAAACGACGTCTCCAAGGCTCGTTCCGCATTCTATCAGCAGCAGGCTTGAAGATACCAAAGCAGAGAAGTACGGGCCAAGACTTACAACGTTGGCGAACTAGTTCTATGCCTGCCGGGCAAGAAAAAGGACAAACTCAAGCCCAAATGGGAGGGCCCCTTCATTATCGATCAAGTCCTGACTGGCGGAGCGTACCGTCTATGAAATGCATCAGACAACCGACTCGAGCCGAACCCATGGAACGCAGCCCGCCTCCGAAGATTCTATGCCTAGCGCCGGACTAAGAGTTCGTCCCCTTCCCCCATCCAAATTTTTACACTTCAGCTGTCTTTTGTTTCTCTTTCTTCTCTCACCCCTTTTCCTAAAAAGCCCTTGAAGGCCTACTTGTGCATTGTTCGCACACACTTGATGTGCGATCCGCACTAATTATACCTGGGGGCTTCTTTACCAGAAGCTTAATTATAAGAGCTTCATGCCCAACACATGTGTCAAACTTCCACATGTACCTTTTATTCACCATTATATGCATCGATATGACTTAAGTTTTGTCCAAGCTGGGTTGCCTGGCTCCTGTGCTTACCCCTACGTTCCCGATTGTTCGGCTAGGAGGTAAAGGGAGCACCTCTGCGATTGTTACTGCCGGGTCAGCTGGATGTGTACCTCAGACTGGGTGAAGCCGAAAGCTAGCGTTCTTAAGGGAATATTCGGTCGCTGACTTCAAAGATGATTTTTTACCTACTTATTTATCTACCCCCAGATATTTTTCTGCTCTTTTCGCAGACCGGACATGCACTTTAGGGCATGCCTCCCAGGGAAAGGAACCCTTAATGGAACTATTCTCCCTGGAAGATGTTTCTTACTAACCATGTAATATAACATAACTAGTTGGGCACTTGTCTGATAAAGCACTAATGACCCCTACGCCTGGTCTCCATGCATGCCCCGGTTGTTTCTTAACCGCGAAGGTATTCGGACACACTCCGGACTCTAGGGTCCCGAGGTTGAAGCGAAAAGGTCGGCAAAGACAAACGATCTACAATCCAGCTAGAAGGCATTTCACATGTCATTTTAAAATACATTGTCAAATTTACTAACTATATTCCTCCTCAATCCCGTCTAACAGGCTATCTAATTTACAGTCCCGTTGGGAAAATTTAGCGGCCAACTCTACTTGGCCGTAGACTAAACTCACAGGGATCTCCTTCCCATCGGGCCCCACAGGTCCGACCTCGGCCATGTGGTTGGGATCCGCCTTCTTGTACCGCGTCTTCACCATGGCCCAGGCCTCCCTGGCACCTTGGCAGCAGGCCGAAATCTTCCATAAACGGAAGCGCTGCCGCACTCCCTGAAGCTTCTCCGCAAGCTCCCCAAGGCCCTCGGGTAGGGAGAGGGCTGGCCATAAAGCCTGGACGACGCCGCTCATTGCTTGCCGAACTCGTTCGAGCAGCTGCAACAGCTCGGGAAGTTGATCACCCGTCGATATGGGCATCTCCTCCGCAGGGCGAGCTGTGAGTATACCTACAGACATATTTTGTCAATTGACTTCCTCGCCAAACTCTTCTTTTCAAAGGAGTTCGCTCAAGCACTTACTATAGATGCCGCGACGAAGCCGCTGATTCTCCTTAACGGAGCCAGACAGCTCGGCCCGAATGCCTTTCAGCCCTTCTCCAAGCTGGGCATGGGCATCCTGGAGCTTGTTCCTTTCCTGCTGCACCTTATTCAGCAACCTCTCGCTGGCCTTCAGCTGGCGCAGTAGTTCTTGCCTGTCCGGATCTTGTCCGGCAGCACCTGCAATGTCATTATTAGACATGCGCGCATGCCGCACACCACTTATCTTTTTAAAAATAATGTGTTACCAGGAGGGGTCTCTGTTTTTCCTCCTGCGGCAGCAAGGGCGGCCTCGAGTTGGGCCCTACACTCTTGCACCTCCTGAGATAGTTGGGTATTCTTCTCCGTAAGATCCTGCCTTTCAAATGATCCTTAAATCAGTTAATATAACTACTTTAAGTCTCGGGGGCTACTGGCATATACAACTATTAAATTCTTTTACCCGTATGTCTTTTACATACTGCTCCGTGGCTCTGGTCAAACCATTTGAGCAGCACGGAGGTGCGCGTCCCCCGCGTTAAAGGCACTCAACACCTCAGGGGAGAAGCACGCGTCACGAAAAACTGTCCGGCGGCGCCTGTGGTTCATGGCGCTCTCCACCTCAGACTTGGTGGCGGACAGTCTGTCGGCATCCTCCGTTGGAGGAGTATCCGGCTCGCGCCTTGCACTCGCCTCCGCCTCCAGACCAGGTGCTGGAGCCTGGCTGGTAGAGGTTGGATTGGCAACCTCTACGCCCGCAGTCCGGTGGGTGCTTTTTCTCCTACAAAAGTCATGAGCATTCAAACGCTTCCTAGGAATGTTGCTCTAAATAAATGAGCTATGAGCTATACCTTTGCGGTGATGTTTCAATACGCGCCGCGCTCCTCTTCCGCCTACTGGGCCGGACTGATCCCTGTTGGTCAGCCTCCGCGGGTTCGGCTTCCCGCCTTGAAGTCGCCTCTTGCAAAGCGCCATCGTATTCGGTGGTCAGAAATGAGCAAGGAGGAAATAATGGTGTCAGGACTTCGGTCGCAATCACCTGGGAAGCCGAATATAGTCCGGGGTAGTCAGCCGTGATGGCGACTAAAGCATTATCCATGCTAAGCTGGTGGAACACCCCGTCGATTAGCTCCACCTTTATGTCCGGATCCTCTTCGGAGGCCGGATCCTGGGATCTCTCTGGATCCTCGGGTTGCGGAGCTGGACTAAGCATGCCCTCCACAACCCGACGCAGCTCCTGCGTTGAAAACATAATGTAAGAAACTTAAACTTCGAAAGCATGGGTCGGGCACACAGAGTGTTCGCTTACCCAACGCCGGGGATTATTCATGGAGAACCCATTCTACGGGTTCGTCTGGAGGAAATCCTCCTTCTCCCCCTTGTACAGGCCGGACAGGATCTTCGCCAGGTCCTCGGCCGAACCCGGCCCTTTGCGGCCATGACGGGTGGCATCGTCCTCCCCGTTGAAATCCCACATAGGGTTGCCCCTGTACTGCAGCGGCTGCACCCCTCGCATAATGCACCTTGTCATGACTCCAATCATGGTCAACCCGGAATGGGCCAGTAACCTTATCCGGCCCATCAAATAATGGACGCTCTTGTCTTCCTCCAGCTGGGGGCTCCGTGGGCGCCAGCTGAGGCGCTTCTTCAAAGGAGCATTACTGAACTCCGGGAGGCTGATCTGAACAGGGTCCGGCAGCGGAGTGTCTTCTATATAAAACCATTCTGAAGGCCAGTCTTCGGACGCCTTCTTAGGGGTTCCGGATAGATATCCGGTCCCGACGATGCGCCAAATTTCGGCACCGCCCACTTGATATATGGACCCCTCGTGAGAGCGGGGCACAAGGCAGAACAACCTCTTCCACAGTGTAAAATGGGGCTCAACGCCCAGGAATAGCTCGCAAAGAGCCACGTAACCCGCGATATGCAAAATAGAGGCGGGCGTGAGGTGATGGAGCTGGAGTCCGTAGAACTCCAGGAGCCCGCGGAGGAACGGATGTATAGGAAATCCGAGCCCCCTTATTAGATAGGGGACGAAGCATACCCGCTCCCCTTTGTTGGGATTTGGGGTAGCCTCCGCTTGCTTCCCACCTTGGTAGGTGGCCAACCCGGCTCGAACCGGAACCACGAAGGCCGGAGGGAGATATCCCTTTGCTTGGAGCGTCGCCAGCTCGTTGTGCGGGACAGAACATCTCCTCCAATCTCCTGGCAGAGGGCTGGGAGCACGAGAGGAGGAGCCGCGTCGACAGTCCATGATGGAATGGGTTTTTGGTCGGAAGCGCTCCGATGAGTACTCACGGAAGGAAGATGGTGTGATTTGGATCTGGATTCTTGCCTCTCTTATAGGCAGATTATTTGCACAGCTAGGGGGTAAAACATAAAAGATACCCTGGCTTTTCGCATTCGTGCGACGCGTGGAAGATGGCCATTATTGGGCGTGGAAGCCAAGAAGCGCAACATTGATAAGGAAGCGGGACACTGTTCGGCAGGTACATGGAACTTAAGGGAGAACCCGCCTTGCAACGCCAAAGACTGTAAACGCGCTGGACTTATCGTCATTTAAGCCTGGTTCGGGGGCTACTGAGGGAGTCCTGGACAAGGGGGTGTCCGGATAGCCGGACTATCATCGTCAGCCGGACTCCAAGACTATGAAGATACAAGATTGAAGACTCCGTCCCGTGTCCGGATGGGACTTTCCTTAGCGTGGAAGGCAAGCTTGGCGATACGGATGTATAGATCTCCTACCATTGTAACCGACTCTGTGTAACCCTAGCCCTCTCCGGTGTCTATATAAACCAGAGGGTTTTAGTCCGTAGGACACAACAACCATTACAACAATCATACCATAGGCTAGCTTCTAGGGTTTAGCCTCCTTGATCTCGTGGTAGATCGATCCTGTACTACCCATATCATCAATATCAATCAAGCAGGAGTAGGGTTTTACCTCCATCGAGAGGGCCCGAACCTGGGTAAAAACATCGTGTCCCTTGTCTCCTGTTACCATCCGCCTAGACGCACAGTTCGGGACCCCCTACCCGAGATTCGTCGGTTTTGACACCGACAACGAGGTTTATACTGGTTCAGGCCACCATTGTGGTGTAATACCCTACTCCAGTGTGTGGTGTGGTGGATTGCCTCTTGGGCTGATGATGAACAATACAAGGAAGAACAGCCTCACGAGGGTCTGTTCTTGGCTGGTGTGATGAACTGCTAGGAGGAGTTCAGTCGCTCTATCTACTGGTTTCTTGGTGAGGATCTAGATGCCTCTACCCTGGGGGTGGCTAGTCCTATTTATAGGCAAAGGCCCTGGGCCTCTTCCCAAATATTGACCGGGAAGGGTGCCAACAATTGGCCATTTTGAAGGGGAACAGCGGGTACACTTATCCCGACTAAAGTTGGTCCTCGCCTGTCAAAGGCTCTGGTGGTGACGCCTGCTTGGGCTCCACAATGACTTCCTCCCTGCCGTTGGGCTGGTCTTGCTCTTGTTGCACCAAAATGGATGCCTTTGCTTGATGCTCTCGCCTGCGCTTGCTCCCTTTGCACCAAAGAGGAAAGGAGGACACTGCGCGGGCTGGCGCCCGACTGGCGCCCCTGGTCGTCATGGCTTGCGCCATGGGCACCTCGCGAGGTACCCCACCTTGAACTCTCCGCCTCCTCGTGAGCCAGCCTGATGAGGCCGTGCCTGAGGAAGCTCCTTGTCGTCCTCCCCGCGAGGCTTGGCCCCTCGCGAGGGTCTTGAGCTTGTGTTGATGAAGATGGGCCGCGCTGGCCCCCCTTTGAGCCACGCCGCAGGCCGCAGGCAGGCAAGTCTGGGGACCCCCTTTCCCAGAATGCCGACAGTGGCTCCGGGCCCGCGGCGCGCCCGGACTGGGCTGAGCAGAGAGGCGAAAGGGCAAGTGCGAAGCGTCGTGGGACCTAATAGCCTGCGGCCTTGGGCGCCGCGTGGCGGTCGATTGGACGTGGGCGCCTCCGCTTGCCCATGATGCCTCGGTAACCGCATGGATTCGACAGGTCCCTGCATGCAAAGCGGGTCATGATTACCTGTGATCGTGGAGGTCGACGGTTGGCCTTCGCCAGCTATAAGTACGGAACGGCGCGCGCCCTCCAGTCTACCCCTTCTGCTTCTCCTTCTTCTTCATGGCTCCGCCAAAGAAGTTCTCGGCTGCAGAGAAAGGAAAGGCTCGCCAGGTCGAGTCTGCCTCTCCCCCACCCAAGCGCGGTCGAGGCCGCCCTCGCAAACACCCTGCGGCCTCCACGGCGGCCCCCCGCGGTCGTGGAGGTGGCTCTCTGCGCGGTGATGGGCGGCTGGCCGTAGCCGGGGGGCGTGCTCCGGCCGTGCGACCCCCCAGGCCGCGCTTCCATACTGCGGAGGTGCTGCCGGAGTTCATTGTGTGGGCGGCAGAGCCAACTAGCGCCTGACTTCAGCTGGCGCCCTGGGCGGCCTCTGGCTCCAGGCAGACGGCTGCTGCAGCCGGGCCTCATGGGCTTCGCTGGAGGTCTCTGCAGCCAGGAGCCTGGCCTTGACCCGCGGCTGGCAGACGTTTGCCCGCGCGCGTGGCCTGCACCACTGGTGCACTCTACACTTCAAGTTCGACGGCGATGCCACCCTCTATGTGAGGGTGTTTGGGGAAGATGGTCGCCGTGCGGGGTGCTGCCCTGAAGACGACGACCGCGGCTAGGGGCCCAGCCCCGGCGCGGACAAAGAGGATAGCGCGCGCGTGGCTGGCGGCGCCCAGGGTTCCTCAAGCTTCACCAGTTCTTCTTCGGGCAGTGACTCTTCCAGCAGCGACCGTGGTCAACCTCCACGCCCGCGTGCCTGCCTGGAGGGTGGTGGTGGGTCTGCCCGCCGTCGTGCCTCGGTGAAGCGCGAGAGGGAGTCCGCCTGAGCTCCGAAGGCGGGTCGAGTATTCCCTAAGGGCCGGCGTCGGGCGAGCTTCGCGAGATTTGCCCTTTCTTTTCCTTTTTCCTGCGCAGAAAGACAGTAGTGTGGGGCCCCGTTGGGGCGTGTTTGGGGTACCGCTGTTAATCATTGTACTGTTCCCGTTATTTTAGTATTGTTCTCTCCAGCCGCACGTTCGCGCGTAGGTAATCCCCTGCCTCAGCCGTGGGAGCAACCGACCCAGGCCCTGTATTCGTGTCGCGATGCCCGTGAGGGACGGACTGGAGGGGTGCTCCTGTAGTGAGCCTGGGTTGAGAAAACCTTGAACGATAAGGGTGGAGAGAGACTCGCGAGGGAGTCCTAGCTGCTCCCTCGTGAGGCCTTGCGTGAGAGAAATCGAGGCAGGAGAGCGAAAAGTTGAAGAGTCACAATTCGAAGGCAACAGCTTCAATAAAACCTCAAATAAGAGCGAACAAGCCAACTGCAGAAAGCAAATGAAAAGGCCGCGTCCGGCACCTAATCTAGTCTTCGACGTCTTCTCACCAGCGCGGAGCTAAGTGCTGCCACTGGGCGTGGGAGGGAGCCCCAGGGCCTGAGGCCGGTGCTCCTGAGACTCCGAGGCGTGTACAGCCCCAACTCATTATTACGTGAGAGTGTCACGGGCGGCGAGCTTCACAGGCATTGGCCTTCTTCACAGGCTCTAGGCCTTTCTTGTGGGAGACAAGCTTCATGGGCATTGGCCCTCTTCACAGGCTCTGGGCCTTTTCCAAAACGCATCAGCTTCATAGGCGTTCGCCTTGTTCACAGGCTCTGGGCCTTTTCCAAAAAGATGAGCTTCACAGGCATTCGCCTTCTTCACAGGCTCTAGGTCTTTTCCAAAAAGATGAGCTTCACAGGCATTTGCCTTCTTCACAGGCTCTGGGCCTTTTCCAAAAAGATGAGCTTCACAAGCATTCGCCTTCTTCACAGGCTCTGGGCCTTTTCCAAAAAGATGAGCTTCACAGGCATTCGCCTTCTTCACAGGCTCTGGGCCTTTTTAGGGGTAAAACCTCCCGAGGTGCTGGATGTTCCACGCGTTCTGGACAGGTACCCCCTCCCGAGTCTCCAAGCGCGCGGAGCCGGGCCTAGAAACATGAACAACCTTGAACGGGCCCTCCCACATGGGAGAGAGCTTATGCAGTCCCTCCCTGGAGAGAACCCTCCAGAGCACAAGGTCCCCTACCTCAAGAGTTCTGGGGCGGATGTTGCGGCAGTGGTACCGCCGCAGTGCTTGTTGGTACCTTGCCGCTCGCAGCGCGGATTCTCGACGATGCTCCTCCCCCAGCAAGAGGTCCATCCCCCGCATGGCGTCCTGCTGCGTCTCATCGAACGCCAGGACCCATGCGGAATGACGCCTGACCTCGTGAGGGAGGACTGCTTCGGCTCCATAGACCAGGAAGAAGGGGGTCTCCCCAGTCGGCTTGGTCGCGGTTGTGCGGATGGACCACAACACGGACTGAAGCTCATCGTACCAACCTCTGCCGCAGGCCTCCAGCTTCTTCTTGAATGTTCTGGTCTTGAGGCCCCTCAGGACTTCTGCGTTGGCCCGCTCGGCCTGGCCATTGCTTCGGGGGTGCGCCATCGAAGCGTAGCATATCTGCGTTCCAAGGTTAGCACAGTATGTTTTGAAGAGGTTACTGGTGAACTACGAACCGTTGTCAGTGATGATGCAGTTCGGCACCCCGAATCGGCTCACGATGCCTTTGATGAACTTGACCGCAGAACCAGCAGGGATGGTGCGGACGGCCTCAACTTCAGCCCACTTGGAGAACTTGTCCACGGCGACGTAGAGGTAGCGATAGCCCCCTGGCGCCCGAGGAAACAGGCCCTGGATATCCAGCCCCCAGACCGCGAATGGCCACGTGAGGGGTATGGTTTGCAGACCTCCGGCCGGCTGATGGATCTGCTTGGCATGGAATTGGCAAGCCTCGCAAGCCTTCACTAGCTCGACAGCGTCATTGAGCGCAGTAGGCCAATAGAAACCGCTGCGGAACGCCTTGCCGACGAGGGTCCGCGACGACGAATGATACCCACAATCTCCACCATGTATATCTGCCAGCAGCTCCTTCCCTTGCTCTCTTGTGATGCAGCGCAAGGACACATCATTTGGTCGTTTCCGGTAGAGCTCTCCATCCCTGATGCAGTACGCTGTAGCTTGCCGCGCCACACGCTCTGCTTCCTCCTCCTTCTCTGGCAGGGTCCCTTGTGTTAAATAGCTCCGGAGCTCCGTGATCCAGCTCCCCTCCTGAGGCTCCATCGTCAGGAGCAGGCGTGCTCCTGAGGCCGGGCCGCAGGCTGGGGCTCCCGAGGCAGGTGGCTGGGGAAGCTCCACCCGATGCTGTGCTGTGTTTGATAACGATGGCAGGGCCGAGGGCTTGAAGAGCCGTTCCTCGAAGACGCCTGGCTCCAGGGGCAACCGCCTGGAGGCTCGTTTGGCGATGTCGTCGGCCTCTTGATTAGTGCCGCGGGGTACATGTTGTAGCTCCAACCCCCAGAACTGTTTCTCCATCCTGCGGACTTCCGCAAGGTATGCTTCCATGTGCTCATCTCTTGGCTCGTATACCTTGTTGGAGAAATTGACGAGGAGCTCCGAATCGCCCTTGATAGTAAGGCGCTTCACCCCTAGGGCAGCGACGGCCTTCAAGCCCGCTATCAGTCCTTCGTACTCCGCTATATTGTTGGAGACCTTTTCACCCTGCTGGAAACCGAGCTGCACGGCATAGTAAAGCTTGTCCTGAGTGGGAGATATGAGCACTGCCCTGGCCCCTGCGCCATGCCTGGAGAATGCTCCGTCGAAGTACATGACCCAGCCTTCTAGCGCCTCACTTCCCAGGGAAAGGGATCGATCCTCGCCGGCCTTGAGGTCCGGTGCCTCCGTCCATTCGGCCATGAAATCTGCTAGCGCGGCTCCCTTGATGACCCTGGTTGTGCTGAATTCGAGCTGAAATGCTTGCAGTTCAATGTTCCACTCGGCGACCCTTTCGGCCGAGTTAGGGCTCCTGAGCACCCTTTCCAAGGGGTATGCTGAGACGACCTTCATCGGGTGGCCCTGGAAGTAGTGTCGCAGCTGGCGCGAGGCTACCAGTAGCGCGAGGAGGAACTTCTGTGGCATGGGGTACCGTGCCCTCGCATCCCATAACACCATGCTGACGAAGTACACCGGGTGCCCGATGAGGCTTGGAGCGTCGGTGCTGGTGGCGTCCTCCGGAGGCCGTGGCGCCTGCTGAGGCGATGGGGCCTCCGGAAGCTGGTTGCCTGGGGGAGGGGCCTCCTCCGTTCCCGGCGCGCTCCCCTACAGTGGCTGACCCTCCTCAGCCGTGGTAGCGATCTCTGCGAGTCCTTCCTGGTCTTGCTTTGCCTTGACACGGGTAGCTGTCATGGCTTTGGTTCGGTGCTCCTCCCTAACTGGCACCAGAGCCGCGCTGGCGGAGTAAGGAGTGGCGGCGAGGTAGAGTACCAAGGGCTCCTGAGGGCGTGGGGCCACCATCACCGGAGGGCTGGTTAGCTATCTCTTGTGATCTTGGAACGCCCTGTCGGCCTCTTTAGTCCATTCAAAGGGCCCCTTTTTCTTCATCAGCTGGAAGAAAGGCAGCGCTCGCTCTCCTAACCTGGAGATGAAGCGCCCCAGCGCAGTCACGCGCCCTGTGAGCTTCTGCATTTCTCTGAGGGTCTTTGGTGGGGTCATGTCCTCGACTGCCTTGACCTTTTCTAGGTTTGCCTCAATGCCTCGGTGGGACACGAGGAAGCCCAAGAGCTTGCCCGAGGGGACTCCAAACACACACTTCTCCGGGTTGAGCCGCAGGCTCACTGCGTTGAGGCTTGCGAAGGTTTCCTCCAGGTCTTGTATCAGGGTCTTGGCCTCGCGAGACTTCACTATGATGTCATCGACGTAAGCCTCCACATTCTTCCCGAGTTGCGGGCCCAAGGTGATGTGCATGAGCCGCTGAAAGGTTGCCCCCGCGTTGCGCAGTCCGAACGGCATGCATGTATAGTAGTACACCCCACACGGGGTCAAGAAGGCCGTCTTCTCCACGTCTTCCACCACCATCTTGATCTGGTGATACCCGGAGAAGGCATCCAAGAAGCATAACAGGTCACACTCAGGGGTGGAATCGACGATCTGATCGATGCGAGGGAGCGGGAACGGATCTTGCAGGCATGCTTTGTTGAGGTTGGTGAAGTCGACACACATGCACTCCTTCCCTCCCTTCTTTGGCACAACCACAGGGTTGGCCAACCAGTCTGGATATCGGACCTCGCGAATAACCCCCGCGGCTTCTAGCTTGCGAATCTCCTGGACGATGAAGGCCTGTTTTTCGGTGGACTGCCGCCTCGCCTTCTGCCTCACGGGGCGCACATTGGGGCACACGTTGAGGTGGTGCTCGATTACGCCCCTTGGGATCCCTGCCAACTGATTGGGCTCCCAGGCGAACACCTTCTCGTTCGCGCGCAGGAACTTGACCAGGGCTTTCTCCTGCTCGGGCCCGAGGTTGGCGCCTATGGTGAAAGTGGCGTTAGTGGACCCATCCTCGTCGACAGGTATTTTCTTGGTCTCTGCCTTGTCTTGGGTGAACAACTGTTTCTTCTTGGTTGGTGCAGCCCCCTTGGGCTTGGGGGTTTCTGCATCGGCGGGCCGTGCTGCCGTCGCCTTCTTGAGGGCGAGCTTGAGCACTCGCAGCGCATCTCCGGTGTCCCCGGGCACGGTGAGGACACCGATTCTCCCGGGCATCTTCATGAGGTTGTACGCCGGATGAGTCGCGGCCATGAATTGGGCCAGGGCTGGATAGCCGAGGATGGCGTTGTAGGGGAGGCCGATGGGGGCGATGTCGAAATCGACCAGCTCTGTGCGGAAATTGTCGTAGGTGCCGAAGGTTACCGGGAGCCAGATCTGTCCCAAGGATTTGGACGACCCGCCTCCGACGCCCGAGAATGGCCGGCTGGGTTGCAGCCGTTCCCGGGGTATGCAGAGATGGTTGAAAGCCTCAACTGAGAGCACGCTGAGGCCCGCGCCGCCGTCGATGAGAGTCCCAGTGACAGCCACCTGGCAGATGGTAGGCGTGCAGAGCATGGGAAGCAGACCCGAGCAGGCCGAGTTGTAGGGGTGGTCCTCTGAGCTGAATGCCAGCCCGGCCGACGGTGTCGACCGACCCGGGGGAGCCCCCTGCCGCGTGGAGGCGGCGCTGACCCGACGGACGATTGGCTTGATGTGGTGGTTGGAGGGCGGCGCCTGCGAGCCGCCCAGGAGGGCCGCGACGACCGACGGAGCCGGCGCGACGCAGTGGGTGAGGAAGAGGCCGCGTGGCTCTTCCCAAGAGGCCACGGAGGGATGCTTGGACGATGCTCGCTGCCCGTTCCCCGCCGGGCCGGTGGCGGTGTTGATGGCAGGTGACGGGGAACGACGAGGGCGCCCGCCGACGGGAGCTGCCTGGGCAACGTGGGAAGCGACGGCGGCTCGGTGCTTGGCGCGAACCCGATGAGCGTCAGACATGGATGCGATGGTCGGAGAAGAACAAGACGACGGAAGGCGAATTCCGGCGCACCCTCTACCTGGTGCGCCAAATGTCGGATTCCGGGTTCCGGCAGACCCTTGAGGTTCAAACACTGGGGTGCGCACGGAGGTTTCGCCCTCTGCCTACCTGCTCCTCCCCGAATCGCTAGGATCTAAACTACTAAACAGAACAACACAAGAGACATGAGGTTTATACTGGTTCAGACCACCAAGGTGTGGTGTAATACCCTACTCTAGTGTGTGGTGTGGTGGATTGCCTCTTGGGCTGATGATGAACAATACAAGGATGAACAGCCTCGCGAGGGTCTATTCTTGGCTGGTGTGATGAACTGCTAGGAGGAGTTCAATCGCTCTATCTACTGGTTTCTTGGTGAGGATCCAGATACCTCTACCCTGGGGGTGGCTAGTCCTATTTATAGGCAAAGGCCTTGGGCCTCTTCCCAAATATTGAGCGGGAAGGGCGCCAACAATTGGCCATTTTGAAGGGGAACAACGGGTACACTTATCCTGACTAAAGTTGGTCCTCGCCTATCAAAGGCTCTGGTGGTGACGCCTGCTTGGGCTCCACAATGACGTCCTCCCTGCCGTTGGGCTGGTCTTGGTCTTGTTGCACCGAAATGGATGCCTTTGCTTGATGCTCTCGCCTGTGCTTGCTCCGTTTGCACCAAAGATGAAAGGAGGACACTGCGCGGGCTGGCGCCCGACTGGCGCCCCTGGTCGTCATGGCTTGCGTCATGGGCACCTCGCGAGGTACCCCGCCTTGAACTCTCCGCCTCCTCGTAAGCCAGCTTGATGAGGCCGTGCCTGAGGAAGCTCCTTGTCGTCCACTCCGCGAGGCTTGGCCCCTCGCGAGGGTCTTGAGCTTGTGTTGATGAAGATGGGCCGTACTGGGCCACTCCTTGAGCCACGCCGCAGGCTCTAGGCAGGCAAGTCTGGGGACCCCCGTTCCCATAACGCCGACAAGTGGCAGCCGCCGCTTGCCCGCCGTAGCTCCCCATCCAGGCGAGGATGGTGGGCTGCATGTCTGCATCGACATACCAGGTCTCAACTGAGCCGCCTCTGAGGAGCGCCTCTGGCCCTCACGCGTGGGATGCTGTGACAGCTATGTTCGCATGCCTTACGACCTGCCGAACGCGGCTGCCGCGCGTCAGCGCCTCATGAGGAGTGTCCTGGAGGCTCAAGTGGTCAGGCATTCCGCAGTCCTGGAGGAGATGGAGATGGTCTGCGAGGAGCTGCCAGCGCCTCCGGATCCTCCAGAGACCCCGGGGCCTTGGGGCTCGTGAATACCGTCTCCCTCAGCGCACGCCGTCTGCTACTTCAGCATTCCTTCATCTTCAGCATCATCAGGTGACATCCTTCGAGTTTCATTTTCAGCTGGGAGCGCCCCCCAGGGCTGCATCATTCCCAGGTCGCGTGGGTCCGTCCCTGCGGCATGTATCCCTTTGATTCATGTTCTTTAGCTTACTTTATTGGGGGCGCCCCTAGGGCTGCATCATCCCCAAAGTCGCTCGGGCCCAACCCAGCGGTGATCGTCTTTTTCTGCGCCTATCTACATGGATTTTCTCCTTCATGACTGACGTGCTGGACTTAATAGCCCACTCGATTGACACCAACTGATGGAGCTGCTCTCTCACGGCACGACGCTTGCGGATGGGTCCATCCCTCCAACGTTGACAAACCTGGATGGCTGAGCTCTGGCCGCGGCAACCCCGCAGGGCGCCACCTCACCAAGCCTTCAGTGCCTCGTCAACTTCCCAGAGCAACCAGCAGCTGGTCGGCAATTGTAACGGCAAACCCCCGCTTTTCTCATGATGAACTCACAGGATCGCTTTAAGGAGCAGCGTCGGGCGAGGCCTCCGCAACGTCTCCTTCGCTCTCGTCCGCGCGAACCGCTTGCACGTTAAAGGGGGGGTACATGAGCATCGCGACTCATGGGCTCTTACTAGCTCTCCAGCCCTCACCCTCTGGCATTGACCACGGCATCGCGACCTGGCATACCAGCGATGGCTGAGCTCGCTCGAGGGCCGGGACCTGAGGACGTAGAGCATGAGGGGGAGCAAAGGCGAGAGGGAAGAGGCACATGGGGACCTCGCTAGGCAACTCCTCATCTGTCAACGCGGGGGCCCGGCGCCACGCCGAGGAGTGGTTTCTGACCCCCGAGATAAGTCATCCTCCAGAAACACTAGCTATCGCAGCACCAACGTCGCACCTAACGCAGTTCTGTTTTGGCGACATTGCGCTCCTTTCTCACCAAAAGATGGCTGCTTGAGCGCTAAAGGGGACCTCCTGAGCATCGCGACTCAGGGGCTCTTACTGGACCCCGGGCCGCTCACCTCCTGGCCTTGACCACGGCATCGCGACCTGGCATACCAGCGACGGCTGAAGCCTGCCTTGGGACCGGGACCTGTCAGTGCAGAGCGTCGAGTCCTCGCGAGGTTCGAAAGGAGGAACTAAGCTAAGATGGGACGAGCATCCCTCACCGCTTCACGATAAGGATCATACTAACAAATGGAACTACAAGCACCTTACAAACCCCCGCGGGGTGTGTTCTTCGATTCCTCGCAGGGAACAAAAGGAGAAAATCCTAAAGAGTGCTAATTACGCGCGCCTCCGCAAGAGACGCCATCATCAACAGTGGGCCGTCAGCCACCGACGCCAACCCCATACAGATCAGTGGTGACGGTGGTCTGACGAGCCCGCCCTACTCCGAGAGCGACGCAAGCTTGGGGGCTCGTAGCCGTCGTCGCTCGTCTCCGGAGTCGCGAGGAGCCCGGAGGAGTCGCTAGATCCTCCGACACCTCCACTGCCCGAGGAGCTGCTGGGGAAGCGATTGGCGAGCCTAGTCCTTGCCGCAGCAGGGCCCCGGCCTCCTTTCTTGGGGCAGCACTCCAGCCGGCGTCCCTCCGTGTCGAAGACCTTGAAGAACATCAAGGAGGCGTCGTCGTACTCGAGGTGGATTGCGAGGGTGCCACCCGTCCTGCAGACCTGGGCGATCTCGCCCTAGCCACGGGTCAGGTAGACCCTGCCCGGAGCGACGACCTCGACCTTCGCTTCGGTCGCAGGGGTACTACAGTCAGCATGCTGCAGCCAAAGCTCGATAGGCCCCCTCGATGGGATCTCGAAGGCGAAGGAAGGATGGAGGCGAATCCAGGACCGAGGAGGCATGGCAGCGTGAAGCACGAGCTCGCGAGAAGAGCCCTTGGCGTGAACTCCAGGAGGAACGATGCGCACCGCCGTGATCCGCCGGCAGCGCCGGCGCCTCTGGCGCTGCCGCTCGGTGCTAGCGCCTTCAGGACCCTCAATCCGGGCGTACAAGGGCAGTGGGAATCCCGGGGGCGGCCGCTCGAACCATGGCCTCGACACCTCCTGCCAAGCACCCCCTTCCCCGTGGCAAGAGACGAGCCGTTTCTTCGGAGGAAGCGGGACATGACTCTCTCGGGGGGCCTTCTCCTTCTCTTCAGCAGAAACCCGATGGATTGGGGCCATTGGCATAGGGAGGAGTGAGGACAGCTAGGAAGACGAAGAGTAGCAGGAAGAGATGGACTGGAAGGGCTCGTGTCATTCTGTACATATAGTCGAGGGAGGCCAACCGTCGACTTCCACGATCACAGGTAATCATGACCCGTTTTGCATGCACGGACTTTTCAAATCGTACAGTTACCGAGGCATCATGGGGGAGCCAGGACGCCCACGTCCAATCAACCGCCACGCGGCGCCCAAGGCCGCAGGCTATTGGGGCCCGCGGCGCTTCGCACTTGCCCCTTCGCTTCCCTGCTAAGCCAAGTCCGGGCGCGCCTTGGGCCCGGGGGCTACTATCGGTATTCTGGTAACGGGGGTACCCAGACTTGCCTGCCTGCAGCGTGGCTCAAGGAGTGGCCCAGTACGGCCCATCTTCATCAACACATGCTTAAGACCCTCGCGAGGGGCCAAGCCTCGCGGGGTGGACGATAGGAGGCTTCCTCGGGCATGGCCTCGTCAGGCTGGCTCGCAAGGAGGCGGAGAGATCAAGGCGGGGTACCTCACGAGGTGCCCATGACGCAAGCCATGACGAGCAAGGCTAGGCAGGCGCCAGGCGGGCGCCGGCCTGCGCAGAGTCCTTGTTTCCTCTTTGGTGCAAAGGGGGCAAGCGCAGGCGAGAGTATCAAGCAAAGGCAACCATTTCGGTGCAACAAGACCAAGACCAGCAGGACGGCAGGATGGAGGTCATCGTGGAGCCCAAGCCGGCGTCACCGTCAGGGTCTTTGGCAGGCGAGGACCAACTTTAGTCAGGATAAGTGTACTAGATGTTCCCCTTTAAAATGGCCAATTATTGGCGCCCTTCCCATTAAATATTTTGGGAGAGGCCCAGGGCCTTCGCCTATAAATAGGACTAGCCACCCACAGGGTAGGGGGATCCGCATCTGCAGGCGGAGGAGACTAGAGGCATCTGATACAGAGAGAGAGAGAGAGAGAGAGAGAGAGAGAGGGAGGCGACTGAACTCCCCTAGAAGTTCATTGCTCCAGCCAAGAACAGACCCTCGTGAGGCTGTTCTTCCATGGTACTCTTCATCATCAGCCCTGAGGCAATCCACACACCACAAACTAGAGTAGGGTATTACACCACAATGGTGGCCTGAACCAGTATAAACCTCGTGTCCTCTGTGTTGTTCTTCGTGTAGTTTAGATCCTTGCGAGGCGGCGAGACATGGGTCGGCAGGGGGTGTGATCTCCGCGTGCACCCCAGAGTTCGAACCTTGAGGGCCTGCCGGAACCCGAAATCCGACAGGAGTCATCACGGTGCCTTGTGAAGAGAGAGATGTTGTGTGTTCTCTGGAGCGTGCTTTCCAAGCCGCATCAATTGAAGACCCAAATAGCAGGAGCATGAGGCTTCCCGAGGCTGCTCCTAAGAAGAAGAAATCATGGCCTGGCTCGACCCCTCGGGAGGCAGGAACCCCAGGGTCCGCGCCTGTTCAAGGGGCACCTCCTTCTGTCGCATAGGAAGGCGCGCCCGGCGCCCTCCTCGAGCAAGGCTCGAGGGATCTCTCCTGGAGGGCCATCCACTTTTCTAAGATCACGAGGAAGGTGCTCGGGCACCACTTGGAGGCGTGCTTCAACGCGCGTTTCCCTCAGGAAGGAGCAAAGCAAGGAGGGCCAAACCCTCGGGAGTTCATTAGCGAGATCATTCAGGAGCTGCAGGAGTCAAGAGTCATGAGTGGCAGCCACCGCTTGCCTGCCGTAGCTCCCCATCCAGGCGAGGATGGTGGGCTGCATGTCTGCATCGACATACCAAGTCTCAACCGAGCCGCCTCTCAGGAGCTCCTCTGGCCCTCACGCGTGGGACGCTGCGAAGATCCACCCCACAGCTATGTTCGCATGCCTTATGGCCTGCCGAACGTGGCTGCCGCGCGTCAGCGCCTCATGAGGAGCGTCCTGGAGGCTCAAGCGGCCAGGCATTCTGTAGTCCCGCAGGAGATGGAGATGGTCCGCGAGGAGCCGCCAGCGCCTCCGGAGCCTCCCGAGACCCCGGGACCCGGGGACTCGTAAAGACCGTCTCCCGCAGCGCATGTCGTCCGCTAGTTCAGCATCCCTTCATCTTCAGCATCATCAGGTGACATCCTTCGAGTTTCATTTTCAGCTGGGAGCGCCCCCCAGGGCTGCATCATTCCCACGTCGCGTGGGTCCGTCCCTGCGGCATGTATCCCTTTGGTTCATGCTTTCAGTTTACTTTATTGGGGGCACCCCTCGGGCTGCATTATCCCCAAGCCACCCGGGCCAGACCCAGCGGCATGTATTCCTCTCACGTTTATTCAAGTCGTGCGTTTGACCCATCATGATCGTTATTTGGTGCCTGTCCACGTCATCCTTCTTCCTTCATGTCGGTCGCTTGCACGTTAAAGGGGGGGTACCTGAGCATCGCGACTCATGGGCTCTTACTGGCTCTCTAGCCCTCACCCTCTGGCCTTGTCCACGGCATCGCGACCTGGCATACCAGCGACGGCTGAGCTCGCTCGAGGGCGGGGCCCGAGGACGTAGAGCACCGACATCTAACCTAATTTGCAGGAACACATTACAAGTAAAGGCCCAGAGCCAGGCACAACCCGCCTTGAGGTAGGGCCCCGTGAGTCCCGCGCTGGCTCACGGGTGCCCAGATACACCTCGTCGGGCCCTACCGTGCCAGCCACGTGTCAGGGCGGGGCTGTACAAGCCCCGGGGGCTCCTCCCGGAGGGGAGCCCCCTCCCACGCACCAGTGGAAGCACCATGCTCCGTGCTGGCTGACGACACTGCCGAGGAGCGGCTATGCCCGTACACATACGAAAGTGCTATGCTCCGCGCTGGTGATAAACAACTGAGGGTGGCCCTCGGCCGCATCAACCTCAGGGAGCCCAGAGCTCAATGTCCGGCCTCATCGTAATGCCTCCCCTCGGGAGTGCCGCGCGAGGGGGCTGGGCACGGGGGCTACACCTGGGTCACGCCCAGGCGCACGCCACCCAGCCAGGCCCCTCGGGCCTGGTTCGTCGCACGTCTCTCCTCGAGCGGAGCCAAGGTACGAAGGCCGTTTGAACGTCAAGGGGGACTCCTGAGCATCGCGACTCAGGAGCCTAACTGGTCACGTAGCCCCTCACCCCTTAGTTCCGAAAGGCTAACGGCGGTTGAGGTATGCGTGGGGCCGGGCTCTGCCGACATAGAACGGTAAACTCACCCATACATCTCACCTCCCTACTTGCTGTTCGTGTGTCAAGGGGGACTCCTGAGCATCACGACTCAGGAGCCTAACTTTTCATGTAGCCCCTCACTCCTTGGTCCCGTCCTGGTTTCCGGTCGAGGCTAACGGCGGCTGAGGTATGCGCGGGGCTGGGCTCTGCCGACGTAGAACACAAGCAAGTAGGAAGGAAAAACGCAAATCTCAAGGAATTCAAAAGCAAATATTACAGTCCATAGATTGCTTTGACAACACCAAACACAAGTTTAAACGCCTCTACGAGGCAGGATGCATGTTGCAGGAACTAAAAGCAGGACGGCAGCCACGAAGGGGTCACTTTCTGGCGGTGCCATCGCTGGTGACGGAGCTGCGCTGGGCGACTTTGCCTCGTGGAGCCTCAGGATCGGCAGCGCCTCGCTTTGGCTTGGTGCTGAACGCCCGAAACTTCGCCAGCAGAGCCTCCGCTCGACCCTTCACGACCTCAGCAGCGACAGTGGCAAGCTCTCCGCTCACGGGCGCCAGCAGGCTGTCAAGGTCAATGTCGGGGTCGCGAAGGTAGACGTGGGTGAAGACGCGCATCAGCGCTGCAGAAGAAAGGACACGCGCCTCGGCCTCAGCCGTGGGGCCAAGGCCAAGGGCGACATCTTCAAGGGCGCGGACCAGGAAGGGAAGCAGCTTGGCGGGGCCGTCCTCGGCGCCGGCCAGCGGCCTTTCCAGGCCGCTGTCATAAAGCGACTTCAGCAAGGTGTGAGCCTGCACCTCCAGCTTCGCGAAGGCCACGCGGTCCTCGGCTAGGACCTGCACCTTGTCGTCCAGCTCGATCCTCTTCGCCTCCAACGCCTGCTCCAGCGCACCCAAGCGGCCATGGCGTTCATCAAGTTTGGCATCCCAGTCCTTGGCGGCAGCCTCGCGAGCCTTCATGTCTTCCTCCTTCTCCTGGCGGACACAGGCCTCCTCGGCAAGCTGGTCGCGCAGGCCTTGCAGCTCACTCTCCAGCGTCTCGCAGCGACCTCGGACATCTGCTACCTCACCCAAGGCAGCGTCGCGAGCGGCCTTCGCCTCAAGGATGGCCTGCTTCTCCTCGTTGCAAGCTGTCGCGGCCTGAGCCAGCGCTGCTCGGACTGAAGCATCAGAGCGGACCCAGCCAGAGGCCAGCTCCAGGCGCTCGGCCACCAAGCGAGGGTCGGCGCCCGAAAGATCTTTCCGCAACCGGTCCAGCTCAGCAGCAGCACGATCCAGGACAGTAGAAGGAGTTGGAGAGATGGCAGTTGGCAGAGTAGGGGGAGAAGACGGCAATGTAATCACGACAAGATGAGTCGGGACCTTCTGCGCCCCGACGACTACGGCAGTAGCGTCAGGCAAGGACACCTTGGGAGTTGCTTGGGCCATGGGGGCTGAGCTCGGTCCAGCTAGCCCCGCCGGGCCTCGCGAGGATGACCGGGCAGGAGAGGCCCGCGTCTTGCCGCCCCCTTCTCCCGCGGATGGAGGTGCCGCCCTGGACGAAACCTCAGGAGCCCCCTTCAGCTTTTTCGCCGCAGGCACCGGCCTAGCCAGGGAATATGAACGTCAAGCCTCAACAACGAAGCAAGAATCAAAGCGAGAATCAAGCACTTACTGGTCATCGCTCGCGGGCTCAAGCAACCTCCCGCCAAACTTGAAGCCCGAGAGCCGGCTGCTGGGATTAACCTCAAGAGGCTCGGGAGCAGGAGGCGCGTCTGCAAATCGCCTCGGAGCTGGAGCAGACCCACGGGGAACCAGCCCGTCCTGTCCTTCTTCGGGATCTGGGACGAGCTCTCGCCACCTCGCTCATCGCCGTCCTCGTCGTCATCCGACATGAGGCGAAGAGCACGGTACCTGCACCGAGGGAGGGGTGCCTTCGACTCCCTGTCGGTCGCCTCGGAATCGGGCTCCTCTTCCTGCTCCTCTTCCTCCTCCTCTCTGCTGGAGTCGCCGAAGGACACGTTCCCGTCGCCAGAGCCACCAGGTCCTCGGGAACCTCTGCGGGCACAGGCCCGTCCCCGTCAAAGAGGTCATGGAGTTCACCACCTGCTCCCAATCCTCCCGAAGGAACAGGGGCACATGAGCACCCTCCAGTCTCGCCATGTCACCCCCAACCAAGGGTTGGAGGACTGCGGCCAGATCTTCGTCGGCCAGGACTTCAGGGTTCGGGCGAAGGGCGGCGTCGGCCCCCCCGAGCATCCACAGCGGGAGCGAATAATCCCGAAGCAGAGCCACCCGGTGCTCCAGGAACTCCCTCAGGAGCGACGCCTCGGTCAGCTTCACCGTCGCCATGTTGCCTGGCCACAGGTCCACGTCCATCCTCTCCAGCACTGGCTTCGCGCGGGGATCAATGAGCTCCGCGCAGGACCAAGCGTCAACAGACTTGAGCTGCTCCATGGGCAGAATCAACCGGGGATGGATGCGCCCAGCATCCACCATGACCCACTTTCTCCTGAAGCCTTCAATCCTCTTCCCGGGCTTCGAGATGGCATTGGAGCTGCCATACGCGACAAAGCTCGCGCACGCGGTGATGGGGCCGCGAGAGACCCAGAGGTAAAAGTAATGACGCAGCAAGGCCACCGAGGGCCTTACCCCGACATGAGCCTCGCAGTAGTAGGCGAAAATCGCCAAGAGAAGAACAGAGGTGGGATGGAGATGCAGAGCTAGCAAGTTGTAATGGTGGAGAACAGAGAGGAAGAACTCGGAAAAGGGGGGCACCAGACCAGCGGCGATGGCGCTCACGAAGAGCGGGTAGAAGGTGCTTCCTTCGTCCTCAGGAAGGGCGGAGCCAACCTTAAGCACGGCCGCCCCATCGTTGCCTTGCGCCGCCATCATCTGGCGCGTCAAGGCAAGGCTCCTCCCCGACACATTTGGAGGATCCAGAGCAGGCAAGTACCATGCTCCGGCCGGGGTCTGGCGAGGCGCTATGCCTTGCTAGGATGCAGAGTTGGAGTGGATCTGGGGATTTCGGAAGCAGGAAGAATAGGAGCGAGAAAGGGGATCTGGGCAATGACTGTGTCAGGACCCCGACTCAATGCCACATAGATCTAGCATGTAACACTTCATATCACTTTGCGGCCTCACGGACGGTATTCCCACGGGTGTCGCCTTACCTTTACCCGGGACCGTTTGCGCCTTTTGGCACACGTATATGACAGTGTCGCTAGCATCCATATGATAAGGAGCCCGGGCTGACATGGCTAGTCGTAAACCCAAAGTGGCACAAACTTACAGGGACAGGCATCCATGACCCAGCATCGAACGTGTCGGTCATCAGCGAGTGAATCCAGGCTGTAGCACTGGGCTAGCAGGACTCCGATGAACCGGGCTGTAGCGGGCTAACAGGACTCCGGTATTCATCGCGTGACATTTCCCCGAAGGGACAGACACAGGAACGAAGAAGGACACATGCCGGCCAGCCTAAGTGTTCCGGAGCAGTAGCAAGCTACCATGGCTCGGTGGAAACACTAGGAGGCATTTCCCGGTAAGAGAGGCTACTAAAGATAAACAACTAGATAGTCAGATCCCACACATACCAAGCATTTCAATAACATACACACAATATGCTCGATATGTGCAATACAACATGGCATCACAAAATGACTCTACGACTCAAGTAGTCTATTCAATAGGCTCCGAGGAGCGAGACATTACAAACATGGGTCTCATGACCCAACAATCAGAGCATACAAGTCAAAGCACAAGCGGAAGCTATCATGTCTGAGTACAGACATCTATAAATGAAAAAGGCTGAGAAGCCTGACTATCGATCAGATCCTGCCGAGGGCACAAGATCGTAGCTGAGGTATCAAGCTAAACGTCGAAGTCCAAGCGGAACTACTAGTGAGACTGAAGTCTCTCTGCAAAACATAAAATAGGCAAACGTGAGTACAAATGTACCCAGCAAGACTTACATCAGATCTATCTACACATGCATCATTATCAACAAAGGGGATGGTGGAGTTTGACTGCAGCAAGCCAGCTTTGACTCGGTGGCTATCCTGAACTACGACTGCAAGTAACTCTTTTGAGGTGGCGTACACGAGTCCACATATTCACCATATCAATACAGCACTATGGATCCGCTCCCGTCTCCCTACGAGAACGCCATCCATAGCACTCACGCTTATCTTGCGTATTTTAGAGTTTCCACTTTCACTTGTCTATGAACTGATATAAGCAATCCAGAAGTCCTTTTCCGCGGACACGGCTATTCGAATAGATGATGTTAACCCTGCAGGGGTGTACTTCTTCATACATGTTTCCACCACTTAGCGTCTGCACGCGACATGTGCTCGGCAGACTTCAAGCGAAAACCGACGTGGGTGTAGACCACGACCTACCTAAACACTCAAGTCTCTAGTCCAGGTTTATCGCCTATTCGGGTTCCATCCATGAGGAGATCCGGCCGGAGTTTCGCTCACAGCCCCAAACGATGTGAACAGGGTTCCGTGACACCAAACGGGCGCCCGGTATACCCGGCCACGTGCCTACCGCATCACAGCCCACCCCTACGGTCAGCGCTGTCCACGGCCTCCAGCATACTACAAACACCAGAAACTACTTGCAACTCCTGGACAGAGGACAAGGGTGAATAAGAAGTCGAGCGGGGTCATATTTCAGGGCCCAATGTATGGTAGTAGCTGAATCATGGATCACAAACACAGAACTCAGTTCCTGAGGACGGCTGCAATGAGACAACCCACCATGTACTCCTACATGGCCTCTCACCGCTACCTTTACCAAATCGTGTTCACACACTTAGCTCACACACAGTAGGACATGTTCACACGCCTCTGATTCATCCCCGATGAATCAGACCTGACTCAACTCTAAGCAGTAGCAGGCATGACAAACAAGCATGAATGAGTAGGCACAACAGGGCTCAAACAACTCCTACTCATGCTAGTGGGTTTCATCTATTTACTGTGGAATGACAGGTCATGCAAAGGATAAAGGGGTTCAGCTACCGCAGCAAGTAACAGATGATTCGTTGTTGTCCTAATGCAGTAAAAGAGAGCAGGAGCGAGAGAGTGGGATTGTATCGGAATGAACAAGGGGGTTTCGCTTGCCTGGCACTTCTGAAGATAACATTGAGTCTTCATTAGTGTCAACGATCACATCATCGGTATCACGTCTATCGAGAGGGGACAAATACCGACAACATAGAAAGGAACACAATCAATGCAATGCACAATATGATGCATGATCATGACATGGCAAAATGAAGGTGTTTTGAGCTAATGCAACTAGCAACAGATTAAATGAAGTTGGTTTGAATACAAGATTCAAATTCAAACTCCATATGTGATTATTCAAATGCCATTTAATTGATTTGTGCTAAACAGCAGCTATAAGTTGTTCTAACATGCATGAAAATGGTACAGATGGATTCCTTGAATTTTTCTGATAATTTTTCATATATAAATTATTTAATTTGGAGTTACGGTTGAATTTCTATGATTTTTAGAAGTTTTAGGCATTTTCTGAAATTTTCTGAATAATAATAAATCCAGAAAATACTTATTGCGTCAGCATTGCGTCACTATGACGTCAGCGGGTCAACGGGCTGGTCCAGGTCAATCCTGACCTGTGGGTCCCATCCGTCAGTGACTAACCTAACTAATCTAATTTAGTTAGTGGCCTGGGGCCCATTGTCAGTGTCTATTAAACTAACTAATATTTAGTTAACACTAATCCTAGCCTAATTAACAGGCCGGCCCCACATGTCATGGACACAGGGGGGTCCCGCCGTGGTCAAAGTGGGTCAAACCCACCGGCGGCTTGACGCCGGCGAGGCCAGCCGCGGTGGCGAGCCTCGGGTTTGCGTCTCCGGCGACCAAACGGCCGGCCGAGTGCACGTGCGGGGAGCTGGGGCTCGCCCGCATCCAGGGAGGCTTGCGGCAGCAGCGGGGACGGTCGGAGCTCGCCGGAAACGAGCTCGAGGCGGCGCCGGCGTTCGGTTGTTTCTGGCTACGGGGCTCCTGCGGCCGTGGTATCGCGTTCGTGGCACCTACAGCAGCTACGCGAGGCAGCGAGCATGTTGGACACGACGCCCGGACCAAATGGTCGTCGGAGTCGTGTCGACAGTGAGTGCAGGCGGCGACGCAATCGGGCGAAAGGGGCGAGGCGGCTACGGCGTGCCAGAGAGGGAACAGAGAGGGGGAAAAGGTTCGGTGGCTCACGGCGGTTGTAGCGGACGTCGAAGCAGGCTCGGGGAAGGCCGGACGGCGACGAGTCGATGATGGGGATCCGCGGCGGCCGGTGATGAAGAGGAGGCCGGTGACGGTGTTTTGAGGCATCCTGCGTCGAGTGAGTCGACGGGGAGGACGAGGAGGTCGAAACGGGGCTTCTTGGCACGTCGGCAAGGCGAGGGGAGCACGGTGGCTGCGGCAATCGGCGTCGGTGGCGGCGGCTCCGTTCGGGCCCGAGGTGCGGAGCGAGAGGGAGAGCAGGAGAAGGGGATGAGCACGGGAGGAAGTTGAGAGCGGCCTGAGGGGGTGCGTGGCATCCGTAGCGGCGTCGGAGTGGCAGCAGGCAGGCAGGAGGTGGCGTTGCGCGTGCGTGCGCGCCGCGGGCACACGCCCCTGTCCTACTGTCCCGAGGAGGAAGACGACAGGGAGGGCGCTGGTGGGCTGGGCCGGCCAGCTGCGGTGCTGGGCCAGATGGGGCGCTAGGTGGGCTGCAGGTAAACGCCAGGTAAGCTTTGCTCTTTTTATTTTTTTCTGTTTGTTTTATTTAATTTATTTTGCCACTGTTTTGAATTTTAAACAAATTCAAACAATGCCAAAAACTCCTCTGAATAATTTTATTTGGCTAGATGGACTTTTCCAAAAGCTCATAAAATATTTCAGGGGTATTTGAAATTATATTCTAATTATATGAATATAATTCAAATTCAAATAGCTAATGATTTAAATTCAAAGTCCCAAAAATAAATCCTTAAAAATGTTCAATATTTTGGTTGGGACCAGAACCCTTACCAAAAATTATCAAACATTTAAGAAGAGCCTTTTGGAGCAATGAATAAGATTTCTAGGGTTTTTGCCCCTCTTTTATTTAGGGTTTTGAGGCTTCCAATATCCCTCAATTCAAGTTTCAAAAATATAGACATGATGCACACATGAAGCTAACCTAGAGCAATGCCTGAAGCTAGGGATGTGACAGACTGGAGGAGGCAAGGAAGGTAAGCCCAGACGGGTACCGCTCCCTTGTCAACTCGTGCAGTTGCCGAGGCGTCGTGGGGGAGCCAGGACGCCCATGTCCAATCAACCGCCATGCGGTGCCCAAGGCCGCAGGCTATTGGGGCCCGTGGCGCATCGCACTTGCCCCTTCGCTTCTCTCCTAAGCCAAGTCCAAGCGCGCCTTGGGCCCGGGGGCTATCTGTCGGCGTTCTGGGAATGGGGATACCCAGACTTGCCTGCCTGCGGCCTGCGGCGTGGCTCAAGGAGTGGGCTAGTACGTCCCATCTTCATCAACACATGCTCAAGACCCTCACGAGGGGCCAAGCCTCGTGGGGCGGACAACAGGAGGCTTCCTCGGGCACGGCCTCGTCAGGCTGGCTCACGAGGAGGCGGAGAGATCAAGGCGGGGTACCTCGCAAGGTGCCCATGATGCAAGCCATGACGACCAAGGCCAGGCGGGCGCCAGGCAGGTGCCGGCCTGCGCAGAGTCCTTGTTTCCTCTTTGGTGCAAAGGGGGCAAGCGCAGGCGAGAGTATCAAGCAAAGGCAACCATTTAGGTGCAACAAGACCAAGACCAGCAGGACGGCAGGATGGAGGTCATCGTGGAGCCCAAGCCGGCGTCACCGTCAGGGTCTTTGGCAGGCGAGGACCAACTTTAGTCAGGATAAGTGTACTAGATGTTCCCCTTCAAAATGGCCAATTGTTGGCGCCCTTACCGCTCAATATTTGGGGAGAGGCCCAGGGCCTTCGCCTATAAATAGGACTAGCCACCCACAGGGTAGGGGGATCCGCATCTACAGAAGGAGGAGACTAGAGGCATCTGATACAGAGAGAGAGAGAGAGAGAGAGAGAGAGGCGACTGAACTCCCCTAGCAGTCCATAGCTCCAGCCAAGAACAGACCCTCGCGAGGCTGTTCTTCCATTGTACTGTTCATCATCAGCCCCCGAGGCAATCCACACACCACAAACTTGAGTAGGGTATTACACCACACTGGTGGCCTGAACCAGTATAAACCTCGTGTCCTCTGTGTTGTTCTTCGTGTAGTTTAGATCCTTGCGAGGCGGCGAGACATGGGTCGGCAGGGGGTGTGATCTCCGCGTGCACCCCAGAGTTCGAACCTTGAGGGTCTGCCGGAACCCGAAATCCGACATTGGCCGCTTTGTCCTCGGCCTCGGACAACGCCTTCTTAAGGGTTGCCACTTCTGTCGTGGCCCTTTTTGACATTCATGACGCCTCTATTAGCATCAACAACTTTTCCTTTATATGGCATTCAGACAGGGCATTGTGTACCTTTGTTTTCTTCGAGCTGCCTCTTCACGAGGCTGAGCTCTTCCTCGTTCCGCTCCAGGTCCCGCTTCAGTCTAGAGACCTCCGCAGTGCGAGCGGCAGCCTCCAGCAGTGATGCCTGCTTATTCACGTAGACATATTCTGGTTAGACTCATGTGGATGTTATTGATCCTCTGTTCGGCCTTTCTTTCCAAACACCAAACAGAGCATCAGGGGCTACTGTCTATGCTGTGACATTCTCTCAAAATTTGATTTCTTACCTCAAAGCGTGTTAGGAGGCTGGCGCAGGCTTTGGTCAATCCGCTTTTGGGGACCGAACCTTCTCAATCACCGTACTCATAAGAGTATGGTGTTCTTCTGGAAGCGCCCTGAAGCGCTTCCAGGAAGTTATCTGATGCCTCTGGATGGACAGAGGTCATCGCCACAGGCGGCTCACCCCCCTTAGCGAGGGGCCGCCTGCCTGAATCCGGGACCACTGGAGGTTCTGGCGCAGTATCCGGCAGGGTGCAAACTTGCTGCGGCCTCCATCATCAGAATCCATGGGGGTATTCCCCCTATATGCCCGACGTCTGGGATTTCGCCTTGGGGCATCTCCAGAACTGTCTCCCCCTGGTCCAGTATCCCCTGGGACAACACCTCTGTGTCATCCGCGGGCCGGGGGTGGTGGCCGTTGGGAGTGAATCGCTATTCATCGCTGACGCGCTCAAAGACCCATCCGATGAGGATAGGTCAATGCGGGCTTTGGACGGACTGCACGATCATATTTAACATGATAAGAAGCAGTAAAGCAAAACATGCCGGAAGTATTATAGCATCCGGATACTTACGACTTTGCTAGGGGCTTGTCCCTGGGAAGCCACTCCTCGTGGCCGTGGGTGGCTGTTCTGGAGTGGTCCGGAGGGAGGGTCTTCCCCTTCTTGGACCATTCGGCCTCCCCAGACGGGGCGGCCTTCCTTTTCTTCCCCCCCCCCCAACCGAGGGGGGGGGATAAATTTCCTCTTCCTCATCCTCATTTTCATTGGAGGAGCGCGCCTTGGTGTCTTCGGACGATGGGTCTGAGACTACCTTGCGCTGGAGACCTTTCCTAGTCCCCATGGCCTTCTTCTTGGCCTTCTTCTCCGGCACCTCATAGGGCGCCAGAAATAGCATCTCTATTAGGAGAGCCGTTGTTGGATCCTCAGGTAGCGGAGCCAGACAGTCGATCTGCTCTGCTGTCGCTACCCAGTCCTGTCAAATTGGTGCGGAGGCTTAGATCCCTCCACAAATATACTGGGGAAAGGAACATCTTGTAAAATACCGAGACCTTACCGGATTGGTGGGGCGCTTTGCGCTGAGTCCGCGATCTTCGGTGAGGGGAGGAGGTACCTTGACGGCCTTGAACAGCACCTTCCAAACGTCTTTGTGTGTCGTGTTGAAGAGCTCTTGCAGCGTCCGGTGTTCGGCCGGGTCGAACTCCCACATATTGAATGCCCGTCTTTGACACGGAAGGATCCGGCGGAAGAGCATGACCTGGACCACGTTGACAAGCTTGATTTTCTTGCTTATGATATTTTTGACGCAGTTCTGGAGTCCGATCAGCTCCGCCGGCGCACCCGAGGCTAATCCCTTCTCTTTCCAGGAGGTGAGCCGCATGGGGATGCCAGATCGAAATTTGGGGGCCGCCGCCCAGTTGGCGTCACGCGGCTCGGTGATATAGAACCACCCTGATTGCCACCCCTTCACGGTATCCACATAGGAGCCTTCTAGCCAAATAATGTTGGGCATCTTGCCCACCATGGCGCCTCTGCACTCCGCTTGCTGGCCGACCACTATCTTCGGCTTCACATTGAAGGTCTTCAGCCACAGGCCGAAGTGGGGCTTGATGCGGAGGAAGGCCTCGCACATGACGATAAACGCTGAGATGTTGAGGATGAAATTGGGGGCCAGATCGTGGAAGTCCAGCCCTTAGTAGAACATGAGCCTGCGGACAAATGAGTGGAGGGGAAATCCCAGTCCACGGACGGAGTAGGGACGATCTGCCCTGCGTCCGGGAGCCGGTGCGCAATGTTTGCGGCCAGGTATCCGGTTTCCCGGAGCTTCGTAATGTTCTCCTCCGTAACGGAGGAGGCCATCCACTTGCCTCCCGCTCCAGACATGTTTTTAATGGCTTTGAGGAGAAGGTGAGAACTTGGGCGCTGTAGCTTGAGCGTGCGAGAATGGATGGGCAGGGGAAGAAGAAGGCGTGGGTGAAAAAGAGGAATCCTTATCCCTTTATAAAGGCGGTAGAAACTGTGCCCCTCCCCACTTGCCCCGTAAAATCGCTTATTCCCCAAGCGTCGCGATTGATGGCGCGGTTGGGTTACCCACACCCGTATTGATGAGAATCCCGTGATAAGGGGACATGATCTCTGCTTTGACAAGACGTGCCAAGGAAACCACCTCGCAATATGTGCAGTAGCTGGATGAGAAAAACGGTTCGAATAGTGACCGGGCCGTGGCGTGATGTCATGCTATGAAAAGTTGTCAGCGGATTAGATTTGTGGAAAATTGTGCTCTCTACGGTGGTATGTGGAATTTGTTTTGCAGAGCCGCACACGATCCTGGTGTTCAAAATCTTCTATGGAGTATTCGGAGAAGGAACCTGCCTTGCAGTGCCGAAGACAATCTGCGCGCTGGACTCATCGTCATTGAAGCCTGGTTCAGGGGCTACTGAGGGAGTCCTGGATTAGGGGGTCCTCGGACAACCGGATTGTTGGACTATGAAGATACAAGATTAAAGACTTCATCCCGACAGGGTGGGACTCTCCTTTGCGTGGAAGGCAAGCTTGGCAATTCGGATATGTAGATCTCCTTCTCTGTAATCGACTCTGTGTAACCCTAGCCCCCTCCGGTGTCTATATAAACCGGAGGGTTTAGTCCGTAGGACAACAACAATCATAATCATAGGCTAGCTTCTAGGGTTTAGCCTCTACGATCTTGTGGTAGATCAACTCTTGTAATACTCATATCATGAAGATTAATCAAGTAGGAAGTAGGGTGTTACCTCCATCGAGAAGGCCCGAACATGGGTAAACATCATGTCCCCTGCCTCCTGTTACCATTAGCCTTAGATGAATAGTTCGGGACCCCCTACCCAAGATCCGCCGGTTTTGACACCGACACCGGTGAAGTTTGCACCAACTCTCAAGGTGAGAAAGGGCAATGCACGGTACCGTAGAGGCTAGCAAATTGCAGAAGGGTAAGAGTGCGTATAATCCATGGACTCACATTAGTCATAAAGAACTCATATACTTATTGCAAAAGTTTATTAGCCCTCGAAGCAAAGTACTACTATGCATGCTCCTAGGGGAAGGGTTGGTAGGAGTTAACCATCGCGTGATCCCGGCCTCCACTCATAAGGAAGGCAATCAAAGAACACCTCATGCTTAAAATTTGTCACACAACGTTCACCATACGTGCATGCTACTGGACTTGCCAACTTTAACACAAGTATTTCTCAATTTCATAATTACCCAACTAGCATGACTCTAACATTACCACCTTTATATCTCCAAACAATTACCAAGTATCAAATTTATCATAGTATTCAATGCACTTTATATGAAAGTTTTTATTATATCCCTCTTGGATGCCTATCATATTAGGAATGAAGTCATAACCAAAGCAAATTACCATGCTGTTCTAAAGACTCTCAAAATAATATAAGTGAAGCATGAGAGTTCATCTAATTCTTCAAAATAAAACCACCACCGTGCTCTAAAAGATATAAGTGAAGCACTAGAGCAAACGACAAACTACTCCGAAAGATATAAGTGAAGATCAATGAGTAGTTGAATAATTATGCAACTATGTGAAGACTCTATGACATTTAATAATTTCAGATCTTGGTATATTATTCAAACAGCAAGCAAAACAAAATAAAACAAATTGACGCTCCAAGCAAAACACATATCATGTGGTGAATAAAAATATAGCTCCAAGTAAAGTTACCGATGAATGAAGACGAAAGAGGGGATGCCATCCGGGGCATCCCCAAGCTTAGGCTCTTGGTTCTCCTTGAATATTACCTTGGAGTGCCTTGGGCATCCCCAAGCTTAGGCTCTTGCCACTCCTTATTCCATAGTCCATCGAATCTTTACCCAAAACTTGAAAACTTCACAACACAAAACTTAACAGAAAACTGGTAAGCTCCGTTAGTATAAGAAAATAAATCACCACTTAAGTACTGTTATGAACTCATTCTGAATTCATATTGGTGTAATATCTACTGTATTCCAACTTCTCTATGGTTCATACCCTCCAATATTACTCATAGATTCATCAAAATAAGCAAACAACACATAGAAAACAGAATCTGTCAAAAATAGAACATTCTGTAGTAATCTGTATCATTCGAATACTTCTGTAACTCCAAAAATTCTGAAATAAACTGGTGGACCTTAGGAATTTTTTTATTAATCATATGCAAAAATAATCAACCTGAAAGCACTCTCCAGTAAAAAAGCGCAGCTAATCTCGTGAGCGCAAAAGTTTCTGTTTTTACAGCAAGATCGCATAGACTTCACCCAAGTCTTCCCAAAGGTTCTACTTGGCACAAACACTAACTAAAACATAAAACCACATCTAAACAGAGTCTAGATGAATTATTTATTACTAAACAGTAGCAAAAAGCAAAGAACAAAAAAAAATTGGGTTGCCTCCCAACAAGTGCTAAAGTTTAACGCCCCTAGCTAGACATGATGATTTCAATGATGCTCACATAAAAGATAAGAATTGAAACATAAAGTGAGCATCATGAAGAATATGACTAGCACATTTAAGTATAACCCACTTCCTATGCATAGGGATTTTGTGAGCAAACAATTTATGGCAACAATAATCAACTAGCATAGGAAGGCTAAACAAGCATAACTTCAAAACTTTAAGCACATAGAGAGGAAACTTGATATTATTGCAATTCCTACAAGCATTTATTCCTCCCTCATAATAATTCTTAGTAGCATCATGAATGAATTCAACAATATAACCATCACATAAAGCATTCTTTTCATGATACAAGCATAGAAAATTTACTACTCTTCACGGAAGCAAAATTCTTCTCATTCGGAATAGTGGGAGTATCATAAGAGACTCGAATACTATAAATTGTTTCCATATTAAAATAGTAATGTTCAGAATAAAGGTAATCATAATCATGACAAATTTTATAAATATAATCATCACTACTTTTTATAGCATAACTGTCATCACAATAATCATCATAAATAGGAGGCATGCTATCATCATAATAAATTTGCTCATCAAAACTTGGGAGGCTAAAAATATCGTCTTCATTAAACACAGCATCCCCAAGCTTGGGACAAACATTAATTAGAGCAAATATATTCTCAAACATGTCATTCTCATAAAAGATAGCATCCCCAAGCTTGGGCCTTTTCATATCATAAGCATAATCACTCTCATCATTAATAGTATGGATATCACCAATAGTATAGCAATTATCATCATCACAATGAGTAATAGGAGCAACATCATTTGGGAGGGATACCTTTCTACCTTTGCTTCTCTGTCTTTTATTTTTCTTCTTCACATCATGTGTGGGTTTAACCCTCTTTTTTGAGCTCCTTATTAATGAGATTGGTTGAATAGAAAGCTCCTCCTCGTTACCTGATTCATCATAAGAAATAAGAGGAGGATATTGGGAAGTCTCTCCCCTTTCATTAGTATTCTCTTCATCTTCTATTTGTCTTCTTTTCTTTATGTAATTGGCAATATAAGGATTTTCAATGCAATTCACCGCACAATACATATAAATTTACTCTAGAATAAAATCAAGAACTTTATCAAGGGAAAATTCTGGAACATCCTTAGTTATACTTTCATTTCTTCATAACCCAGAAGCAAACTAAGTTCATTACGGCGTGCAAGGGAAATCGAGTCATTACAATTTTTGGACACGATTTGATCATGAAACAATTTGCATTGGATATTTAAATGGCCATGTTCATTGCAAAGTTCACAAGGATGGCTAAGAAAATTTAAATTTTCAGCACAAACATCTAGCCTTTCTTGCAACCATTTAGTTTCTAAATACTTATACCTCTTGCAAAATCTATCTTCCCTATTTGGTGTGTACTTGCAAAATCTATGCATTCCACAAAAGTTGACATGCTTATAAGAGACATTTTTATCATGAGTAGTGCAATCATCATTAGTACTATGGATATTTAAAGAGTTCATACTAACAACATTGCAATAATGCTCATCATTCAAAGATTTAGTGCCAAACATTTTATAGATTTCTTCTTCTAGCACTTGAGCACAATTTTCCTTTCCATCATTTTCACGAAATATATTAAAAAGATGAAGCATATGAGGCTCCCTCAATTCCATTTTTTAATTTTCTTTTATAGACTAAACTAGTGATAAAACAAGAAACAAAAAGATTTGATTGCAAGATCTAAAGATATACCTTCAAGCACTTACCTCCTCGGCAACGGCGCCATAAAAGAGCTTGATGTCTACCACACAACCTTCTCCTTGTAGACATTGTTGGGCCTCCAAGTGCAGAGGTTTGTAGGACAGTAGTAAATTTCCCTCAAGTGGATGACCTAAGGTTTATCAATCCGTGGGAGGCGTAGGATGAAGATGCTCTCTATCAAGAAACCCTGCAACCAAATAACAAAGAGTCTCTTGTGTCCCCAACACACCCAATACAATGGTGAATAGTATAGGTGCACTAGTTCGGCGAAGAAATGGTGATACAAGTGCAATATGGATGGTAGATATAGGTTTTTGTAATCTGAAAATATAAAAACAACAAGGTAGCAAGTGGTAAAAGTGAGCGTAAAGGGTATTGCAATGCTAGGAAACAAGGCCTAAGGTTCATACTTTCACTAGTGCAAGTTCTCTCAACAATAATAACATAATTGGATCATATAACTATCCCTCAACGTGCAACAAAGAGTCACTCCAAAGTCACTAAGAGCGGAGAACAAACGAAGAATTATTGTGGGGTACGAAACCACCTCAAAGTTATCCTTTCTGACCGATCTATTCAAGAGTCCATAGTAAAATAACACGAAGCTATTCTTTCCGTTTGATCTATCATAGAGTTCTTACTAGAATAACACCTTAAGACACAAATCAACCAAAGCCCTAATGTCACCTAGATACTCCAATGTCACCTCAAGTATCCGTGGGCATGATTATACGATATGCATCACACAATCTCAGATTCATCTATTCAACCAACACAAAGTACTTTAAAGAGTGCCCCAAAGTTTCTACCAAAGAGTCAAGACGAAAACGTGTGCCAACCCCTATGCATAAGTTCACAAGGTCACTTTACCCGCAAGTTGATCACCAAAACATACATCAAGTAGATCACGTGAATATCCCATTGTCACCACAGATAAGCACATGCAAGACATACATCAAGTGTTCTCAAATCCTTAAAGAGTCATTCCGATAAGATAACTTCAAAGGGAAAACTCAATCCATTACAAGAGTGTAGAGGGGGATAAACATCATAAGATCCAACTATAATAGCAAAGCTCGCGATACATCAAGATCGTGCCGAATCAAGAACACAGGAGAGAGAGAGAGATCAAACACATATCTACTGGTACATACCCTCAGCCCCGAGGGTGAACTACACCCTCCTCGTCATGGAGAGTGCCGAGATGATGAAGATGGCCACCGGTGAGGGATCCCCTCTTCGGCAGGGTGCCAGAACAAGGTCCCGATTGGTTTTTGGTGGCTAAAGAGGCTTGCAGCGGTGGAACTCCCGATCTATGGTGCTCTTGGATGTTTTTGGAGTATATGGGTATATATAGGAGGAAGAAGTAGGTCGTGGAGCTGCGAGGGTCCCATGAGGGTGGGGGCACACCCAAGGGGGTAGGCACGCCTCCCTGCCTCGTGGCCTCCTTGCTTCTTTCTTGACGTCCACTCCAAGTCCTCTGGATCACGTTTGTTCCAAAAATCACTCTCCCGAAGGTTTCATTCCGTTTGGACTCCGTTTGATATTTGTTTTGTGCGAAACACTGAAATAGGCAAACAAACAGCAATTTGGACTGGTCCTCCGGTTAATAGGTTAGTCCCAAAAATAATATAAAACTGTATAATAAAGCCCATTAAACATCCAAAATAGATAATATAATAGCATGGAACAATCAAAAATTATAGATACGTGAGAGACGTATCAGAGTGCGTGGTAAGGGCTCTCCAGGTCAACCACCTCAAACCAAATTAACTCGCGGTGGAAGTGATCTTTGTCTCCGAAGAGCACATCTTTCTTGATATTGCCGATTGGTGAGCAGGAAAGGCCAGGTACAATGCCATGGAAGACAGTCCGACTGGGATGGAGTTGTTTGTCTTTGATGCACATATTCTCCATGGTGTCGCGGTAGAGGATGTTGATGCTGCTACCGCCGTCTATCAGGACTCGGGAGAAGCGAGCAACTCACCTCTCTATTGAAAAGGTAGCATCCAGTACCATGGCGTAGGAACCCGGAGAAGGCACCACTTCTGGGTGTTTTGCACGGCTCCAGCTGATGGGCCTCTCGGACCAATGCATGAACTCCGGAGTCTCGGAAGCGACAACATTCACCTCACAGTGCTGCTGACGTTGGCTGTGCCTGTCCTCGGCCACACTGGTGAAGGCGATGTAGGCTACGTGTTCTTCAGGGAACTCATCTTGGATGGCGGCGACCGGGCGGGGCACCGGCTGCTGAGGAGGCGGAGCCGGCGGGACAGCAGGCGGAGGCGGCAGTCCTTCGCCGTTGGCAATGTGGACGAGCCAGTGGCACTTCCGGGTCGTGTGGTTGGACGGCTTAGCGCCGCTGTGGAACTTGCAGGGAGCATCTATGGTTTGCTCTAAGGAGATGGCGGGCAACCAAGCGGGCTTGCCGCCTTCCTGACGCTTGGGGCTGGGCTGACCCTCCGGCCGCTGGTCTTCAACTGTCGTCATCTTCCGGCTCGTGGAAGCCAGCTATGGGGCTTTGCGCTTGTTCTCGTGCTGCTGCTGGCATCGCCTGTTGTCACCAGTCGGCGTCTGAGGAGCCAGAGGGAGCACATTTCAAGATGCGTCCACTCGGAGATCCGACTTCATGGAGGAGTAGGCAGTGGCATACTTGTCTGCTATGATCAGCAGCTCATCGAGTGTGGTCGGCTCATCGCAGAGGAGTTGGTGCTTGAGTAGGGTGGCCTCTCGGCACCCGACAGTGAAGTACTCCATGGCCTGCACCTCGTGCACCCCTTCGCGGGAGTTGCGTAGTTCAGCCCACCACGTCAAGTAGTCGCGGGTGGACTCGGTCGGGCCTTGGATGCATAGAGAGAGCTGGCGGGGCTTGGGCGGCCGCTTGTAGGTGCTGGTGAAGTTGCGGATGAAGACTTCGATGAAGTCCAGCCGGCTGTTGACGCTGTAGGGCTTAAGGCTATTCAGCCATGTCTGAGCTGTGCCCTGGAGCATGAACGAAATGTACTTCACGGCAACGCGCTTGTTGCTGTTTGCTATGCTGACGGCTGTGGAGTAGTCAATCAGCCAATCCTCCGACACGGAGCCATTGTACTTGGGAGTGTCTCGAGGGAGTGAGAACCCTTTGGGGAAGGTCTCATCGTGAATGCGGGGGCCGAAACAAGGCAGGCCGATTGCATCTTCTTCTTCTACCACCAGGGATCGAGCCAAGCGGTCGATCCGGTGGCGGGCATCGTTCTCTTTGACTCCTTCATGACGGCCTAGCCGGTCTCCAAGGGTCGGGTGCTCAACATGCGGCGGGGAGGCGGACGATCGCTCCGCCATTCCTCTGATCATGGGCGGCCGTCTTGGTCGCGCTTGATGGTGATGCGTGTGCGGCTGCGGCGAGCAGCCAGCTCTTGGTCTCTTCGGTCGCAGGCGCCGCCTTCCGAGGACCGGGAGGTCGTACCGGGGTCTCAGTGAGGGGGAAGGTTCTCGGCCTGCAGGCCAGGTTCCACCATGCGGCGGCCGGATTCTTGCTGCATGGCGGCCACGTCGATGAGTTGCTGGATGCGCTCCATCATGCAGTGACACTCGTCACCCTCCAGGTGGTCCAGCTCATCCGCCGCCACCTGGGTGGCGCGTAAGTTCTCCATTGGTGTGGCATAGACTGGGCGGTCGGCCCCCAGCATGTTGGCAATGGCTCCGCCGTGCTGCCGGACTGTGACCACGCGGATGGGCTCGCCAGCAGCCGGTGTGCCGCAGACGGCGCGGTCGATCTCGCGCTGGTAGGCTTCATTGAGGAGCTTCATGGCCGCCAGCTTCTGGGCGCTGTCGAGGAGCGAGACGCAGTACGCTTCCAGCGTTGCTCCGTCCGCGTTTTCCGCCACGGGTGCGGACAAGCCCCGCACTGCCGCCTGCAGTGGGTCGCAGGCGGCTCCATCGGAGGCTCCATCATGGCTGATGACCAGCACCTCCGTGAAGGGGCTGGTGCTGGCGTCACTGGTCGCAGGAGGGAGAGGGTCGTAGATGACCACCACGTTGGTCAGGAAAGCGTCGAGGGATGCCGCATCGGAGTCGATGAGCATCAGTTCAGTGGAGCCAACTGACTCTAGGTCAGAGGCTGGCTCGTTGGTGATGTGAAGCTTGCCAAGGAGGTCGACTATGCAGCTCTCAGAGCTGGCTGCTCCTACGTCGGGTGCAGGCTCGTCGGATAGGCGGATCCCGCCAATGAGATCAGCAAGATAGCTTGTGGCGTAGGCAGTTTCTGCACCGTGTAGTGCATCGACGCAAACACCATCGGGCGTGCCGTGCTGGCTGCGCTTGCCAGGAAGGAAAAGGGTTCACGTCCAGAACGTGTTTCCGGACGATGGTGCACCTTGCCCCATGGTGGGTGCCAAATGTCGGGGATATCATGCGACATATGCCAGGGGGTGGCTTATCATGGATGGGGATAAGAGTATGTCGCCGGGATCTAGAGGCAAGAGTGAGCGAGATCGCATATGCTTACGAATCTTACCCAGGTTCGGGGCTCTCCTAGGAGATAACACCCCTAGTCCTGCTCTGTGGGGTCTCCGCATGATCACTATCGCAACAAGGTAGCTACAAGCTTGCTCCTTGAGTTGTTTGGTTAGAGGACGAAGAAGAACAAGGCTAGCCCTACTTCCCTCTCTCTCTCCTTCTATGTGGGTGTGTGTGTCTTCTAAGGTTCTGAACCCTTTGCATGGGGAAGCCTGGGGGGTTTATATAGGCCTACCCCCAGGGGTACAATGGTAATCCGACCGGGTGTAGGACCCGACCGTCAGTGTCTATGGGCGCCGACTTCTCCACCGGCTGCTGGGGCCCGCCTCTTGGTGGGTCCCGCCGGCTGTCGTGTACTTGGCCGACAGGCCGTGCCCACCGCCTGCGGGTCTGGTTGATTGCTTTGTACTGTAGCCTTGCTACTGATGATGGATGCTTTGTCGGGGGCAGCATGGCTACAGTCCCGCCGCCTGGCGGACGTTCACTGTAGCCACACCCCGTCTCTTCTGATTAATGGCGCATGGACTTTGAGGGGGGAGGGGGCCGCCTGCGGGAAGGCGTCCCACTCTCGCTGCCTCCTGGTGGGGCATTGCAGCCTTCTGGTGGCTCGCGGACAGGTAGGGCCCGCCATCTGCTGGGTGTACCAACCGCCCGTCATGGGAGTGCAAACCCCTATGTAGTAGGTGATGTCACGGGCTGCATGGCAACAGTGCCGCGCTGGGCAACGGGTGTCCGCCTGGCATGCCGCACTGTGGCGATGCTCCGCCCTGAATTTGGGGGTGACAGGTCGTACTGTAGCCACATCCCGTCCCATCGTAGTTATGTAGGTGCAAACTTTGAGGGCACGAAGGGCCGCCTGCTTGGAGCCAGCCTCTTCGTGGCCTCCTTCTGTGATTTTGCCGCCTTCTAGCAGCCCGCCTCCTAGACCAGCCAGCCCATGAAGCCAGTCATTCGTCCAGGAGGTGTGAGGGGCGCAACTTGCCCCGATGTCTTGAAATACTACAGGGGACCGATGAGGCTACCCGTAGTCATTTACTTCGACACCTTCGTACAATACGTAAAAAATCGCAAGAGATTTAGTAATTTGCCGAACCACTGACCAGCTCTCGTTGTACCATGACAGTCAGTTTTTTGCTTTCTCTACTAAGGTGTTTGACCAGATGAACCAGAAACACAATCGTAGTAGTTCTCCCTTTACTACCTTAGCTGAACAAGCGGAACGTAAGGTGGTAACCACAGGAGCCGGGCAACCCAACTGTTGAACAAATACATGATTCAGAGTCAATGCCTATAATGTAGTATTCGGGATGCCGAAGTATACTATAAAAGTGTTTAGACTTTCTTTTTTTGTAAATATATGTGGCTGAACAGAGCCCCTGGCATTTTAAATCATCCTGAGGTGTATACGCCAATCTGACGTGAAGATGGAATACATAGTATAAACCAATATCGAATATGGTTGGATAAAACGGTTTCCATTATAGTCTGATTAATAGATAAAAACATGTTCTTACAGAGAATGCCATAAGCATCGAGGCTATACATGCAAAGAATTTGTGAACAAGGGAAAGTTGTATACAGGTCCTAAAAAACGAAAGGTCGTCTTGAAGATCCTTTGGACACCCTGTCGCATGTTTGCGCCGCTTTTCACCTTGGTGTAGGATCCTTTGAGAGTATCGATGGTGGTGTATATGGAAGGAGCCTGGCAATGGGCCCTTGTACCACCGAAAAGTTATTTAGGTTTTAAAGAACCTGAAATATGAGAGAAAAGAGAAAAAAGAAATGATAAAAGAAGAAGAAGGTTAAGGTCCAAATAGGGTCGAGCCGTATTATGGACCTCGTCCTTAGTGTGCCTCCATCGTTTCCCAAGGTATTTTGAGTGCATAGTTATGCACACGCAGTACATATGCCGTGATTGTATGGGGGGATTGATGGAGGCAGAATTGCTAGTCTAGCTCTAGATGGACAGAGCTGTCGTTCTGCAGGGTAGACTGGACTCGTTTGACAGTGTCTAGGGGCTTGATGGCCAATGAAGTGTGCGGCTTGATAGGGCCGCTCTGTACCTCGGCTGCGAGGACCGCGGTGTGCTCCTCGGTATGGAGGGAGCGCTCCATGTTTCCATTAACTATGATAACGTCGCGGGGTCCAGGCATTTTGAGCTTTAAGTAAGCATAATACGAGACCGCATTGAAGCGAGCGAAGGCGGTTTGTCGCAGCAGTGCATGATAACCACTGCGGAAGGGGACGATGTCGAAGATCAAGTCTTCGCTTTGGAAGTTATCCGACGAACCAAAGACTACTTCCAGTGTCATTGAGCCAGTGCAATGGGCTTCTACGCCAGGTATCACTCCTTTAAAGGTGGTTTTAGTAGGCTTGATTCTTGATGGGTCACTACCCATTTTGCGGACCGTGTCTTGATAAATCAATTTAAGACTACAACTGTCGTCCATGAGGACTCGTGTGAGATGGAATCCATTGATGATTGGATCAAGACCAAAGCTGCCGAACCTCCATGATGGATACTCGTCGGGTGGTCCTTACGATCGAAGGTGATCGGACAAGCTGACCAGGGGTTCAATTTTGGGGCGACTGGCTCTACGGCGTGGACATTCCTTAGTGCGTGCTTGCGATCCCTCTTGGGGATATGTGTGGCATATATCATGTTCACTGTTTTCACCTTAGGGGGAAATTTCTTCTATCCCCCTGTATTTGGTGGGCGAGGCTCTTCATCGTCCTTGCTTAGAGGCCCTTTCCCTTTATGTTCGGTGTTTAATTTACCGGCTTGTTTAAAGACCTAACAAATTATGTTGGAATGATTAGCAGGCTTGTCAGGGGTGACATGAATCTGGCAAGGCCGATCGAGTATTTTGTCCAGACTAGATGGACCATCTTTGTTTCCTTTAAATGGCTTCTTCCGCTGACCGGATTTAGAGCCACTGAATCCGGCGTTGACCGCTGTGTATTTGGTGTCTTCATTGTTGCTCCAACGCTTGTGTTTATTGCGTCGTGGCCTACCGTTGCCGTCTCTGGCTTCAGAGCTGCCAGGGTCGTTGTTACTGTTGCTTCTACAAGCTAACCGGCTATCTTCTCCCATGCAGAAGCGAGTCATGAGTGCGGTAAGAGCTGCCATGGACTTCGGTTTTTCTTGGCCGAGGTGTGCCATTCGTCTCGGACGCTATCTTTGAAGGCCGCGAGGGCTTCGGCATCTAGACAGTCAATGATTTGGTTCTTTTTAATTAAGAACCTAGTCCAGAGTTTTCGGGCTGACTCTCCGGTTTGCTGGACTATATGACTGAGGTCATCGGCATCCGGAGGCTGGACGTAGGTGCCTTGGAAGTTGTCTCGAAAGGCATCCTCCAAGTCTTCCTAGCTACCGATGGAGTTCTCTGGGAGGCTATTTAACCAGTGCCGTGCTGGTCCTTTCAGCTTTAAGGGGAGGTATTTGATGGCGTGGAGATCGTCACCACGAGCCATATGAATATGGAGAAGGAAATCCTCAATCCATACTGCGGGATCTGTCATGCCATCGTATGATTCAATATTTACGGGTTTAAACCCTTCTAGAAATTGGTGCTGCATTACCTCATCGGTAAAGCATAAGGGGCGTGCGGTGCCTCTGTATTGGGAAACGTCACGATGGAGTTAGAATGACATTCGTATTTGGTTTTTGGCCTAGGTGAGGTTGTGCCTATTGCGCCAGGCTTCATGGCCGTCTTCTCGCATTGGGGCACTCCCCCTTGATCCATAGATTGATCTGGTTTGGCCTGCTCTATTGTCCAGGTCCTTTCGTAGGTGTATCCTGGAGCCGCTGCCTCTGTGCCTCTACGACGAGGTGGTGCGGGTTGGTGTTCGGCGTAGGTAGCTGCCTTATCTCGCACATGTTGTGGTCAGTCTGATTCATGAGTGCGATCATATCTCGACGGTATTGGCTCAAGGGCCTCGTCATCGAATTGTGGTAGTAGCCGATGCTTCGGGTAACTCTTTGTTGGGCGCTCGAGGCCGTATTCTCGGTAGCTAGGACTTGGGTCCATCTGTCGTTGAGGGTATCCTGTTCGGCTTGGAGCTGTTGCTGCTTCTTCTTTAGGCTTTGCCCAGTTGCGATTAGCTGACGCTTAAAGCGCTCTTGCTCGAGGGGTTCCTCAGGCACGATGAGATCTTCGTTGCCAAGGCTGACATCATCCTCGCATATCGGCAGATAGTTGCTATCTTCCGAATCCTCATTCCCGATCTGCTCGCCGGGGTTAACTTGCCCCTCCTCCCGTTCGTCCTGTTTGGATGTAGGCTCAACAGGGTCTTTGAGATCTTCAACATTGTACGGAGTGTTATCGTCTCTGGTGCCGGTATTACTTTCCTTTCCGCGACGTTATTTTGAGCGGCGTCGCTGACGTTGATGTTTTGGTGGTGCATCCGCGGGTTTATCCTCGATCAAATGTTTCCTGCCTTCGTCATCATCCTCTTTGGGTGTATCCACCATCTACACATCATATGTGGAGGTAGTCGTCCAGCACCCGGTGAATGGTGGGTCTTGGCTTTGTTTGTCTTCGGTATCGTCGTCCATGCCGTCGATGTCTTCGGAGGCGTAATCTAGCATGTCGGTTAAGTCTTCGACAGTGGCTATGAAGTGGGTGGTGGGTGGGATGTAAAATTCCCTGCTCTCAGCCCCTAATCCGGTCTTGGCGTAGTTCGGAGGTGATTCCTCTGTAATGGCGAGGGATCACATTAAGTCCAGAGCCTCGTTTAAGAGCGAAGATTGGATAGGGAAATGAGGGTCCGCGGAGTTAGTCGGGGAAAAATCCTCCTAGCCATGCTCACTTGGCATGGACCTCGAGAGTTTGGAGCTAGCGTCCGGGTGCGAGTTCGGCTTTTCAATGATAAGGGGAGCCTAGTTTGACTCTGTGCTTGCCGATGACACAGTCGCCTCCGGGTCTCTGGTAGTGAGCTTCGTGATAGTAGAGGGTCCGGTGGGCTCCAAAACTCCCGTCTTCGTACCTAGCAGTTTGCTCTAGATCTAAGGCCAGAGCGGTGGTCAGGGCCGCAAACCCTTCGAAGACCAAGTCTCCTCAGATATCAGCGACATAATTCAGGTTCCCAAAACTGATCCGATGACTAGCGGCATAGCCGTCGATCTGTTCAAGGTGGCCAATTGAATTGACACGTAGACCGAAGCCGCCAAACACAAAAATTTGACCGGGGAGGAAAGTTTCGGCCAAAACAGCATCGTTGTAGATGATCGAACGAGCCATCGAACCTTCTGTCAACGACACAGTGGAACTCTCAATGAAAGCACCAATGTCGGTGTCAAAATTGGCCGATCGCAGGTAGGGTGTCCCGAACTGTGCGTGTGAGGATCGAAGGTAATAGGAGACAAGGGGACACGATGTTTACCCAGGTTCGGGCCCTCTTAACGGAGGTAATACCCTACTTCTTGCTTGATTGACTTTGATGAGTATAGGGGTTACAAGAGTCGATCTACCTCGAGATCGTAATGGCTAAACCCTAACTGTCTAGCCTATGCAAATTCTGATAGCCTCTACGTACTAAACCCTCTGGTTTATATAGACACCGGAGGGGCCTAGGGTTCTACAGAGTCGGTTTACAAAGAAAGGAAACTATACATCCGAACGCCAATCTTGCCATCCACGCAAAGGAGAGTCCCATCCGGACACGGGGGAAGGCCTTCTTCCTTGTATCTTCACGGCCCATCAGTCCGGCCCATATCACATAGCCCGGACACCTGAGGACCCCATAATCTTGGACTCCCTCAGTCACCAATGCAGTTGTGCTTACTACAACAAATCCTGCAAATGACCGAGGAGTCGTGGTTGTAGTTTTGGACCTTCAGGCCGAGTCATGAGATGCGCACAACGTCTAGGTCACCGGTGGCGGCGGCAAAAGTAGTTCCAGCCCCGGCCAAGCACCATGTGCCCCTCGAAGTTCTGGACCTGCACCCAGAATGCGCACCGCTTGTTCGCCGACAGCCCGACCATGTGCGGAAGCCGCTTGATGACCAACCACTCATTCATCACCTCCACGAACTTGCGAGGTATGACGAGCATGGCGAGGTCCTCATTATCCTTGATCTGCTGGTAGAAGCGCAATGGCTCCCGGGCCCCTTCCTCGTGGCCGGTCCTCGGAGATCGTCCCCTTGAACGACGCATGCTCATGAAGGCGACTCTGCCAGGCAGGACCACCCTCGTGGGGATGACATCCTCGGCGCCCTCAGCTCCGGCCACCACCTGAGCTCCTCCACCCGCCACGTCCCAGTCACTCTTCATTATCTTGTCAGGTAAGATGACAAGTCTTAGAGGTGCTTGCAAAATGAACAACCACTGATCAGTTGCACTCGCACTACAACAAATGGCCCTGATTAGAGACTTTTTCCCAAGAGCAAATGCCACTGATCAGTGCACAAACTCTTTGCCAAATGCCACTTATCAATGGCACTTGCTCTTGGGCAAATGCCACTGATCAGTGCCATTTGCTCTTGGGCAAATGCCACTGATCAGTGCCATTTGCTCTTGGGCAAGTTCCACTGATCAATGGCACCTGCTCAAGAGCAAGTGCCACTCATCAGGGGACTTGCCCAAGAGCAAGTGGCACTGAGCAGTGGTAGTAGCCCATGACAAAATGTCACTGATTAGTGGCATCTGGTCTTCTGCAACTGCCACTCGTTAGTGCACTATCCTAAGCATGGAAACATCTGAAAATAGCACCCATGTGCACCCATTCACATTTCGCAGCATCCTAAAATGGTCCTACTACATGCATGTATAACAATCTAGAGCATGCAACACAAACCCTAGCTTTAACATGTATGTAGCAACATGAACAGCAACATGAACATGATCCTAGCTTGAACATGAACATGCCATTTGCATGAACATAGACCCTAGCATGAACACAGATCCTAGCATGAACACACATCCTAGCACTAGTGGAAGAACATTATCCTAGAACACACACTGTACCAAACAAGAACATATCGGTCGGATTCAATTCGATTGGGATCGCATCGAATCGGATCTACTCGAATCCTATCTAATACTGTCGAATCCACTAAGTACTAGCACATGCCTAAGAAAGAAACCCCTAATCTACATCTACGAGCAAGCATTGGGGATTCTTTTACTCACCGGAGCTTGCGCAGTTGCAACAAACTGAGGCCGGGGTGAAAACCCTGGCGGGAAGGAGAGAGGTGGCGGAGCAGAGGAGGAGCCGGCCCCGTGCGACGGCCGGCGGGATCGGCCCCGTGCTCATGGCCACGCCGGAGGTCGAGGAGGACGGTGCGCCGACAGGAGAAAACCCTTGCACGGGGTCAAGTAAACCCCCCTGCCCAATGGGGTCCCAAAAGGCGGCTGCTCTATGGATGGCGCCGGCGCCGAGCCCATGACCACGAGGTCCGGAGACGGCGATGGAGCAGGAACGGACGACACCGCATTGGCCAGCCCTCATGGTGGCCGACAGCAGATGGGGGATGATGCTCACATGGCCGACGCCAGGTCCCTGCCCGAGTTCTGGAGCTCGGCCACCCAACACTCCTGGATGCCGGCGATGCACTGGTCAACGGGGGTCAGAGGACGGCGCGGTAGTGGGCGAGGCGGAGCCATCAAAGGAGAGGAGAGGGAAGGGCGGTGAGGCAGAGAGGAGGGATGTGAACAGTGCGGGCGATGCGGTGACAGGAGAGTGGGAGGGAGTTATGAGATGTCCCCTCTGTCTCTCATGCTGCCCATGGCATGCAGCCTCCTCGCACGCGTGGCCGCGCCGAGCCAGGCTCGTGAGAAACTGCCGATTCAGCAGTTTCTGCCGGGCCAGGCTCAGGCCTGCTTTAAGTTTCGTGCAGACCACGAACCGCATGCAGCCCAGCCAACCAAACAGACCACACACATCCCACGCGGGCCTGGTTGGGTTGTATGCGGGCAACCAAACACGCCCTCAGATCACAGACTGATTCTCCTCGATACTGAATATTATAAACCAATGATGGCCCAACAGCAGAAGCGCAACCGTATCTGTGAAGCGCGCTGGCTGAACGAAGGGACAGAAAATGAGATCATCAGTTTGGCGTGGGAACGGGCCAAGTTGGCAGGGTTAGGTCCCTCAATTTCTTGCCGAACTAACGCAGTTCTCACATACCTGCATGAATGGGATCGAGAGACACTCAAGAGCCCGAAGAAGAGAATAAACAAGCTTAAGAAGGAAATAGAGAAACTAAGGCATGGGCCTAATACTTTTGAAGTGCGACAAAAATGAAAGTGCTACAGGTTCTTGTTGAGAACTTCCTGGATCAGAAGGAGATGATATGGCTCCAGCGTGGGCGCGCTAACTGGCTACTTCATGGCGACCGGAACATAGCTTTCTTTCATAGAGCAGTGGGAGCGCGGTAGAAAAGGAACTGCACTAAAAAAGTACTAGAAGATACAGGAGTGTCGAAAGAAAATGATGATGATGATATAAAGGCCATTATATCTGGATACTTCACTGATCTATTTACTTCATAGGTTCAAATTCTAGACCATAATGTGTTGTCTCTAGTGCAACGGAGAGTAACAGATCCTATGAATGAGGCTCTTATGGCACCTTACATGGTTGAGGAGGTTAGGAAAGCTCTATTCTCCATTGGTGATTTTAAAGCACCGAGGCCGGATGGTTTACATGCAGTCTTTTATGAAAGATTCTGGCCAATGCTTGGGGATGATCTAGTCATGGAGGTGTTAAATGCAGTCAACTCTCAAGAGGTGCCACGTGGTTGGAATGACACTATCATTGTAATGATCCCTAAGGTAAATACACCTGAGAAAGTCTCATAGTTTAGACCAATTAGCTTATGCAACTTGGTCTACAAGACTATCTCTAAGATGATTGCTGCAAGGCTAAAAAATTTACTTCCAGAAATTATTAGTCCTACACAAAGTGCCTTCATCCCAGGGAGGCTTATTGCTGATAATGTTCTGATTGCATATGAAAGTCTCCATGCTATTAAACATAGAAGAGCAGGCAAGGAGGGCCGGTGTGCGGTAAAACTAGATATGCACAAAGCCAATGACCGTGTCGAGTGGGTGTTCTTGGAAGCAATCTTGTTGAAATTGGGTTTCAAATCTGATTGGGTTAGAATGATAATGGCATGTGTGTCTTCTGTGGATTACAAAGTGAGATATAATTCAGTTGAATCGGAGACGATCAAACCTTCTCGTGGACTTCGAGAGGGAGATCCCCTGTCACCATATCTATTCTTGCTATGTACAGGGGGACTTATAGCCTTGTTAAATCATGCAGAGCAGTAAGGAGAGTTAGTGGGAGTTAAGGTTTGTCGTGATGCACCGTCTGTCACCAACCTTTTATTTGCTGACGATTTGTTAATTCTAATGAAAGCTAATGTACAAAATGCCACTTGTCTGAAATCACTACTAGATTTATACGGTGGGGCCTCAGGTCAGCTGGTAAGTGTGGATATATAAATTGGCATTTTCTTCAGTCCTAGCACAGATGTTAACATGAAGGCTCAGGTCAGTGGCACACTTAATATAATGACAGAGGCCATCAATGATAAGTACTTGGGTTTGCCTGCTACCCTGGGTTTGGATAAAAGTGACAGCTTCTAGTATTTGATTGATCATTTAATCTTGATACTTACTGGATGGAAAGAAAAGTGCCCGTCTTCTGGAGGTAAGGAAGTGCTTATTAATTCTGTTGCACAAGCCATACCATCTTATGCAATGTCGGTCTTCAAAATTCCTAAGAAAATTTGCAAAGGAATCACAGGTGCGATATCACGTTTTTGGTGGGGTGATGATGCATCACACAAGAGAATGCACTAGTTTGCTTGGTGGAAGATGTGCATACCGAAGAGCAAAGGAGGTATGGGATTTCGAGACATTCACTATTTCAATCTGGCACTATTGGCAAAACAAGCATGGAGGCTTATTGATGATCCTGACTCAGTATGTGCAAAGATTCTCAAAGCAAAGTATTACCCTGATGATGATCTTATTAATGTGGGGTTGAGGAAGAAGGCCTCCTACACATGGCAAAGTACAATGGCAGGAGTTGACATCTTGAAGCATGGCCTAATATGGAGAGAGGGTGATGGACAAAAAATTAAAATTTGGGAATATTGCTGGATCCCACAATCACCATCTAAAAAAGTTATCTCTCCTAGAGGTAACCACTTATTACCACGTGTATCTGAGCTAATTGATCCTGCATCGGGGGAGTGGGATAGGCAGCTTGTGTACCAAACTTTTTTTCATGTTGATGTCCAGAGAATACTTGCTATCCCACTGCCTACATATGAAATGTCAGACTTCTTGGCCTGGAGCTTGACGAAGACGGGGGACTTGTCAGTGAGATATGCATATCATGCTATTTGGGAGGCCCATTTTGGTCACCATTTGTAGGCTGACTGTAGCTCATCAATGCCTAAACCTACTTGGGGATCTCTTTTGGGCTGAATTGTCCTGCAAAAATTAAAATTTTTGCTTGGAGAGTGATCCACAGTGCTATTCCATGCCGCGTGTTATTGGGGATAGACATATTAAGATCAAATTCCACTGCCCTTCATGCAACCTAGTTCCTAAGACCATCCGACACTTATTGTTTGAGTTCCCAACGACCACCGAGGCTTTGAAGCTGCTCAGATTGCATGAGGTAATCACCAACACCCTATTATTGGACAGATCTAGTGAAGTAACCTTAGAGTTCCTTCTCAATCTACCAGATAATCATATTCATGTGTTGGGACTCCCCAAATTCATAGAAACAATTTCCACTTGCTGCTGGTTTTTGTGGTGGGAAAGAAGGAAGTTAACACATGGAGGAGTAAACCTTAATGCATCACAGATCAATGTAGCAGTGAGGTCACTTGCTGCTAACTATATTAGTGCTTATTCTCCGAAATCAAAGATCCGATAGGGTGGCTATATGAGGCCAAGGAATGGGTACTTTAAGCTAAATGTGGATGCATGATTCAACCATGATTCGCTGGAAGGATCTGTGGGGGATATCATTAGAGACCATAATGGTAATTTCGTGGCAGCGACAAAGGAAAAATTGGACATACGTTATGATGCAATTACCGCAGAAGCAATTGCAGTAAGGTTTGGCTTGAATCTAGCCCGTGCCGCTGGATGCAACAAGATCGAGTTAAATTCAGATAGTCTTGAGGTCATCAACACACTTAAAGAAGGGAGTTCTTCTTCGGTTCCTGGTGCCATCTTTGATGACTGTTTTTTATGTCATTAGATTTTACTCATATTATCTATGAACACTGTTGTAGAGAAAACAATAAAGTAGCTCATGAGTTAGCTAGAGTAGTTAAATTCATTCCTCCTGGTGTTTGGCTGGATACGGTGTAACGCCCCGAGACCGACGCTCCAGAAGACTTCCAGCTATTTTGAGTTTTATCGTGTGATTTGTTTTGTTTGTGCATTCATCATGCCATCTCTTGTATTGCATCATGTCATCATGCCATCATATCATAATTTTTTTAAAACCTCAACTAAATAAATTGCATAGATCTTTTGATCTATTTAAATCGAGGGATATTCACATGGTGATTTCTTTTTAAAACATATTCAAAGTCTCCTACTATTATTAGGGAGCTATACTAAAATTATTCCATTTATTCGGAATCACCCATAAACACACTTGCAAAATAATTTCGTTCCTTTTATGCTTCAAGTTTAGTCTCCAAACCTTGTCCTAGTTCAAACCATTTGAATTAAATTCAAATGAGTTTGAATTCAACTTCACGCACATGCTCACTTTCTATTTTTCTTGGAACAAGCGCATTTATGCGAGTCCGGGGAAATAATCCCCATGCCCAAATTCTATCTCTACCTTCATTTCTTCTTCTTTTTCTTCCTTGTCATTTTTCTGTTTTTGGGAGAGAGAAGAAGGAGAGCAGCCACAACTCGGCCTGTTCCCAGCAGGCCACGAGGCCCAACCAGCGGCCCAACTATCCCTCCTAAGCCCAGCCGTGCCTATCTAACCCTAGCCTGATCGAATCCCCCTCTCGCTTCCCCTGCTCGATCTCTCCAGCGCCGCCAGGAGCCCGATCCCCATTTTCCTCCACTCGATGCCTTCTCTCCCCCTCGATCCCCATCTCCTCCTCGCGCCAACCGCCCGCAGCTCGCCGGCTACCCCAGAGCCGCGCTGCTCCTTCCTTCCCCTCGTCGACCTCCTCGAGGCCGACCCCGTGCGTTGGCGCATCGACGACCTCCGCGTCGCCCTTGCCGTCGGCGTCCCATCCGTGCCGCTTCGCCAAGTCCCTGTCGCCCGAGCGCTCGAGGGGAGGAGCTCCTCGAGCACCTGCGCCCTCATCCGTCGTCCTCCGCGCCAGCAGGAGCCCCGCGCTGCTCGTCCCCTCTGTTTTGGCTGGAGTTCGTGGGAGCCCAGCACCGGCCGCCTTGCACCCGCGAGGACCACCACCTCCAGCGCGCCTCAAGCCTCCTCCTATGCGCCTCCACCCTGGTTCCAGCCACGACGACCCATCCCCGACCTCCTCGTGTGCCGCCTCACCAACAACAGTCGCGCGGCCCGTGTGGCTTCGCCTCCCGCAACCCCGCGATGTCGCCTCGCCCTTGTCCCCCGTCGCCTCACTGCCGCCTTCGTCCGCTGCTGTCCACCTCCCGCTCGTGCCCGAGGACCGAGTGCCTCCACCTTGGCCCGGCAGCCCCACCTTGCTCATGGTTTGCCGCTACCTAAACCATCTCCGGCCAGGGCTCCTTCGCCTCCTTGCTGCTGCCACTCGAGGCCCTGGTGTTGCTTCGTTTTGGATCGTCAAGACCGACTACACCTGCTGATGCGTCAAGTACATTGGAACGTCTACGCCTTCGTGGATTTCGCCAAGTTCACCGGATGCCTAGTACGACTACAGGACCGAAACGCCAACTACATGGATACGCCAAGTTCTGCTTCGAACATGTACGGCTACACAACATCCCGTGAACGCCTACTTCCACTACCGTCGCCACGTGAACAACTACTTCCACTACAGCCTCGAGAACGACTACTTCCACTATGGCCCGTGTACCACTACTTCCTTCGTTGAACTCGTTTCGCCCCGAAAATGCACGCTTCGAAGGTATAACAGCCGAGACGACCGCCGAATGCATGTGTTGAATGAGATGTCCTTGTTTGCATCATGCCCGTTTGTTTCGTGCATGTCCCTCATTTTGCCATGCCACTATCACATGGGAACCCGGTATCTGAGATTACCCCACCATATTTTGCATGTTCCGCACATCCGCACACTTTCTTTTGCACCGACATCTCGACGAGTTGTTGGATCACCGGAATGTTGCTGTGGCACCATTTCCATTGTAGTTGCCGTGGCACCCCTTTCGTTCCGCCACGGTGACAAATGCTTCATAACATGCTTATGTCAACATTTTCATAAAAAATGCATAAAACTTGCATATGTCATCCGCATCAGGATGACAACAATTAAAATGTTTAAAATTGTTGTTTGCTTTAAATTGCTAAATAACATGGGGATTTTTCGAAAGTGTTGTTTGTGTTTCTGGCCTCATTTAAACTTGCCTAAATATGTAGTTTAATTATGCTTCACCTCTTGCCATGTTAACCAACATTTAATATTATTGAGTATCTTAACCGAGAGAGAACTAAATAATTGATGTGGTGTTTCATCAATATGCAACTCGTTGCATATTGAGCTCCACTTTAATTGTAGTGTTGTTTGTTTCACCTTGTCATGTCATGCCTCATTAAACCAGACATGCATCATACTTGTTTGTGCATCATGACATGTTTATGCTTGTGTGTTTACCATGTTGTTTGTTTCTTTCCGGTTTGCTTCTCTCGTTAGCTTCGGTTTCGTTCCGGAGTTGTGAGGATTCGTGCGACTACGTGCGTTTGTCTTCTTCATGGACTTGTTCTTCTTCCTTGCGGGATCTCAGGCAAGATGACCATTACCCTTGATATCACTTCTATCTTTGCTTGCTAGTTGCTCCGTTCTATCGCTATGCTGCGCTACCTATCACTTGTTTTACCAAGCCTCCCAAATTGCCATGTCAGCCTCTAACATTTTCACCCTTCCTAGCAAACCATTGCTTGGCTATGTTACCGCTTTGCTCAGCCCCTCTTATAGCGTTGCTAGTTGCAGGTGAAGTTGAAGATTGCTCCATGTTGGACAGGATTATGTTGGGATATCACAATATCTCTTATTTAATTAATGCATCTATATACTTGGTAAAGGGTGGAAGGCTCGGCCTTATGCCTGGTGTTTTGTTCCACTCTTGCCGCCCTAGTTTCCGTCATACCGGTGTTATGTTCCTTGATTTTGCGTTCCTTATGCGGTTGGGTGATTTATGGGACCCCCTTGACAGTTCGCTTTGAATAAAACTCCTCCAGCAAGGCCCAACCTTGGTTTTAACATTTGCCACCTAAGCCTTTTTCCCTTGGGTTCTGCAGACTCAAGGGTCATCTTTATTTTAGCCCCCCCCCCCGGGCCAGTGCTCCTTCGAGTGTTGGTCCAAACTAGAGCACCGTGCAGGACCATTCCTTGGCAACTTGGATTACGTCGATACCTGTACGCTTAGCTTATTCGGTGTGCCCTGAGAACGAGATATGTGCAGCTCCTATCGGGATTTGTCGGCACAGCGGGTGGTCTTGCTGGTCTTGTTTTACCATTGTCGAAATGTCTTGTAAACCGGGATTCCGTGACTGATCGGGTCTTCCTGGGAGAAGGAATATCCTTTGTTGACCGTGAGAGCTTGTGATGGGCTAAGTTGGGACACCCCTGCAGGGTATAAACTTTCGAGAGCCGTGCCCGCGGTTATGTGGCAGATGGGAATTTGTTAATGTCCGGTTGTACACAACTTGACACCAGATCCAAATTAAAACGCATCAACCGCGTGTGTAGCCGTGATGGTCTCTTCTCGGCGGAGTCCGGGAAGTGAACACGGTTTTGGGTTATGTTTGACGTAAGTAGGAGTTCAGGATCACCTCTTGATCATTTCTAGTTGACGACCGTTCCTTTGCTCCTCTTCTCACTCTCTTTTGCGTATGTTAGCCACCATATTTGCTTAGTGCTTGCTGCAGCTCCACCTCATTACCCCATCCTTCCTATAAGCTTAAATAGTCTTGATCTCGCGGGTTTTGAGATTGCTGAGTCCTCGTGACTCACCAGATACTATCACAACAGTTGCAGGTGCCGATGATACCAGTGCAGAGGATGCTACCTAGCTCAGATGGGAGCTCAACGAAGATCTTATTGCTATGTGTTGTTTCTTGTTGATCAGTAGTGGAGCCCAGTTGGGACGATCGGAGATCTAGCAGTTGGGTTATCTTCTTTTCTTTTGGCTTCGTCCGTAGTCGGACTATGTGTGTACTCTGAATGATGTATGATTTATTTAAGTAGTTGTGTGAAGTGGCGATTGTAAGCCAACTCTTTATCCCAGTCTTGTTCATTACATGGGATTGTGTGAAGATGACCCTTCTTGCGACAAAACCACAATGCGGTAATGCCTCTAAGTCGTGCTTCGACACGTGGGAGATATAGCCGCATCGTGGGTGTTACAAGTTGGTAATCAGAGCCATCCCCGACTTAGGAGCCCCTTGCTTGATCGAATCGCTGGCGTTGTTGAGTCTAGAACAAAAATGTTTTGAGTCTTAGGATTATATATCGGGGAGTAGGATTCTTTTTACTCCTCAGCCCCTTCGTCGCTCTGGTGAGGCCTCCTGACGTAGATGTTTTGTCTTTCCTCGCCTCAAATTTCACTAAAAAAAATTTTAGGATCACGCGGGTATCTTGGGATCGTTCTGATATTCTTATGATGAGAACATTGTTCTTGGTGCCTCCTGACATTTAGGGGTTGTGGCAGTGTCTCGGGGAGTTGAGCTTCGAGGTGTTGTCATCATAATTTTGTCGTTGCAGTTCTGGAATACCTGAGTTTTGCCGACATCGAAAATCTCTTTTATGCAGTTGTTGGTGAGATAACCTCGACGCCACCCAGTACTGGGGAGTTCGGGAGTATTGCCATAGCTTGTATAACGGATTCTTTTCGAAGGTTGAGGTACACGATTTCCGAAGGTTTCTTGGTTATGTGTTGACGGATGGATACAGCTTGGATGTAGGGATTGTTAGTTTTGGGTGAGATATATATATTGCTTCCCCTGTATCCCCAACACCAGATTGCATAACCAGAAAGTTTCGGGAGTTTTATAGGTGGGAATTCAAGTAGCTCCTAGAATATCTTTCCGACAGATGCATGCTATGAGATTGGGGTTCGACGTCTAGTGGTCCGCCTATCCACGGTTGTTTTTTACAGTGGTCTCGTTGTGTCTTAAAGAATCCTTGGCTATGCCGATTCGGGGACACTTCGTATGTCATGTGCACTGCCTTGTACATGATGGTGCTGTACGATCGAGCCCGTGTAGGCCCCACCACGAAAACTTCGGACGGAATCTCTATCATATGTTTGTTCCGGCTTATTCTGCAAGCCAAATCCTTTGTTTTGTTTTATTTGTGGTATTCGAGTTGCTTCGAAGTCAAATGTTGAATCCATACCTTTCCTAAACGTGGTTCTCATATTCCTATGTGAATACTAATCTTTCTTGATCTTCGAGTTTGTCATCTCAATTTCTTCTCAACCAGTGTGCTTCTTTTCAAGTGGGATCCGATCATTTCAACATCCGCAAGATCAATTTTAAGTTTTCTCAACGGGGTTTGTTCCATCTTCCCCAAGTTGCCTTTGTTTTCCCGCCCTCCCACCCTTTTCTTCAAGGACTCAGATTTCTTAATCAAGTATCCTTTTATTGATGCGAAGTCTCTACATTCTTTTCCGTCAATGTTCTTATCCGGTGATTCTCAGGAAGATACTAACGGAGCTTCAAGTTTATTATTCTTCGTCTCTTTTCTTCTCCGGTGGATTCAATTCAAGCTTTCGGTTTTCATCATATTCCTTTCCTCGTTTCTAATGCTTTCTCATGCCGATGCACCTCTTAATCATTCACTTCTCGCTATTCATTTGTTCCGGAGTGATTAAGATTTTCTCAGGAAGATTTGTGTTTCCATTCTCAATCCGTTCAAGTTACTTTGAGGTTGTTATCTCATTTAAGCCATTTATTTCAACCGGTGCAATCTCTCTTTTCAATCAATCATTCAACGGTGTTTTCCTTTGAGTGGGCCCTAACCCACATGTCTTTCCCAGGATCTTACCTGACTCTTCTAATTTTCCCCGGAGCTATTTCCGAATTCTTTTTGAAGTTTGACGTAAGAATGAATTTCATCAGTCAGATGTTTTCCAAGACCAATTTCAAATTATTTTTCATTGTTGGTTCAACCTTTCTAATTGTCATCTCGGAGTGCCTCAACAATTCATGGTGGTGTTTCTCGTCGTCATTCTCGAATTTTGAAGACCGAAGAAGAGTTCCTCTTAAATCCTTACCCGTTCTTCCAGAGATTCATGGTTCTAGCTTGATGCCATCCTCTCATAATTGTTTTTGATTGTGACAATTCATTTCACCCATCCAGAGCATTTCATGAGTTGTTTCCATTTCTTTCCTCCGAAGGCCATCATGTCATAATTCTTCATTCTCAGCGTGTAGCTATCGTTCTTCAAATCTTACCGGTGCATCGTTCAAATATCCTCTAATCAGTTCATGATCTCTTCGTTCTCATGTATCTAAACCCTCAAGTATCTTCATTCGTTTTTCAATCCTTCCCGGTGAATTGTGCCTTTGCTACGTTCATTTTCAATTCTTATGACGGTTCGTTCAAGATTTCGCTTCCCTTGTTATCATATCAATTCATTCATTCTTTCATTGTTTCAATCCTACCGGTGGTTGTTGAAGACCTTTTTCAAGTTGGCGCTATAACTCTTTTTAATCCTTTCTACGAGAATAAGTAGCATGCCTATCTGCTGCTTGTCATCAATTTAATTTTGATGAAAGATAATCATACAATAAATCTTATTCTTATTCCTCGAGGTGATTCAATTCTTTTCTTCCGAAGATTGTTCTTGATGAAGTAATTCTCGGTTCCTAGTTGTTCATCTTTTGTTCCCGGAGTCCCAAGTTTCCTCGGTTATATCGTCGCAAAGCTCCATCTAAATCATTGCAAGGTTTCACCTTGTGTTTTCAACCTCTCTTTCTTTCTATCATCCTTTTATTACCAGAGTTCTTCATGGAGGTTCTACATGGTGGTTCGTCAAGGATTCTTTCATTCTTCAATTGTTCCTTAAGTTTTCTCTCAAAGTTATGATCCGCCAAGCTATACTCTAAGATAAACATGGTGCTCAACACATATTTTGTTTTGGGGAGTTCAAGTATTCTTCATCTTGCATTCCAAAGTGCGATTCTTTCTACCTTATCTTTTGAGGTGGTGTTATGTCACTCTTGACAATTTCCTTCATGTTTCTTGATTCATATGTTGTCAAGAATGAGGTATTTTAAATCCATCCATCTCTTTATTGGAGTTATCTTGCGTTATATTTCACCTAAAGCCTTCCCTAAGGAATGTTGCTATTGTGGTGCTTATCAATGATCCAAGTTATCTCTCTATCATCTTGTTGGAAGAAGTTTTTTTTTCATCTCGTTCGTGTTATCAATTATATTAGTTGTTTCTGTAGTGGCAGAATTTCACCTCAATTTTGAGATGTTTTCCATAAGCCCACTACAAGCTTATTCGTTTCGTTGTTGGTTTTCCAACAACTCCGTTATATCCTTCTTGGAAGGGTGCTTGGCATTTTCTTCTCCATTCTGTTATTCCAATGATCTATCTTCTATTATTTCTTTCGGAGGCATTGTGATGTTGCTCTCTTCACTCCTCTTCTCGAATAGAGAATCGTGTTCTTTTCATGCTTATCCATTTAACCGGAGTGTTGTGTTCTCATTCAACTTCTTTCATCTTATCAAGTTTTGCCTCTCATTTCAACCAGAGTGGTTCCAATTCCTTCTTGTCCATTGTACTCGTCATTCATAGCTTTGCAACCTCCAAGGTTCACATGGTGTTCCTTGTTTCTATTTTCTACCGCAGTGCTCTCGATTGTGTTCAACTCCATTGTGTTCTTTCTTTCAACTTTTCAACCTCTCAAGGTTCTTTGGTTTCACTCATTGGTCGAAGAAGCAACTTAGTTTTACCTCTTCTCTTCCTCTTCCATTTCTCTCGGGTGCCATCCTAGATCTCGGGACCAGATCCTCTTGTAGTGGTGGAGTGTTGTAATGCCCCGAGACCGACGCTCCAGAAGACTTCCAGCTATTTTGAGTTTTATCGTGTGATTTGTTTTGTTTGTGGATTCATCATGCCATCTCTTGTATTGCATCATGTCATCATGCCATCATATCATAAATTTTTTAAAACTTCAACTAAATAAATTGCATAGATCTTTTGATCTATTTAAATCAAGGGATATTCACATGGTGATTTCTCTTTAAAACATATTCAAAGTCTCCTACTACTATTAGGGAGCTATACTAAAATTATTCCATTTATTCGGAATCACCCATAAACACACTTGCAAAATAATTTCATTCCTTTTATGCTTCAAGTTTAGTCTCCAAACCTTGTCCTAGTTCAAACCATTTGAATTAAATTCAAATGAGTTTGAATTCAACTTCACGCCCATGCTCACTTTCTATTTTTCTTGGAACAAGCGCATTTATGCGAGTCCGGGGAAATAATCCCCATGCCCAAATTCTATCTCTACCTTCATTTCTTCTTTTTCTTCCTTGTCATTTTTCTGTTTTTGGGAAAGAGAAGAAGGAGAGCAGCCGCAACTCGGCCTGTTCCCAGCAGGCCACGAGGCCCAACCAGCGGCCCAACTATCCCTCCTAAGCCCAGCCGCGCCTATCTAACCCTAGCCTGATCGAATCCCCCTCTCGCTTCCCCTGCTTGATCTCTCCAGCGCTGCCAGGAGCCCGATCCCCATTTTCCTCCACTCGATGCCTTCTCTCCCCCTCGATCCCCATCTCCTCCTCGCGCCAGCTGCCCACAGCTCGCCGGCTACCCTAGAGCCGCGCCGCTCCTTCCTACCCCTCGTCGACCTCCTCGAGGCCGACCCCGCGCGTTGGCGCATCGACGACCTCTGCATCGCCCTTGCCGTCGACGTCCCATCCGTGCCGCTTCGCCAAGTCCCTGTCGCCCGAGCGCTCGAGGAGAGGAGCTCCTCGAGCACCTGCGCCCTCATCTGTCGTCCTCCGCGCCAGCAGGAGCCCCGCGCTGCTCATCCCCTCCGTTTTGGTTGGAGTTCGTTGGAGCCCAGCACCGGCCGCCTTGCACCCGCGAGGACCACCACCTCCAGCGCGCCTCAAGCCTCCTCCTATGCGCCTCCACCCTGGTTCCAGCCACGACGACCCATCCCCGACCTCCTCGTGTGCCGCCTCACCAACAACAGCCGCGCGGCCCGTGTGGCTTCGCCTCCCGCAACCCCGCGATGCCGCCTCGCCCTTGTCCCCCATCGCCTCACTGCCGCCTTCGTCCGCTGCTGTCCGCCTCCTGCTCGTGCCCGAGGACCGAGTGCCTCCACCTTGGCCCGGCAGCCCCACCTTGCTCATGGTTTGCCACTACCTAAACCATCTCCGGCCAGGGCTCCTTCGCCTCCTTGCTGCTGCCACTCGAGGCCCTGGTGTTGCTTCATTTTGGATCGTCAAGACCGACTACACCTGCTGATGCGTCAAATACATTGGAACGTCTACGCCTTCGTGGATTTCGCCAAGTTCACCGGATGCCTAGTACGACTACAGGACCGGAACGCCAACTACGTGGATACGCCAAGTTCTGCTTCGAACATGTACGGCTACACGACGTCCCGTGAACGCCTACTTCCACTACCGTCGCCACGTGAACAACCACTTCCACTACGGCCGCGAGAACGACTACTTCCACTATGGCCCGTGTACCACTACTTCCTTCGTTGAACTTGTTTCGCCCCGAAAATGCACGCTTCGAAGGAATAACAGCCGAGACGACCGCCGAATGCATGTGTTGAATGAGATGTCCTTGTTTGCACCGTGCCCGTTTGTTTCGTGCATGTCCCTCATTTTGCCATGCCACTGTCACGTGGGAACCCGGTATACGAGATCACCCCACCATATTTTGCATGTTCCGCACATCCGCACACTTTCTTTTGCACCGACATCTCGACGAGTTTTTAGATCACCGGAATGTTGCCGTGGCACCATTTCTGTTGTAGTTGCCGTGGCACCCCTTTCGTTCCGCCACGGTGACAAATGCTTCATAACAAGCTTATGTTAACATTTTCATAAAAATTGCATAAAACTTGCATATGTCATCCGCATCAGGATAACAACAATTAAAATGTTTAAAATTGTTGCTTGCTTTAAATTGCTAAATGACATGGGGATTTTTCGGAAGTGTTGTTTGTGTTTCCGGCCTCATTTAAACTTGCCTAAATATGTCGTTTAATTATGCTTCACCTCTTGCCATGTTAACCAACATTTAATATTATTGAGTATCTTAACCGAGAGAGAACTAAATAATTGATGTGGTGTTTCGTCAATATGCAACTCGTTGCATATTGAGCTCCACTTAAATTGTAGTGTTGTTTGTTTCACCTTGTCATGTCATGCCTCATTAAACCGGACATGCATCATACTTGTTTGTGCATCATGACATGTTTATGCTTGTGTGTTTACCATGTTGTTTGTTTCTTTCCGGTTTGCCTCTCTCGTTAGCTTCGGTTTCATTCCGGAGTTGTGAGGATTCGTGCGACTACGTGCGTTTGTCTTCTTCATGGACTCGTTCTTCTTCCTTGCGGGATCTGAGGCAAGATGACCATTACCCTTGATATCACTTCTATCTTTGCTTGCTAGTTGCTCCGTTCTATCGCTATGCTGCGCTACCTATCACTTGTTTTACCAAGCCTCTCAAATTGCCATGTCTCTAACATTTTCACCCTTCCTAGCAAACCATTGCTTGGCTATGTTACCGCTTTGCTCAGCCCCTCTTATAGCGTTGCTAGTTGCAGGTGAAGTTGAAGATTGCTCCATGTTGGACAGGATTATGTTGGGATATCACAATATCTCTTATTTAATTAATGCATCTATATACTTGGTAAAGGGTGGAAGGCTCGGCCTTATGCCTGGTGTTTTGTTCCACTCTTGCCGCCCTAGTTTCCGTCATACCGGTGTTATGTTCCTTGATTTTGCGTTCCTTACGCGGTTGGGTGATTTATGGGACCCCCTTGACAGTTCGCTTTGAATAAAACTCCTCCAGCAAGGCCCAACCTTGGTTTTAACATTTGCCACCTAAGCCTTTTTCCCTTGGGTTCTGCAGACTCAAGG
>NC_041387.1:442039530-442047916 GCF_002162155.2 Triticum dicoccoides | reverse complement strand
GTGTTGGTCCAAACTAGAGCACCGTGCGGGACCATTCCTTGGCAACTTGGATTACGTTGGTACCTGTACGCTTAGCTTATCCGGTGTGCCCTGAGAACGAGATATGTGCAGCTCCTATCGGGATTTGTCGGCACAGCGGGTGGTCTTGCTTGTCTTGTTTTACCATTGTCGAAATGTCTTATAAACCGGGATTCCGAGACTGATCGGGTCTTCCTGGGAAAAGGAATATCCTTCGTTGACCGTGAGAGCTTGTGATGGGCTAAGTTGAAACACCCCTGCAGGGTATAAACTTTCGAGAGCCGTGCCCGCGGTTATGTGGCAGATGGGAATTTGTTAATGTCCGGTTGTAGACAACTTGACACCAGATCCGAATTAAAACGCATCAACCGCGTGTGTAGCCGTGATGGTCTCTTCTCGGCGGAGTCCGGGAAGTGAACACGGTTTTGGGTTATGTTTGACGTAAGTAGGAGTTCAGGATCACCTCTTGATCATTTCAAGTTGACGACCGTTCCTTTGCTCCTCTTCTCGCTCTCTTTTGCGTATGTTAGCCACCATATTTGCTTAGTGCTTGCTGCAGCTCCACCTCATTACCCCATCCTTCCTATAAGCTTAAATAGTCTTGATCTCGCGAGTTTTGAGATTGCTGAGTCCTCGTGACTCACCAGATACTATCACAACAGTTGCAGGTGCCGATGATACCAGTGCAAAGGATGCTACCTAGCTCAGATGGGAGCTCAACGAAGATCTTAGTTGTTGCTATGTGTTGTTTCTTGTTGATCAGTGGAGCCCAGTTGGGACGATTCAGGATCTAGCAGTTGGGTTATTTTCTTTTCTTTTGGCTTCGTCCGTAGTCGGACTATGTGTGTACTCTGAATGATGTATGATTTATTTAAGTACTTGTGTGAAGTGGCGATTGTAAGCCAACTCTTTATCCCAGTCTTGTTCATTACATGGGATTGTGTCAAGATGACCCTTCTTGCGACAAAACCACAATGCGGTTATGCCTCTAAGTCGTGCTTCGACACGTGGGAGATATAGCCGCATCGTGGGTGGTACATACGGCCCCAGGAGCGGTTATCCCCCTGATTGTTTCTGATGCTACGATTGTAACTAATTAATAAAGGAGGTATTGAATGTCAAAAAAGGGAGCCATGCTCTGTGCCATGGGGGGCCAAATTTCATGTTTTAACCCTTTTGGGATGCTTTAGCACGATCTGACCCGTCTGAAAACATTTCGAGATCTGACTCTTTGCCTACCGCCATGTACCCTGGTAGTAGGGTTGAGCAGGCTACCGTCGTGGCCACCGGAGGTAGGGCGGCCGTCCCTGTCAACCCACCGTTTGTGGGGTCTAACGACCCTACCGCCAAGGCCTACGGCGGCATTGTGGCTAAAGCTACCACTGAGGGGGGCGACAATAAGGTTTCCTTTGTGAATGCATTCTGTGACAGAAAACGCCCAAATTTGTGCGGTAGGTTTACATACCCTACCGCCACACCGGACGGCGGTAGGGTGTGCCTGGTGCAGTATGCGTTTTGTGACTAAAAAAGGGAAGCTCTGTGTGATAGGATTTCACATCCTACCGCCAAGGTGCCTGGCGGTAAGGTGTGAAATCCTACCGCCGTGGTACTTGGTGGTAGGGTCCTCACCCACTTTTTTTTAACAAGAACTTGACTATTTCAATTAGAACTATGAAAATAGTGTTTGCATGTGACAGATAAACACACAACAGCAAAATAGTTTTTGCATATGAAAATATGATGACCTCACACACTATATATAGCTAATCGACGCATCCAATAAGTTCAAATATCAAATAGGTTCAACATAGTTAAATAGGTAGTAATAACACAAAATCGAGTACTTCAAGGCCCAACTAGTATAACTAAGCATGTTCAACATGGCACATCACTCTAATTCCTCCCCCTCCCCATCTTGGCGGGACGTTCCTCGTTTCTCTTCGAGCAACCTTCGTCCGGCTTCGTCGGGCGACAACGAGGAACCAGTTTCTGAAACGGGGATGGACTCTTGCAGTCGATCTTTAGAACTTTCCCTCTCTTCTCTTGGGTTGGTGATAACCCACAAGTATAGGGGATCACAAGAGTTTTCGAGGGTAGAGTATTCAACCCAAATTTATAGATTCGACAAAAGGGGAGCTAAAGAATATTTGCAAGTATTAGCAACTAAGTTGTCAATTCAATCACACCTGAGATTAATTATCTGCAGCAAAGTGATCAGTAGCATAGTAATATGATAGCTATGAAAGTATTGGTAGTAGCAACAGTAACGATAACAGTGATAGCAATAGTTTTGTAGCAAGTGCAACAGTAACAATAGCAGTAGTAACTTAGCAAGAACAATATGTAGGAAAATCATAGGCATTGGATCGGTGATTTGTTGGATGATATTCATCATGTGACAGTCATAACCTAGGGCGATACGGCACTAGCTCCAGTTCATAAATATAATGTAGGAATGTATTCCGTAAATAGTCATACGTGCTTATGGAAAGAACTTGCATGACATCTTTTGTCCTACCCTCCCGTGGCAGGGGGGTCCATAAGGAAACTAAGGGATATTAAGCCCTCTTTTTAATAGAGAACCAGAACAAAGCATTAACACACGATGAATACATGAACTCCTCAAACTACGGCCATTACCGGGAAGTGTCTTGACTATTGTCACTCTGGAGTTTCCGGATCATAACACGTAGTAGGTGACTATAACTTGCAAGATCGGATCTAGAACATAGATATAATGATGATAACATAAATGGTTCAGATCTAAAATCATGGCACCCCAGGCCCAAAGTGACAAGCATTAAGCATGGCAAAGTCATAGCAACATTAATCTCAGAACATAATGGATACTAGGGATCAAGCCCTAACAAAACTAACTCGATTACATGATGAATCTCGTCCAACTCCTTACCGACTAGCGAGCCTATGAAGGAATTACTCACTCCCGATGGGGAGCATCATGGAATTGGCGATGGAGAAGGGTTGGGGATGACGAAGATCCAAGATCCCCCTCTCCGGGGCCCTGAACGGACTCCAGATCTGGCCTCCCGATGAAGAACAGGAGGTGGCGGTGGCTCTGTCTCATGAAACGCGATAATTCTTTCTCCCTGATTTTTTCTGGAAAAATGTGATTTTTATAGCATCGGTTTTAGGGTCTGTGGATCCACCAGGTGGGGACAACCCACTTGGGCCTGCCTTGAGGGGGGTCGCGCCTTGGTGGGTTGTGCCCACCTGGGCGCGCCTAGAGGGGGGCGCGCCCTGGTAGGTTGTGCCCACCGAGGTGCCCCCCTCCGGTGGTTCTTGGCTATAGAAATTCTCTTTTATTGAATAAAAAATCCTCGCAAAGTTTTGTTCCAATCCGAGAACTTCTATTTCTGCACAAAAACAACACCATGGTAGTTCTGCTGAAAACAACATCAGCCCGGGTTAGTTTCATTCAAATCATGCAAATTAGAGTCCAAAACAAGAGGAAAAGCATTAGGAAAAGTAGATACGACGGAGACGTATCAACTCCCCCAAGCTTAAACCTTTACTTGTCCTCAAGCAATTCAGTTGATAAACTGAAAGTGAAAAAGAAAAACTTTTACGAACTCTTTTGGTCTTGTTTACATAAATAAGCTTAAGTAGCACCCATGTTTTTAGCCAAGATTATAACTAACCATGTTGACAATAACTCTTAAGAATTATATTAACTCATATCAATGACATAATCAACTAGCAAGCAATAATAAGATATCTCAAACAACAACACGTTGTCAAAACAACCAGGATATAATATGACAATAGTGGTATCTCGCTAGCCCTTTCTGAGACCGCAAAACATAAATGCAGAGCACCTCCAAAGTTCAAGCAGTGACTAAACATTGTAATTCATGGTAGAAAAGATCCAGTCATGATGCACCCAGCATTAGCTACACACAATGCAGGAGCATGAAAGTAGTGCTCTTAGGTTCTGGCGCTTATTTTAGAAGGTGATGACACAACATAAAAGTAAATAGATAGTCCCTTCGAACAGGGAAGCAGTGATTTGCAGCAGCGGCAGAGCTCAAGTTTTTTAAAACAAAGGTAAATGAAAATTTTGAGAAATGCACCCTTCTTGTTTACTCCGCGACCATTAGTTATCGGTATCTTCCATGCTAAACACATTAGCGGCGGTTCCCAAGCGAGAAAGTAAAGGTTATTACTCTGTAGGAGTTTTTGTTTGATTATTTGTAAGCTCTGTTATTTTAGCAGTTTGGGACTGGAAATCCCAATTACCACCCCTCTCGTGCAAGGAGAGTGAATAAACACTCATCATGAGAATAACCCGCTTAGCATGGAAGATACTGACTACCTGCTGTCGCTCCATGAACAATCCAGGCACACAAAAATGTATTTATTTGAAGTTTTTTAGAGGTGGCACATGCAAATTTACTTAGGACGGCAAGGTAATATCGCATATAGTTAGATATGGTGTACTCTTCTGTAACAACTTGGGTTTAAGGTTTTTGATGCACAAGCAGAGTTCCCACTTAGTACAGGCGAAGGCTAGCAATTAGGTTGAGAAGCGGCCAGCTGGAGAGCAAAAACGGTCATGAACATGCATTATGCATAAGTAACATTGGATACTAACATGACTAGGATATGAATACCATGAACATATATATCATAGAGGCTATGTTGGTTTTGATTCAACTACATGCATGAACATGTGCCAAGTCAAGGCACTCGAACATTTAGAGGAGGATACCATATCATCATACTACATCACAATCATTTTAACGCAATGTTGACATCCAAGATAAATCATTATTGACTCCTAGCTACTTATGCATGGCATGAGAAACTATAATATCTAATTGTCATTGCAAACATGTTTGATCATAATAAGCTGAATCATGGATACTAGGTTAAACATATTTACAAAAACAGAACAAGTCGAGTTCATACCTGTTTCTCTCTGCCACGGCCAGTTCATCAAATATTGTCATTATTGCCTTTCACTTGCACGACCGAACGATATGAAAATAATAATACTGCAACAGTGCCATGGACTAAGATGGAATCTACAAACATTTTATTTAACAGGAGAAGACACAGCAATATGAGCTCTTTGTTAGATCAACAATTATGCATATGGGAGCCACTCAACATTTTCATCGTGGTCTTCTCCTCGGTATGACTCAATAAAAAGGGAAAAGAAATTCAGAGAAACACACTAAAATATTTTTGGAGTTTTTTTTTCTGAAATAAAGGAACTTAAAGAAAGAAAAACAAAAATGAGAAAAACTATATACACGGGAAAGCACCCAACAAGCAGAAGAAGAACAAGGAAATCTTTTTGGGTTTTCTTTTTGGATACTACAACAATGTAAACTAGGAAGAAAAACCAAAAAGAGGCAGGAAATATTTTTTTCGATTTTCTCAAAGTTTTTCAAACACACAAGAAGAAGGCGAGAGAATAAATCTTGCATGGATAATACAATGAAAGGGTGTGGACACTGACAATTGTAATGAAATATGTGAACATGAATGTAATGTCAGTGTAAATACGTACCCCCCAAGCTTGGGCTTTTGGCCTAACTTGGTAATCAGTCAGTAGCCTGCATAATGATTGGAGTGGTATCTCACCGAGACTCTCGGTGCGGATGCCTCAGCCCGCCGTGCAGCCACAACTGCCGCGTTATGAGCTCGAGCCTCGCTCTCAAGAACATAATATCTTCCCCTACTGTGAGCATCAAAGAGAGCAGGTGCAGGCAAATATGTGTCCACAACGGAACTTTTATTAAACAACAGGTTATAAGTGAAATTATGGGGTTCACCATGAAGGATGTTATGATGTTTCATAGCATCAAAGTCTAAGTACTGCGTGGGTAAAATAGGCTCATAGGGCAAAGGTGAAACACCCAACTCTCTTGCTAAATGTGTGGCATAGATTCCCCCATAAAAATATCCACTACGAGTGTTGTGTTGCAACCTGCATGCAACAATCACTCCAAGATTATAACTTTTGTCACCGGTGAGAGCGGCGCGTATGAGGCTCAAGTCTAGAGCACAAAGTGTACTACAATCTTGTTTACCTACAATACATTTTCCATTAAATAAGGCAAAGTATTGTATTGTGGGAAAATCAATGCTCTTTATTCTACCTTGCGTTACTCCCCTAGTCTCGCCATAGCAAAGACTAGTCATAAATATCTCAAACTCAGATCTTGGTGGGTCATCAAGCGAACCCCAGAATGGGATTTTGCAGTGGTGAGCAAATCTCTCTAGAGATTGATACATCTCCAATGTATCTATAATTGTTGATTGTTCCGTGCTATTAAATTATCAATCTTGGATGTTTTATAATCATTTTATAGTCATTTTATATCATTTTTTGGTACTAACCTATTAACATAGTGCCAAGTGCCAGTTGTTGTTTTATGCATGTTTTTTACATCGCAGGAAATCAATATCAAATGGAGCCCAAACGCAATGAAACTTTACGGAGATTTTTTTGGACCAGAAGGAACGTAATGGGCCCTGGCTGCGACTGGGGCGGGGGGGGGGGTGCCTCGAGGATGGCACAACCCACCAGGGTGCGCCAGGAGGCCCAGGCACGCCCTGGTGGGTTGTACCCACCTTGGGTGCCCCCCCCGGACCGCCTCTTTGCTCTATAAATACCCCCAAATTCCCAGAACCCTAGGGGGTCGATAAAATATTCATCCAGCCACTGCAGAGTCCAGAACCACCAGATCCAATCTAGACACCATCTCGGATGGGGTTCACCACCTCCATTGGTGCCTCTCCGATGATGCGTGAGTAGTTCTTTGTAGACCTTCTGGTCTGTAGTTAGTATCTAGATGGCTTCCTCTCTCTCTGATTTCTCAATACAATAGTCTCTTGGAGATCCATACGATGTAACTCCTTTGCGGTGTGTTTATTGGGATCGATGAACTTTGAGTTTATGATCAGATCTATCTTTTTATATCCATGAAAGTATTTGAGTTTCTTTGATCTCTTTTATTCATGATTACTTATAGCCTCGTATTTCTTCTCCGATATTTGGGTTTTGTTTGGCCAACTTGATCTATTTATCTTGCAATGGGAAGGGGTGCTTTGTAGTGGGTTTGATCTTACGATGCTTGATCCCAGTGACAGTAATGGGAACCGAAACGTATGTATCGTTGCTACTAAGGATAAAACGATGGGGTCTATCTCTACATAGATAGATCTTGTCTACATCATGTCATCATTCTTATTGCATTACTCCGTTTCTCCATGGACTTAATACACTAGATGCATGCTGGATAGCGGTCAATGTGTGGAGTAATAGTAGTAGATGCAGGCAGGAGTCAGTCTACTAATCTTGGACGTGATGCCTATGTAGATGATCATTGCCTGGATATCGTCATGAGTATTTGAGGTTCTATCAATTTCCCAACAGCAATTTGTTCACCCACCGTTTGCTATTTTCTCGAGAAAAGCCACTAGTGAAACCTATGGCCCCCAGGTCTCTTTCTCATATATTTGCCTTTGCAATCTACTTTTCCTTTGCTTTTATTTTCAGATCTATTAATACAAAAATACAAAAATACCTTGCTGCAATTTATTCTTGTTTATTTTGTTGGCGTTTGATCTATCAATCTACTACAATTTTAGCTCACGTCCGTTTGCCCATTTGGGGCGCCGCTACCTGAAGGGGATTGACAACCCCTTTTACATGTCGGGTTGCGAGTAGTTGTTATTTGTGTGCAGGTGCTGTTTATGTTGTGTTGCTTGGTTCTTCTACTAGTTCAATAACCTTGGTTTCACATCTGAGGGAAATACCTACCGCCGCTGTGCTGGATCATCCCTTCCTCTTTGGGGAAATACCGACGTAGCTTCAAGCGACATCAAAAGGAATTTTTGGCGCCGTTGCTAGGGAAGATCTTCAACATATACCAGGTTCCTAATCACAAATCTCATCTCCTTTCAATTTACATTATTTGCCTCTCGTTTTCCTCTTCCCCACTTCACAAAATTTGTTGTTTTATTCGCCTCTTTTTTTCGTTCGCCTTTTTCTTGTCGGATCCGTTTTTGAGTGCAGTCTTGTTGTGTAGTCATCATGACTCAAGAGAACACCAAGTTATGTGATTTCTAAAATACCAACAACAATGATTTTATAGGCATTCCGATTGCTCCTCCCGCCACTAGTGGGGAGTCTTGTGATACTAATACTGCTTTGCTAAATCTTGTTATGAAAGATCAATTTTCCGGTACTCCTAATGGGATGTCGCGTCCCATCTTAATACCTTCATGGAATTATGCCATATGCAAAATAAAAAAGATGTGGACAATGATGTGGTGAAGATGAAATTATTTCCGTTTTCTTTGCGTGATTCTGCAAAATTTGGTTCTCTTCTTT
>NC_041387.1:441993260-442039254 GCF_002162155.2 Triticum dicoccoides | reverse complement strand
CCCCCCCGCAAAAATTATTTCCCTTAGAACCCAGATCATGAATTTCAACTTGAACATGAGCATGTTGCACAATCTTGGGAAAGGATGAAATGATGCTAAGGAATTGCCCAACTCATGGGTTAAATCTTTGGATGATCATACAAAGTTTTTATGCGGGGTTGAATTTTGTTTCTCGTAACCTTTTAGATTCCACCGCGGGTGGTACTTTTATGGAAATTACTTTGGGTCAAGCCACCAAATTGCTTGACAATATTATGGAAAATTATTTGCAATGGCCTGCCGAAAGAGCTCCTACTAGTAAAAAAGTTAATTCAGTTGAAGAAATTTCTTCTTTGAGTGAGAAAGTTGATGATCTTGTGAAATTGCTTGCTATTAGAAGTTCTCCTATTGATTTTGATGATATGCCCTTGTCTACTTTGATTGAGCAAAATAGTGATGCCATAGATGTGAATTTTATCTCTCGAACTAATTTCAACAACAATGCTTATAGAGGTAATTTTAATCCTAGGACTTTTCCTAGTAATTCCTCTAATAATTATGGTAATTCCTATGGAAATCAATCTTATAATAATAATAGGAACACCTCTGATCTTCACAACAATATTAAAGAATTTATCAACACACAAAAAGTCTTCAACACTTCCATAGAAGAAAAGTTGAGTAAGATTGATGATTTGTCTAGAAGTGTTGATAGAATTACTCATGATGTGAAAAATCTCAAGATGAATTTTTTTGTGCCTAAAGTAGACGAACAATTAAATATCTTTATGTTTCTATGGATGAAAGTAAGAAAATAACCGCTATGCTTAGAGCTAAAAGAGAATTTTTAGAAAGAGCATTTTCTAGTGATTTCTTTCACAAAAGTGATGAAGATCTTAAAATGATTGGTGTTTCTTCTATTGATTCCTTGTTTAGTAAAGTTAAGATTGATGAAAAAGGGACTGGAGAAGAGTCAACTTTAGGTAGAAGGCGTCCCAATATTTCGGAGGGTGAAAATCTTATTGAGAAAATTGATAAAAGTGGGTTTGGAGAGGTCAAAACTTTAGCTAGTGATGCGCCCACTCTTTTGGATTATAAAGACTTTAATTATGATAGTTGCTATTTGATTGATTGTATTTATTTGTTACAATCCATGATAAATTCACCCCATGCTTATGAACAAAATAAATCTTTTACTAAGCATATTGTTGATGCTATGATGAAAGCTTTTGAAGAAAAATTGGAATTAGAAGTTTCAATTCCTAGAAAATTGCATGATGAGTGGGAACCTACTATCAAAGTCAAGATTAAAAATTATGAGTGTTTTGATTTGTGTGACTTGGGTGCTAGTGTTTCTACAGTTCCGAAATCTTTATGTGATGTGCTTGGTCTTACCGATCTTGAAGAATGTTCTTTAAATTTGCACATGGCGGATTCCACTATGAAAAAGCCTATGGGAAGAATTAATGATGTTCTTATTCTTGCAAATAGGAATTATGTGCCCATTGATTTTATTGTTCTTGATATTGATTGCAATCCGTCTTGTCCAATTATTCTTGGTAGACCATTTTTACGCACTACCGGTGACGTGATTGATATGAAAGAAGGCAATCTTAAGTTCCAATTTCCTTTGAGGAAAGGTATGGAACACTTTCCTAGAACAATAATTAGGCCACCATATGAATCAATCATGAGGGCATCTTATGGATCTCGAACCAAAGATGACAAAACTTAGATCCTTGCTTTATGCCTAGCTAAGGGCGCAAAACTATAGCGCTTGTTGGAGGCAACCAATGAATAAAATTTATTTTTGCCTTTTGATTTCTATTCTTGAGTGTTAGGACAATTATGCTACTGATATGATTGTGTTTTTTGTGCTTTAGTTAGTGTTTGTGCCAAGTAAAGCCTTTAGGATCTTCTTGGGTAATAGTTGTTTAATCTTACTAAAAAAATAGAAACTTTGCGCTCGCGGAAATAATAATTATTTTTTACTAGAGAGCGATAAAATACCCATTCCAATTGCAGTAGATTAATATATAAATTTCTAAGTCTTCCTAATTTTTCAGAATGTTTGGAGTTCCAGAAGTTTTCGAAATAGTCAGATTGCTACAGATTGTTCTGTTTTGACAGATTCTGTTTTCTTTGCGTTGTGTGCTTATTTTAATGGCTCTATGGTTTTCTTTGATGAGGCCATAGAAAAGTTGGAATACAGTAGATATAATGCAAAAACAAAATATGAATTGGTTTAGTACAGTACTTATAGTAATGATTTGCTTTCTTACACTAATGGATCTCACGAACGTTTTGTTGAGTTTTGTGTGATTGAAGTTTTCAAGTTTTGAGTTATCTTACGATGGATGAAGAAATAAAGGATAGAAGAGCCTAAGCTTGGGGATGCCCCAGCATCCCAAGCTATTATCCAAAATGAGCAACCAACTAAGCTTGGGGATGCCCCTGAGTGGCATCCCCTCTTTCTTCTAAAAATCATCGGCATTTTACTCGAAGCTATATTTTTTCGTCATATGCTATGTGTTTTGCTTGGAGCGTCTTGTATGATATGAGTCTTTGTTTGATTTATTTTGTGTTTTAAGTCTTAGTCCCTTGCTGGACATACCTATGCTAATACCTATCCTATCTTCAAGAATGCTTGGTGGCAGTATCAGAATTACCTGAAGAAAATGTACTTCATCGGCAAAGAAACTCACCAAATTCCCTTACGTTCTCCTGAGACACATTTACACGACGATGACTGGGAACGCCTTGTTCTGTACTAGTCCCGAACCAAGAATGTGGTAAGGTCTATGAGCTCATTTTCTATTTTTAAGTATTATATTCTTGCGTCTTACTGTACTCTGTTCATGTAGGACAAGTTCCTAAACCTAAAGAACAACTGTTCTAATTTAAGATTCCATTGCTATCATAGTTCAAAAAAGCGCTCGACGTTAATTGTGCGTTTTGCCACCGCCTTGCGCTTTACTGACCAAAGCGCATGCTTATGCGCAATTATGCACATATTAAGCGTAGTTATGCGCAATGCGTTTTGCCAACGCCTAGAGCCTAGGCGTGCTTAAGCGCTCGCGTAGGTGCGCCTTTTTTTAACTATGATTGCTTTGCTCTTGTATCACTGTATTTACTCATACAAACTTATTTTTAAATTGAAGGATCCAATCGAAACTCCAATGGCACAGCAGGTATGTTCACGCATGTTTCTTTAACAGGTTTTCTCTTATCATTAGCTCTGTTGATTTCAATTTCAATTATGTATACAGTTGACTTTCATATCATGCACATTACTAGCATCACAACAGAGCCAATAGTGTTGTTGTACATGTAGACCCATGGTACCCATCTGAAATCTTGTTGTGCCATGTAGTTTCCCATGCTTTGTATTCTTTCACTGCTGCTTTGTCTTGAACTGATATGATTTGAACCGTGTCTCTATTTTGATTTGGCAAGACAACGCAGTGACCATAGGACATAGATATATGTTTGTTTGATGCTTTTATTATGTACTAGTACTTGGCAATAGAAGACTTGGTAGTTTAATCCTGTCCACCTTACTAATGAACTGGTTCACCGAAATGAGTTTCATATACTAGTACATGCTAAACTTGTTATGTGTCTGCTTGTTTCTTCTTTTAGAATGCTGACAGAATATTGGGGAAGAGTGCCTTATTAAGCCATGGTAAAGGAAGTAATGCAGATAAGGTTTAGGATAGTGACACATCCTTGTTGGTCTCCAGCAAAGCTGATAAAACAACTAAGGAAGACTATCTTGAAGACAGCAAGACAACCCCAAAGTCCTGTCTTGGTTTAGTGTTCGAGTTACTGGCCACTATTGATTGCACAAGCTATTCAAACTCACTGTCTGAATCAGTTCGGTTTCTTGAGTCTCAACTACAAGCTGAAAGACATCGATCAGTTGTGCTACGACAAGAAGCGGAAGGACTGCGGAAGTCCCTGGAGCATTCAGATGCATACTTTCTGGTGCAACAACAAGCATTGGAGGATTTTAGCGCCAAACAAGACAAAGCTAATAAGCTTGCTAAGCTTATTGCCAGCATGGTGGATACCCAGGATAACGTTTCTTGAGCTGTTCTGAAGTTGCTTCAGTTATGCTCTTGTTTTGCTGCCACGTTTATTTGCACTGGTGGCCAATTTTGACGGCCAGTGTATGTAATATGCTGCTTTGTTCCCTATATTTGCACTGGTGGCGAACTTTGATGCCCAGTGGATGTAATATGTGTAATAGCGATAATAGGCTAGCCTTAATTGCTTGCTTATTTATTTCCTTATTGTCTTGTTTAGTTGTTTGCTTGTAGTCACTGCAGTTCTTTTTTTGTGTTTTTCTAGTGTCCACAATAGCCTATTTTTGGTAACTAGGCCAAAATAATCATGCCAACACACGGACTATTGTAACCATGGGCCTCCTGCAGGCCGTATGATCCATGGGCCTCCTTCCGGCCATAGAATCTATTGGCCTTCTATACGGGCCGTAGGATCCATTGGCCTTATATCTGGGCCTTAGGATTCATGGGCCTTCTACGGGTCGTAGGGTCCATGGGCCTTTTACGGGCCGTATGATCCATGGGCCTTCTACGGGCCGTACTATCCATGGGCCTCATGTGGGCCGTAGGATCCATGGGCCTTCTATGAGGCGTATCATCATTTCGCCAATCATGGGCCGTGCTATTCATGGACCATAATGGGCCGTTAATAGGCCGTATTTGATAACTCTATTAAAACAGCCCAACGGGTTTTTTCGACATGAAAACGACCCAACGTATTAACGGTCTGCAAACGGGCCGACTGTAACGACGGGCTGAATTTGGCCCACAAGCAGAAAATGACAGTAATGGGCCGTATGTAACCGAATGCTACAAATGAGCCCAACAATCAATGGGCCCTGAGAAGGCCAAAAGATAACTTGGGCTGGAAACAACCCAATGGAATAACGGGCCGTTAATGTGTATAAAGTGATACACTGTTCATTATGGGCCAGTTTCACCACGGGCCGTTAATGGGCCAAGAGTTATAAAGGGCCTCATATGGGACGAAAGAAGTCATGGGCTACACATGGGCCGGAAGTTAAAATGGGCTGGAATCATAATGGACGGCCCAGATGACACTACTGGGCCTAATTCGGAGAGGTCGTAACGGGCCCTGGGTTAGCGGGTTGTAAATGGGCTATATGCAAACAGGCCGTTAAGAGGCTTTCCGTCGGCCGGCCCGCCACCTTTTGACCAAGTCAAACGGGCCGGCCTTTTCACAGGAATGGGCCTCTGTTGGGTCGTGCCACGTGTCACCGTATCATAGGCGCCATCGGTCCAATGAGTGGACGACATCTGTCCCAACGGTGAGCCGACACGTGTTTCCTCCAGCCAATGATGATTTTACATGTGGAAAATACCCATTGGTCGGGGTTGTTAACGGGTTATCGGATCCCAAACCGGACCCGATAGCTTAACGGCGTTCCGTTACGGTGGATGCCACATGTCGGTCACCCTTGACGAAAGCACTTCTGTGACGCGTGATTTATCGCCATGGAAGTGGACACTTCCGTGATGATAATTTTGGTAATGTCATGGAACACTTCTATGACAGCACAGGTATGACTATCTTGATTCGGTCATAAAATCGTCATGGATGCATGCATGACAAAAAATGTGACCTACTATGACAAACATGTATCATCATGGAAGTGGATTTTTTTGTAGTGTGTATTGCTTGATTCGAATGCTTGTTTGTTGTTACGCTATACCTGAGTTGTCCAATATGTCAGCATTGCCTGTTGTACTATCGTAAAGAAATGCATGCCTATTTCATTTGAGTCCTTAACTTTTCCTCTCAACTTCATCACAAGACTGTCTTCGTAGTTTATATGAGGCCACACTGTTAAGTGCTTTCTCAGACTATTTCAACTGCTTAGATGCCTTGGCAACTTAAATATAGCGGTGGTACACTCCCTTTCAACTATGGATGTCAACTGGGTCCCGTTTAATCCCCATTAAAGTAGGTATGATAGTTCAAAAGAGTTTTTGTTTTTTGAGGAAAATGAACTAGGGAGGTGGCAAAAACTAACTAGATGGGACTGGCGGATGTCGTTTATTTGCCACTTACATCCCTAGTTTCATCTTACCATTTTAATTTCTTTTCGACTGATGCTGCTTCGAACCAGTTAAATATAGTTTGCCATGATCGGCAATAATTCGTCCTTCGTTTAACATGTAAGGTTACTGCTTGGATCATACGATAACTATCTCTTACTTATGTCCAGTGGAAACCTTTCAGGATGCCATTCACACTAGGACACAATGTTCATCCCCAGAATCTATTTGTGGAAGCAGTGCGCCATCCATGTTACCAGATGGTAGCAGTTCAGAGGCAACACCGCCTGAGAGCAGTCTGAGCACAGATATTATAGTGCTTGAGGCTCTATGAGGGAGTCCCGGAGTAGGGGGTGTCCGGATAGCCGAACTATCATCTTCGGCCGGACTCCTGGACTATGAAGATACAAGATTGAAGACTTCGTCCCGTGTCCGAATGGGACTTTCCTTAGCGTGGAAGACAAGCTTGGCGATACGGATATGTAGATCTCCTACCATTGTAACCGACTCTGTGTAACCCTAACCCTCTTCGGTGCCTATATAAACCGGAGGGTTTTAGTCTGTAGGACGAACAACAATCATACCATAGGCTAGCTTCTAGGGTTTAGCCTCTCTGATCTCGTGGTAGATCTACTCTTGTACTACCCATATCATCAATATCAATCAAGCAGGAGTAGGGTTTTACCTCCATCAAGAGGGCCCGAACCTGGGTAAAAACATCGTGTCCCTTGTCTCCTGTTACCATCCGCCTAGATGCACAGTTCGGGACCCCCTACCCGAGATCCGCCGGTTTTGACACCGACATTGGTGCTTTCATTGAGAGTTCCTCTATGTCATCGCTATCAGGAAGGATGCCTCATCCCGTCTTTAAAGACAGCACTGTTGCTAAAGAGGCTTTGGCTATCGGCCAAACTCTCCGGCTAGGCGGTTTCCTTATGACCGCCTGTCCAGCCGCCGCGCTGACGATGACTTCTCGGGTCATCGAAAGCAATCTTCACGTCAGCTCGGAACTCGCCGAGCAGTTAGATCCGATGGAGCTCTCTTCCTTAAACGAGCTCTTGGATCGCATCGCCGCCCTGAGAGTCGCTACAGACTATGATCAGATTGGGCCTAAACCCGATCTGAGAGAGATTAACCCTCCCCAGGTTACCCACCACGTCGCTGTGGTAGAGGAACAATACGGTGACCCTTCTTCTATCTTAAGGACTAGCTATGTCCGGATTCCCGATCCCTCCATGAAGGATTCCCACGGAGGGGAGGATGTTACTCAAGCCCTGAACCTAAAGTCAGGTAGCGGGCTAGATTCATTGGACAACATCCAAGAACCCAAGCTTCCAAGTTCAGAATTTTAAAGTGGACGGGGTTCCGAATTTAAAGTGGCCCGCCCACCCAAACATAAGTGATCTATCCCAAATCCGGCAAGAGCCCGTAGAAACTGTACACCATTACTGGGCCAGATTCCTCTTGGTTATGAACAGGATAAAGGACTGCCGTGAGGAGGACGCAATTTCATTCTTCTGCAATAATTGCACGGACAAGGGAATCCTAAACGCCGTAAGTCGTCGTGAAATTACACGCTTCGCTGACTTGGCATCCATAGTGCGAAAGTACTGTGTGATGGAAAGCGCCTGGAAAACCGAAATCAAATTTTGGGACAATCCGGCCCTGAATACAACCCCAGTCCAAAATAAAAGGGTGCATTATCGCCAAGCACCTGGGTTAAACACCAAAAAGCAAAAACCCTCTATAGGGCATGGAACTGTACTGGAAGGATGGCTCAATGGACCCTGCAAAATTCATAGTACAGGGGGCGCCACTCCAACTCATGGCCTTAGAGCATGTTGGATACTACGGCAGGTGGCCAAAAGTGGCGAAGAGCTTCTAATTCCAGAACACCAGTCCAAGGACACCAGTATGGTATTAACAGTCTTCGAGACTTTAGCATCAAATAATATGCGGAAACGAACACTCCGCAGCCTTGCCGAAATCTACCAAGTGGCAACAATAAACCCATGGAGTGACACGGCTTTTACCTTTAATGCCAGTGACGAACCTAAATTCCGAACAGCCCGAGCACCAGCCGCATTGGTCCTCAGTCCAATAGTGGACGGCTTTCGCCTTACCAAGGTACTCATGGACGGTGACAGCGGACTGAACCTCATTTACGAGGAAATCCTCCGAAAAATCGAAATAGACTGGAGCCGCATTGAGCGAAGCAGCACAACCTTTAGAGGAATAATCGCCAATCGGGAAGCATGCTGCACAGGAAAAATCACACTGGATGTGGTGTTCGGCACACCGGATAATTACAGGTCGGAGGAGGTCACGTTCCAAGTGGCCTCGTTCAGCAGCGGATATCACGCTCTATTAGGGCGAGAGGCATTCACAATTTTTCAAGCTATACCCCATTATGGGTACATGAAGCTCAAAATGCCCGGGCCCAACGGAATCATCACTCTTGCTAGTGACCCGGACATAGCACTCCGCGCCGAAAATAAGACAGCCGCACTGGCCCTGGAGGCACTATCTGAAGCCCTAGCGGCCGAGGAACTCACTACGCTGCACTCCATGGTGAATAGAGACGATGCGATACTCGATAAGAGATCCAAGTCCACCTCCTTTAAACCAGCGGACAAAATAGTCAAATTCCAAGTCCATCCAACGGACCCTACAAAAACGGCCTCCATTAGGGGCACAACTAAACCCTGATGTAGACGCCGCACTACGAGAATTCCTACGCGAAAATTGGGACATCTTTGCCTGGCACCCTTCAGACATGCCAGGAATCCCACACCGGCTGGCCGAGCACAGCCTAAACATCCTGAAAGGATTCAAGCCAGTCAAACAAGCTCTTCGGCGTTTCTCCGAACCCAAGAGACAAGCCATGGGAGAGGAGCTAGCCAAACTATTGGAGGCCGGATTCATCAGAGATATAAAACATCCGGACTGGCTAGCAAACCTGGTGATGGTACCAAAGAAGGACAAATCCTGGCGCCTATGCGTCGATTTTAAAGACCTCAACAAGGCTTGCCCAAAGGATCCCTTCCCCCTCCCCCGCATTGATCAAATTAACGACGCTACCGCAGGACACGATTCATTGTGTTTCCTCGACGCATACTCCGGCTACCACCAAATTAAGATGGCAGAGCCCGACCAGGCCGCAACGACATTCATCACCCCATACAGCCCATTCTGCTTCAACACAATGCCCTTTGGGCTCAAAAATGCCGACGCAACATATCAACGCATGATTCAGACATGTCTGGCAAACCAGATCGGCAAAACAGTGGAGGCATACGTAGACGATGTGGTCGGCAAAATGAGGCACGTCGAAACTCTAGTAGACGATTTGAGGCTCACGTTCGATAATCTCTGAACATATGACATCAAGCTTAACCCAGAAAAATGTGTTTTCGGCATACCAGCCAGAAAGCTCTTGGGCTTCATTGTATCCGGTAGAGGAATTGAAGCAAACCCAGCCAAGATCCGAGCTCTGTCACAATTGGATATCCCAAAGGACCTCAAACAAATACAAAAATTGACGGGATGCGTGGCGGCTTTAAGCCGCTTTATCTCCCGTTTAGGAGAAAAGGCATTACCCCTTTATCGCCTCCTCCAACGCAGTGAACACTTTGAGTGGATGGATGCCGCCACGGCCGGACTCGAAGAAATAAAAGCCATATTGGCAACAAACCCGGTCCTGGCCGCGCCCAACATAGGTGAATCAATGCTATTATATATCGCGTCAACTCATCAAGTGGTGAGCGCGGTGCTCGTTGTCGAACGAGAAATGGACGGACACAAGTTCCCCATTCAAAAACCAGTTTACTACGTGTCCACTGTCCTGACTCCATGCAAGTCACGGTACCCACATTATCAGAAGATAGCGTACGCGGTGTTCATGGCATCCCGGAAGCTGCGACACTACTTTCAAGAGTGTTCGATAACAATAGCCTCCGAAGTACCTCTTAATGACATTATAAACAACCGCGACGCGACGGGCCGGATTGCCAAATGGGCCATTGAGCTCCTCCTGTTCGACATAACCTATAAGCCACGGCGAGCTATTAAGTCGCATGTTCTGGCCGACTTCATCGCCGAATGGACTGAAGCCGAACTCCCTAAAGAGTACGGCGCATATTCCAACTGGATCATGCACTTTGACGGCTCCAAAATGTTGGCTGGTCTGGGGGCTGGCGTCGTCCTGACGTCCCCAACCGGAGATACGGTTCAATACGTACTCCAGATAATGTATACGGACTCCAACAACGCAGCCGAATACGAGGCCCTTCTACATGGCCTCCGGATGGCAGTCTCCATGGGCATTCAACGCCTAGAGGTGCTCGGGGATTCGAACCTCGCGATATCCCAAATAAATGGAGACTTCGATGCCAAGGATCCGAAAATGGCAGCTTATCGCAACGCTGTCCTAAAAATGTCACCTCGGTTTGAGGGGCTAGAATTTCACCATATAGCCCAGGATAACAACCAGGCAGCAGACGTATTGGAACGCATTGGCGCAAAGCGCGATGCCGTCCCTCCCAACATGTTCCTAGAGAGGCTGTTCAAGCCATCCGTACTATGGGAGGGGGAATCCGGAAATAATAACCCGGACCCAACCGCACTGCCCGACACCGAACATTCTGACACAATTGGCGGTTCTGCCAACGAAGTAACATCCTCAGCCCATGTAATAATGGCAGTCATTGCCCCTTGGACGGAACCATTCCTAACCTACCTAACCAGGCAGGAACTTCCCGAGGACCAAAACGAGGCCCGCTGCATAGTGTGGCGATCTAAAGCCTATAAGGTCTATGAGGGAGAGCTTTACAAGAAAAGCACAACCGGAGTCCTTCAAAGGTGTATCTCCGAAGAGGAAGGGCGGAACCTTCTGGCTGAATTCACGTCGGACTCGGCGGGCACCACGGCGCGGCCCGGGCCCTTGTAGGCAAGGCCTTCCGTACAGGATTTTATTGGCCGACGGCCCAGGCAGATGCTCAGGACTTAGTCCAACGATGCGTCGGTTGCCAGCTCTTTGCTAATCAAAGCCACATGCCACCCAACGCCCTCAAAACTATACCCATAACCTGGCCCTTCGCGGTCTGGGGGCTTGACATGGTTGGACCCCTTAAAGGAGGAACCCACAAGCAAAGATACCTACTGGTCATGGTGGATAAGTTCACCAAATAGATAGAGGCCAAGCCTGTTAAGACGGCTGAATCCGGACCGGTAATAGACTTCATATCAGGGGTCGTACACCGTTACGACGTCCCCCATAGCATCATCACTGACAACGGCACGAACTTTACGGCCGATGAGGTTAAACTCTGGTGCAAAAACATGGGCATCAAACTCGACTATGCTTCAGTCTATCACCCTCAAACTAACGGTCAAGTCGAGCGAGCAAATGGTCTAATCATGAGCGGCATCAAACCCCGATTAGTGCGGAGACGAGGGACACGATGTTTTACCCAGGTTCGGGCCCTCTCGATGGAGGTAAAACCCTACGTCCTGCTTGATTAATATTGATGATATGGGTAGTACAAGAGTGGATCTACCACGAGATCAAGGAGGCTAAACCCTAAAGCTAGCCTATGGTATGATTGTTGTAATGTATGTTGTGTCCTACGGACTAAAGCCCTCCGGTTTATATAGACACCGGAGGAGGCTAGGGTTACACAGAGTCGGTTACAATGGTAGGAGATCTACATATCCGTATTGCCAAGCTTGCCTTCCACGCCAAGGAAAGTCCCATCCGGACACGGGACGGAGTCTTCAATCTTGTATCTTCGTAGTCTTGGAGTCTGGCGGACGATGATAGTCCGGCTGTCCGGACACCCCCTAGTCCAGGACTCCCTCACCCGGACAAGTGCATCCATGTTGTCCTCCACCCACTGCGCCAGGTCGCCTCGGATGGCCTTGGCATCGGGGTGATGGCGGCGTCGAAGTCAAAGTGGGGGTCGATGTTCTGAAGATGGTTGAAGACACGGGAGAATGCCCGTGCGAGCAGGCCGCAGCTCCGCTCCTTGACAAGCTGGCGAGCCCTCTCAGAGAGATTCTCCAGATGCGTCACCACGTCAGTGAAGAACTCGAGATTACCGGCGTAGTTGGTCATGTGAGGCTCTTCAGCGGCTGCTTCACAGATGTTGCCCAAGGCAGCGTTGGCCCTTTCCCTGAGTGTTCGGAGCATGGGGCCATGCATGTGCTCCAACGTCTGCCGCTGGCAAATCTCATCTTTGTTCCGCCGCGCAACGGACTTGACGTCATCAACCCTCCATTGGAGGAGAAGCAGCTCGGCGCGGGAGGAGGCCAGCTCAACCTACGCCGTGACTAAGGCGGCTGCGGTGGTCTCAGCAAACTGCATCGCTTTGGTCAGGTTGGTCCTAAGAGAGACAGTCCTGCCCGCAGCCTCGGCCTTGATCAGCTCCAACCTCTCCTCATACTCGCGCTCAAGACCTGCGCAAGCTTCCGCCATGCGGCAGTCGATCTCTTATTAGATCCGGACCTCACACGCGCCAACATTGTCCTTCGCCTGGGTAACCTGGCGCTCCCTCGTCTCCAACCGTTCAAGATCGAGGTTGTGCTCGGCAGCCTCCAGCGTCAGCGCTTCCTCATGCTTCTAGAGCTCCTCCTCTTCGGCGGGCGCCCCTTTCAGCGATGCAAGGGCGGCTTGGCACAGCTCCACTTGCTGCTCTAGGGAATTTCACCAGGCTTGAAGCTCCCACGCACGCTCCTCCGCGATCTCGCGTAGTCGGTCTGCCTCTTGAGCCTCTTCGATGGCTCGAGAGCAGGCCTTTCGCGAGGCCAGAAGAGATGCTTCGGCCTTCGGGTTGTAAAGATCACGCTCGTGGCGCGCAAGACTGACGGCCACCTTCAGCTTGTGCCGCTCCTCGAACAGCCGTAGACCTTCGGCTTCAAGACACACGTCCGCATCCGCGAGCTCTCCATCAAGCTGGCTCATCGCGTCCGTCGCCTTCCAAAGAAACTCTCAGCGGATGGTGCTGTGCTCCCACGCACGCCTGAGCACATCGTCAATGTCGTCCTCCACCATCAATGTTGGTGGAGGGCCCTGAAGTGGTTCGCCCCCTCTCGGCAGGGGGCTGGGGGCTTGCGCCCCCACGATCGCCGGACGGGCCCCACGAAGGACCCAGCCCGGCATTGATCCATCCCCAGAAGTGGAGCCGAAGATCAAACTTCAACCACTCGCCGTCCATGATCAGGGGAGGAGCCCGGGGCAAGCTAGTTGTGCCCCGAGAAAGCTCGTGAAGGAAGAGCGGCGAGCGCACAGGCTCAAGTCACACTGCGGGTCGGCCCACCTCTCCAGCCAAACTCGCGTCAGGGGTGGCGCACAGGCTCGGTGCGTTTCAGGTCAACGATGAAGATGAAGCCTGAGGAGGTGGCTTCTTGGCCGGCTCCACAGGCTCGGCAGGAGGGATCCTGAGAGACCACAGTCAGCGAAGGGAACAGCAAAAAAGGAGTTACAAGAAGGGGGAACTTACTCGTCCATGGCGAAGTACTTCCTATGCTTCATCGGGCGGCAAGGGCAATCGCTGCCACCCGAGGCCTCCTTCCTCTTGCGGAGGGCGTCGAAGTCTTGGGGAACCGGCCCAAGCTCTCGATGTGAGGGCCGGCACGTGGCATGGACGGCAAAGCACCAAGGTTGCCTGCCTCAGGGGCGCTAGGCTGGGAGGAGCGATCAGGTGCCACCTCTCGGTGGCCTGCTAGGCCTCGGGGGTTCCGGCCTTGGGAGACGCAGGTGGCGTCCCCTCCTCAACGACCACCTCAGGACGAGCTTCACAAGCTCCGGAGGATGACGCCTCGGGAGCCCCGCGCGGCATCGGCATCTTGACACCAAACCCCCCAGCCTCCAGCGATGCTTGCCTCCCTGCACCGCCTCCTGAGGCAAGACCAACATGGGCGATGGGGGGAGGAGCCACGACGACGGGATTTTCGCGGGCCCCCACAAGGTCAGCAGTGCGCAACCCCCATTCGTCGAAGCGGGGCATCTGCCTCACGAACTCGGCCCTACTCGAGCAAAGATACAAGAGGCCACCTGCTGCCCAGAGAGGGGTCACCCGTCAAGACTTTCAGCACCTTCCTCAGCGTTTCAGGCGCAAGATCCCCCTCCTGGAGCCTCATGCGGTCTTGATGCCCAGTTAAGGTCCACATCGGACGGGAGTGGCGCTGGAGAGGAGCGATGCGGCACTGGAGGAACTCCTTCACCACCTGGGGCACCGTCACGCCAAGCGTCCTCAACCTCTCAAAGCGGCACCAGATAAAAGCGAGCTGTGGGCTAGTGAGCTTCTTGTGACCCAAGCCTGGATTGGTGATAGCAGGCAATGTCAGATGCGTGAGTAGGGGGCTGGGCACCCCGACATCCACATACAGCCACCACTCCCGGAACCCGCTCATAGTAGGTGGAAGACCAAAATTAATCCCTGATGCGGCCGTCTGCGGGACGGCCTGGAAGCTCACGCACCCCGAGCACTACGAAGGGTCGGACAGGCACAGAGAGAAGAAGTGGCGCAGGAAGGCAACGGAAGGAACAATGCCCACCATGGCTTTGCAGACGAAGGCGAAGATAGCAAGAAGAGTAATAGATTGGGGGTTAAGATGCATCATGTGGATCTGATAGTGGGAAAGCACCACATTGAAGAAGGCAGAGAAGGGAGGAATCAGGCCATCCCATAGGGCGTCGGTGAAGAATCGAACCTCTGTGACGATCCTATCAAAGGAGGCATGGGACGTGGGCCAAGCCGTCATCCTTCCACATTCATTGAAGCTGGAGGAGAGGGCGGAGCGGACCTTCTCCAAGGCTTCCAGATTAAATATCAGTGACCGGTCGATAGCGGGCGCAGCTGCCGGAGGCGTGCTGGCCGAAGGCACAGGCTTCTTGCCCTTCTCCCTTTTTGTTGGCGCCATGGCAACTAGAGGGGGGCAGAGCTCACGGTGGATTGGAGGCAGAAGCAGAGGCTCAAGAAAGAAAGGGGAACAGGAAGCACGCGGGAAGCAAGGAGAGAATAACCCTATACAGTTTCATGGCCGCCTAGCCAGGCGGATATTGGGGGAGCATGGCGAAGCGGAGATGCCCACGTCCAATCAACCGCCACACAGCGACCATGGCCGCAGGCTGTTGGGGTCCGCGGTGCTCCGCACTTGCCCTTTCGCTTCGCTGCTAAGCCAAGTCCGAGCGCACCTTGGGCCCGGGGGTTACTGTCGGCATTCTGGGAATGGGTGTCCCCAGACTTGCCTGCCTGCGGCCTGCGGCGTGGCTCAAGGGGTGGCCCAGTATGGCCCATCTTCATCAACTCAAGCTCAAGACCCTCGCGAGGGGCCAAGCCTCACGGGGCGGACGATGCAAGGCTTCCTCAGGAACGGCCTCACCAGGCAGGCTCGCGAGGAGGCGGAGAGATCAAGGCGAGGGTACCTCGCGAGGTGCTCGTGACGCAAGCCATGACGATCGAGACCAGGCGGGCGCCGGCATGCATAGTGTCCTTGTTTCCTCTTTGGTGCAAAGGGGGCAAACACAGGCGTGGAGTACCGAGGCATCAAGCAAAGGTCACCATTCCGGTGCAACGAGACCAAGACCAGCAGAGCGGCAGGACGGAGGTCACCGTGGAGCCCAAGACGGCGTCATCGCCAGGGCCTCTGGCAGTCGAAGACCAACTTTAGTCAGGATAACTTGTACTAGATGTTCCCCTTCAAAATGGCCATTGTTGGAAGCCTTCCCGCTCAATATTTGGGAAGAGCACCAGGGCCTCTATATATAGAGATAGCCACCACAGCAGGAGGCATTTGGATCGGACCCAGAGCCAACAGAGATGGAGCAATTCCTCTCCAAGCACACCACCACAAGAACATCCCTCCCGAGGCTGTTCTTCCTCTGTACAGTTCATCATCAGCCCCAGAGGCAATCCACCACACCACACACTGGATTAGGGTATTACACCACAACGGTGGCCTGAACCAGTATAAACCTTGCGTCCCTTGTGTTGTTCATCGTGTAGCTTAGCTTCTCAGCGAGGCGTTGGGACGTGGAACGGTAGGGGGAAGATCTTCACGCGCACCCCAGAGTTCAAACCTTAGGGGTTTTACTGGAACCCGATATCCGACAACTAGAATCATTCCCATCATTTGCATTTTGTTCCCTGCTTGCACCGCCATCGTGCCACCCTAATCTGGACTACCCTTCTTAGTAATTACTGACCAGGATCATCTTCAAAGTGGTCCTACCATGGGTTCCATACATTTCCGGTAATAAGCAAAAATCGTCCCTTGCAATGTCTTCAACAAGGTAATCCACATCATCCATTCTAGTCTGGGTATGCCATTTCTTCGCACTCCGCCAAACGATTGTTGGTGAATTGCCTTGGGCTGGTTTAGAGAGTTTTGATGGTCTATGTATGAAAAGTAATTCTTTTTGCCACTTAAGGTAACAACTCTACGAGTCACCTCCTTTATGGTGTCTCGTTATGGTATCATGACAATTCAACTCCTCGCTATGTTGACAACCATTCACCACCTTCTTATGTGTGAAATTGTTGCCTACCTAGTGAGCCTTCGTCATCTGTTCCACCCATCCCTTTGGATGTGTGCTTCGTGTCTCAGCTCGAGAGATGTTTCAATGACTCACTCTGTGAGTTGATCCTGAGTTGTTCAATCTTTGAGAAGATCGATCCTTCTAGAGTTTTTCCTTTCCTCTCGTTGTCATGTTAGTTGGAGTTCTCGGAGCAAGACGACGAGACAATGATGGTGATTGAGTCAATGCCCTCTTGAAGTGCAACCTGGATCATGAAGATTATGTTAGTTTGTGTTTCCCCTTCCATCTTACCCTACGCTTGAATCTCGGGACAAGATTCTTGTTTAGTGGGGGTGAGTTGTCACAGCCCTAGCTTGGTCTTGCCTGTCATTGCATAATCTCCATGCATCATGTTTAAATTCTCTGAAAATTTGAAATAGGGATTAAAAAACCCTAGCACCCCCTCCAGTAATAATAGTTTAAACTGGAATTTGTCTCAATGAACCCAAATGCCTTCAGAAAATGTTTATCATTTTTGGATTGGTCTTGAACCTCTGCCAAAAATATTGCACATTTTTCTAGGACAACTTGGGTCACTGAATTAAATCTTAGGATATTTGCATTTGGGCATTTAAATGTTATGAAATATTTAAAGTGCTCAAATAATCACAAACTGAAATGTTTGCTGTTGGAAATATTCCAAACAGTGGCATGGAGCAGTTTCATGATTTTTGGAAATGCCCTGGCATTTTAATAAAGTCAAAACCAATTACAGAATAATAATAAACTGAGACAAATAAGAAGAGAGAGAGAGAAAGGAAACTTACCTGGCTGGCCCAGTGCTGTAGCAACCCAGCTGGGCAAAGCCAGCCTAGCCCACCAGTGGCTTCCTCATCTTCTTCCTCTGTCCAGTAGGCAGAGCGAGGCCGTGGTGACAGCACACGAGTCGGCCTCCACCTCCTGTCTGCCTGCCTCCTCGTAGACGCACCCGGATAGCACCACACACCTCCTAGACCCTCTCTCACTCTCCCCCGTGCCTTCCCTCTCCTAAGTATCTCTCCCTCGCTCTCCCCCTCACGCGCCCGAGCATGCCGCCATGAGTTGCCGCGCCCACAGCCGTCGCCTCCCCTCCCCGAGCTATCCAGAGCCTCCGCCACCTTGCGCTTCACCTCTGCACTGAAGGAAGGAAGCACAGAGGCCCCGAGAGTCGCCATCATCATCTTCCTCGCCGCCTTGGCCACTAGACGCCGTCGTTGATTTCGCTGCTGCAGAGGCCTCCCCGCGCCCAATGAGACCGCCGACAACCTTGCTGTGAGCTCCACTCTGTTTCCCCTCCTTCGTTTTGCTCGTTCATGTGCCGTAGCACCCTCGCCCACATGCCCGAGCACCGCCGTCCACCATGGCCGCCTATCTCTCCTGACCCGAGCCCCTCTACTCGAACCCGTGGCACCAGCGTGCTTCTGGTGGCCCGCGGATGCCACCAAGCCCATCAGCTCCTCCCCTAGGGCACTGCAGCCTCGTTCCCGAGTGCGCCCAAACTCCGGCCGTCGCCTCGCTCGCCACCGCCGACGCCACAGCTCATCCCAGCTCCTCTCGCCTGCTCCTCTGGATGAGCGCAAACCCGAGGAACCCGTAGAAACAAACGGCGAGGCAAATGGTTGCCCGTAGCTTGATTCCGATGAACTTCCGTCGTCGGATGTGCTCGCCGGCGTCCAACTCCGGTGAGGTGACGTGGCGTCATTAGCCTAAAGCTAATTACCACGTTAATCTCGTCCTGTGTCATTGACAGACCGACCCCACCACCCTAACTAACCACAGGGTAAACCCTGTTTAGCTTTAGCTTAATCATAGCGGACCCCACAATTCAGCATTGACTGTGCTAACGTGGCATTTGGCCAGGCCCACATGTCTGTGACCCTAGCCATCACTGTGAGACTGACCAGTGGGACCCACTCGTCAGGTTTGACCTGGAACAACTTTTGTTGACTTGCTGACGTCATGCCACTGTTATGCTGACGCAATAAAGCTTTTCGGGCATTTAATTAATTCAGAAAATTCCACAAAATACTCTAAACTTTTAAAAATCATATAAATTAATCTGTAACTCCAAATGCAAAGTTTTATATATGAAAAATGATCAGAAAAATCTAATCTATCCATCTGTACTGGTTTCATGCATGTTTAAACAACTTAAATTTGCTGTTTAGTGCAATACATGATAAGACACTATTTAAATTCATAATTTGAATTTGGAGTTGAACCTTTGGTTCAAAATGACTCAAACCCATCTTATTCTAGTTGCATTAGCCCAACACACTCATTTTGCCATGTCATGATCATGCATCATATTGTGCATTGCATTGATTGTGTTTTCTTCTTGTTTGACGGTATTTGTCCCCTCTTGATAGACGTGGTTCCGATGATGAGATTGATGACACCGATGAAGAGATATACTATCTTCAAAAGTGCCAGGCAACAAAACCCCCTTGTTCATTTGGATACAATCCCACTCTCTCGCTCCTGCTCTCTTTTACTGCATTAGGACAACAACGATTCATCTGTTACTTGCTGCGGTAGTTGAACCCTTTTCCTCTGCATGACCTGTCATTGCCACAGTAAATAGATGATACCCACTACCATGAGTAGGAGTTGTTTGAGCCTTGATGTGCCTACTCATTCATGTTTGATTGTCATACCTGCTACTGCTTAGAGTTGAGTCTGGTCTGATTCATCGGGGATGAATTGGAAGGTTGTGAACATGTCCTACTGTGTGTGAGCTAAGTGTGTGTAGACAATTTGGTAAAGGTAGTGGTGAGAGGCCATGTAGGAGTACATGGTGAGTTGTCTCATTGAAGCCATCCTTAGGAACTGAGTTCTGTGTTTGTGATCCATGAAACAGCTACTACCATACGTTGGGCCCTAAAATATGACCCTGCTCGACTTCTTAACCACCCTTGTCCTCTGTCCAGGAGTTGCAAGTAGTTTCTGGTGTTTGTAGTATGCTGGAGGCTGTGCGCAGCACTGACCCGAGGGGTGGGCTGTGATGCGGTAGGCACGTGGCACGGTGTACTGGGCGCCCGTTTGGTGTCTCGGGAACCCTGCACACATCATTCGGGGCCGTATGTGGAAACTTCGGCCGGACTCCCTGCGGATGGAACCTGAATAGGCGATAAACCTAGACTAGGGACTTGAGTGTTTAGGTAGGTCCTGGTCTACACCCACGTCGGCTTTCGCTTGAAGTCTGCCAAGCACATGTCATGTGCAGAGGCTAAGTGGTGGAAACATTTGTGAAGAAGTACACCCCTGCAGGGTTAACATAATTTATTCAAATAGCCGCGTCGACGGTAAAGGACCTATGGGTTGCCTATACAGTTCATAGACAAGTGAAAGTGGATACTCTAAAATGCGCAAGATAGGCGTGAGTGCTATGGATGGCGTTCTCATAGGGAGATGGGAGCGGATCCATAGTGGTGTATTGTTATGGTGAATATGTGGACTTGTATGCGCCACCCCAAAAGAGTTACTTGCAGTCGTAGTTCAGAATAGCCACCGAGTCAAAGCTGGCTTGCTACAGTTAAACCCCACCTTCCTCTTTTTTGATAATGATGCATATGTAGTTAGTTCTGATGTAAGTCTTGCTGGGTACATTTGTACTCACGTTTACCTATTTTATGTTTTTGAAGAGAGACTTCCGTCCCACTAGTAGTTCCGCGTGGACTTCGACGTTTAGCTTGTTATCTCAGCTCTCGGCAGGATCTGGTAGATAGTTAGGCTTCTAAGCCCTTTTCATTTGTAGACGTTTGTACTCAGACATGTTAAGCTTCCGCATGTGTTTGGACTTGTATGCTCTGAATGTTGGGTCATGAGACCCATGTTTGTAATATCTCCCTCCTCGGAGCCTATTGAACAAAGTACTTGAGTTGTAGAGTCATGTAGTGATGCCATATTGTATTTGCACATATCGAGCATATTGTGTGTATGTTATTGAAATGCTTGGTATGTGTTGGATTTGACTATTTAGTTGTTTATCCTTGGTAGCCTCTCTTACCGGGAAAAGTCTCCTAGTTCTTCCATCGAGCCTTGGTAGCTTGCTACTGCTCCGGAATACTTAGGATGGCCGGCATGTGTCCTTCTTCGTTCCTGTGTCTGTCCCTTTGGGGAAATGTCACGCGGTGTCTACTGGAGTCCTGTTAGCCTGCTACAGCCTGGATTCTGCGGAGTCCGGTTAACCCAGCTGCTACAGCCCAGATTCACTCGCTGATGACCGACACGTTCGTTGCTGGGTCATGTATGCCTGTCCCTGTAAGTTAGTGCCACTTTGATTTCACAACTAGCCATGTCAGCTCGGGTTCTAGGTCATATGGATGCTAGCGACGCTATCATATACGTGAGCCAAAAGGTGCAAACGGTCCCGGGCCTGGTAAGGCAACACCCATGGGAATACCGTGAGTGAGGCCGCAAAGTGACATGAGGTGTTACATGCTAGATCGGTGTGGCACAGGATCGGGGTCCTGACACCTCTATCGTTTTTGGGTTATGCTTTAGAGATGACTGCATTCACTTTAAATAGGGCTACATCAGAATCCGTTGAGACGACGCCTTATGAACTATGGTTTGGCAAGAAACCAAAGTTCTCATTTCTTGAAGTTTGGGGCTGTGATGCTTATGTGAAAAAGCTTCAACTTGATAAGCTTGAACCCAAATCGGAGAAGTGCGTCTTCATAGGATACCCAAAGGAAACTGTTGGGTACACCTTCTATCACAGATCCGAAGGCAAAATCTTTGTTGCTAAGAATGGATCCTTTCTAGAGAAGGAGTTTCTCTCGAAAGAAGTGAGTGGGAGGAAATTAGAACTTGATGAGGTAGTTGTACCTTCTCCCTTATTGGAAAGTAGTTCATCACAGAAATCATTTCCCGTGATTCTACACCAATTAGTGAGGAAGCTAATGATGATGATCATGAGGCTTCAGATCAAGTTACTACCGAACCTCGTAGGTCTTCCAGAGTAAGATCCGCACAAGAGTGGTACGGTAATCCTGTTCTGGAAATCATGTTACTAGACCATGATGAACCTACGAACTATGAGGAAGCGATGATGAGCCCAGATTCCCTGAAATGGCTTGAAGCCATGAAATCTGAGATGGGATCCATATATGAGAACAAAGTGTGGACTTTGGTGGACTTGCCCGATGATCGGCAATCCATAGAAAATAAATGGATCTTTAAGAAGAAGACCGACACAGCAGTAATGTTACTATTTACAAAGCTCGACTTGTTGCAAAAGGTTTTCGACAAGTTCAAGGAGTTGACTATGATGAGACTTTCTCACCTGTAGTGATGCTTAAGTCTGTACGAATCATGTTAGCAATTGCTGCATTTTATGATTATGAAATTTGGCAAATGGATGTCAAAACTGCATTCCTGAATGGATTTTTGGAAGAAGAGTTGTATATGATGCAACCAGAAGGTTTTGTCAATCCAAAGGGTGCTAACAAAGTGTGCAAACTCCAGTGATCCATTTATGGACTGGTGCAAGCCTCTCGGAGTTGGAATAAACGTTTTGATAGTGTGATCAAAGCATATGGTTTTATACAGACTTTTGGAGAAGCCTGTATTTACAAGAAAATGAGTGGGAGCTCTGTAGCATTTCTGATATTATATGTGGATGGCATATTGTTGATTGAAAATGATATAGAATTTCTGGATAGCATAAAGGGATACCTGAATAAGAGTTTTTCTATGAAAGACCTTGGGGAAGCTGCTTACATATTGGGCATCAAGATCTTTAGAGATAGATCAAGACGCTTAATTGGACTTTCACAAAGCACATACCTTGATAAAGTTTTGAAGAAGTTCAAAATGGATCAGCCAAAGAAAGGGTTCTTGCCTTTGTTACAAGGTGTGAAGTTGAGTCAGCTACAATGCCCGACCACTGCAGATGATAGAGAGAAAATGAAAGTCATTCCCTATGCTTCAGCCATAGGTTCTATCATGTATGCAATGCTGTGTACCAGACCTGATGTGTGCCTTCCTATAAGCATAGCAGGGAGGTACCAAAGTAATCCCAGAGTGGAGCACTAGATAGCGGTCAAGAACATCCGGAAATACTTTAAAAGGACTAAGGATATGTTTCTCGTTTATGGAGCTGAAAATGAGCTCGTCGTAAACGGTTACGTAGATGCAAGCTTTGGCACTGATCCAGATGACTCTAAGTCGCAAACCGGATACATATTTTTATTGAATGGAGGAGCTGTCAGTTGGTGCAGTTCCAAGCAGAGCGTCGTGGCAGGATCTATGTGTGAAGCGGAGTACATTGCTGCTTCGGAAGCAGCAAATGAAGGAGTTTGGATGAAGGAGTTCATATCTAATCTAGGTGTCATACCTAGTGCATCGGGTCCAATGAAAATCTTTTGTGACAATACTGGTGCAATTGCCTTGGCAAAGGAATCTAGATTTCACAAGAGAACCAAGCACATCAAGAGACGCTTCAATTCCATCCGTCATCAAGTGTTGGAGGGGGACATAGAGTGTCGTGGAATTGTCACGTCAGATGTCCTTAGTGTTAGGACTTAGTCGCGAGGCCAACGCATCTATGTGGTAGCTTGAGAGGGGTTGAACGGAATCGAGAGACGCAACACAAGACAAGGGTTTAGACAGCTTCGGGCCCCGAGAAACACCATCCGGTAATAGTCCTACATGCTGTTTGAGGCTAGGTCTCATTATCATCACGAGGGAGTCACCGTAAACCGGCTCTTCTCTTTGTGTCTAGCCCTATGATTGTTTCTTCTTGCTTGTAGCTTGTCCCTCTTTGGGGAGCCCTACCCCTCCTTATATATGTTGAAGGGGCGGTTTACATGACTAGTCCTAGTTGGATTAGGATTACTCTTATCACAAGTGGAGTCCTAGTCTTGCTTCCTTTGTAGGAGAATAGTCATTACGCTTTCCTCATAAACCGGCCCACCATTAAACGTGAACCGGCCTTCTGGGCCTTGGGCCTCGTCATCCATCTAACCCGCCCACCGGGCTACTAATGAACCGCCAAGACCGGGCGGGTAGCCCGTGAACCGCCAAGCTCCCGGCGGGTTACTAGTGAGTTGTCCAGTCCGGCCGGGTTATACTTCCGGCCGGTTTACAACATGGGGTATATCCCCGACATTAGCCCCTAGTTTAATTTGGATTTATCCATGTAAACTGATCCTGTAAAATAAACACAAGAACAAACTTGACAGGTTGTGCTCCGGGTTAAAAATTCTTGTAAATCGTCACCTGATCATCCTTAAGTCCTTATCATTTCCTCCTTCTAGAAACTCTAGGTCAATAAGCCAGCGTCATCCTCAATTTGCTGACATTGGTTTCTCACAGAAAAATATTGTGAAGAATAATCCACTTGAGTCGGCTTCCAAAGCGCCGGTTTAAAAAATAATGGTCTTGAAATATTCATCTGATATTCAGCAGGTTTGAAGATGTAAAAACTTGCCGGTTTAACATTACCAAAATGGCCGGGTTATAAAAACTGATGATCCCGGATTATGACCGTTTATAGACATTGGGTTATGATTGTTGCCAACACCGGATCACACAATTAATCTTCCTGATTTGCCAAAAACTGAAAACTTGAAGATGTTCCTCCTTTATATGCATATTACCTGTAGCCCCCAAGTCTTAAGAGGAGAACATAATGATAGCTTAAGACTTGTGTCAATATAAATGTTGCAACCTTGAAGAAATCCAGATTGTTCATCTCAGTTACTAGTCACAACTGAATATTCCACATATGTAGCCCCCAAGTGCCGGGTTGTTATGCTTGCAGCAACCTGGGACTTGTAATTGCTTTATACTCATAAAATCTTCAACCAATGTAGCCCCCAAGGGACGGGTCATTATGCAATAATGAACAGGGATTTTGTAAATATAATTATGTAAACCTTGAATAGCAACGGTGTAGCCCCCAAAGGCCGGCTCAGTAAGATAATATTGGGCTGGGACTTGATATATACTTCAATGAAAAATAACATCATATGATATAACCCCATCATGGGACTTGAATCCACGTCCACACGGTTAAGATCCTTGTGTTTTACCAACTGAGCAGTGGACCCTTCAATATAATGAATAAAAAACTTTGTACCTTGAATTATTGACAGGAGCAATTGGTAGCCCCCAAGGGCCGGCTCATTACGATGTGATGAGTCGGTTCTTCAATAAGGTGAGCAAAAAATGACTTTGCATTAGCCCCCAAGTGTCATGGTCCATGCTTGCAGCGGCATGAGACTTGCATATTTGATATAATCTTAAATTGAATAATGTAGCCCCCAAGTGCCGGATCGTAAGCCTGCAGCGACTCGAGACTATTCCTTCAATTGTAGAATAAATCATATCCATTGATAATATGATAGCCATTGCGCTAAAGCGACTTTTGAAAACCTCAATCATAATATTAATAACCACAATAAAAATCCAGCCATGTTGGCTATTTGAATAATATAATCCAATGATTTATAAGCGCATGATTCCGATGACGCAATCCAAATATATACTGGCGACTTATAGTCCAAAGCCAGGCCGGTTTAATAAACACCGGACAATTTCTCATCATAGACTGGCGATTTATCGTCTTAAAGCCAGGCCGGTTTAATAAACGCTGGTGATTTATAATCATGCCTTATTCAACCTGTTTCTGCATACAACAAGTTTAAAGTGTCCTGGCGGTTTACCGCCGGACGGGTCATAATGCCCAACATATAACCCAGGTTTATAACCAAGGCTGCACTTAAGAATAATCAAATATGAAATATATCATACCTGTGACATTGAATCACATCGTTGGTTTACCAACTTTTTGTAGTAGAGGTAATAACCCAAATGTTGAGTATTGATAACTCCTTCCATATTGTGCCGGTTTATGATAAACCGTACCGGGTTGTGATAAACATCGGATTAACCATATATAATGCTGGCGACTTATAGTCGAAACCAAACCGGGTTAATAATCGCCGGATCATAATTAGTCATGTACTGACAACTTGTAGTTGAAAGTCAAGCCGGGTTAATGAACACCGGTTTACTCCATAATAAGATGGTAACATAAAATCAAACCGGGCAGATAGTCTCCGGATTAAGATTTGACCGTGTTCCGCCAATTTGTAATTGATAGTCGAACCGGATTAACAATGTCGGTTTAAAAACGCAACAGAAGTAAAAGTTCTTTTAGCAAAAAAGAACAAAATTTAAGCAAAGGCAAAATAAAACCATTGCAAATGAGGCTTTGAGCCGATCAAGTGGCATTACCATGGTCGGACAAGACCATGCCCCCAAAAAAGGCGTAGCTATGGTTCGAGTCAGCCAGGTCCCCAAATGATGCTTTGGCATTACGCTGATCAAGAGGTGTAGCTATGGTTCGGGTTCGACCAAGCCCCCAAGTGATGCTGTGGCACTAGGCCGATCAAGAGGCGTGACTATGGTTCAGACGTGACCACAAGTCCCCAAGTGATGCATTGGCACTATACCGATCAAGAGGGGTTAGGATGGTTCGGGTTCGACTAAAGCCCCCAAGTGATTCTATGGCCTTAGGCCGACCAAGAGGCGTGACTGGTTCAGACTTGACCATGTCCCCAAATGATCTGGTGGCTTTCGCCTATCAAAAGGTGTTGCATTGGTTCGGATACGACCAAGCCCCCAAGTGATATTATGGCATTGCGCCGATCAAGAGGCGTAGCTATGGTTCGGATACAACCAAGCCCCCAAGTGATCAATAATATGATAAGCCAATAAGGCATGATACCCATGTTTGAATCGCGCATCATGGCAATAGGTCCTCTTAGGCATCCTTTAACTTTTTGCAAGAGATAAAATCTTTCTTGAACCGGAATTTTGAACCGGATATCGAGAGCTTCAAAGCTTTGTGGGAGACATCTTTCCCTTGAACCGTACTTTTAAACCAGAATATTCATTTTCAGCCAGAAATTTTCCGACGGCCTTTAAATTTGCACCAATATGGCGGTTTAGGGTCCTGCATTAGATAACTTTTGCAAGCCGGAGTAATTGCTTTTTCAAAGAAAGCAATATATAATATAAAAATATTTTGGATAGATTTCACCTGATATGTCAGGCCAGTTGATACATGTGGTTATACGCCAGTACGGATAAAAGAGTCGACCGCGGCATTGCTGATGTAGTCCGGACTGTGAGGGCGGCGGTTTGTGTTCCGGTTCACCAGTGTGATATGCACAAATGCCGGTGTAGAACAGCTAGCGCGCGCCGTTCGTAGTAGGGCATCACTTTTATAGTGAGCACTTGTCCTGTATAGAAGGATATAGGCCAGAGTAATTGTTCTCGAAAAAACAATATGTACAAGAAAGAAACAGATGGAAAAGATAGCACCTGGAAACTTAATTGGCCGTGCCACCAGCGAGTAGTAGCATGCTTTTTGTCCGCACGAACCGACTGCTCCACAGTAAACCGGCCAGAACACATTCCATGGCCTGGTGACTGTTAGCACTAGGATTTGACCCTTAGGTCGCCGGTTCAACTCCCACGGCCTGCTCCTTTATCTTCAAGTACTACTTGCTGGATTGATGCTATGTGCTTTCCTGCTTCTATCACTCTATCTTAGCAAATCATTGTAGTAGGAGGCTTCAGAGAGCCTGGCAGTGGTAGGACGAGCCCAAGGCGGCTCAAAAAACCAGGGGCGGCACTGACGCGGTGTGAACCGGAAGCCAAACTGGCGGGAGTAGTGCGGGCACAACACCGTCGACCGGTGCAGGCCCAGAGCGGGGCGGCTCATGGTGGGACACAACCGGAGGCAACCCGGCGGGGTCTTGCAGGGGCGGGTCACAACCGGCGACTTCGGGACAATGGGGCCGGTTCAGAAGAAAGCAGCCACAGCAACAAAAGCGGTCGGCGGCTCAACGGCTCGAGGCAACGTAAGTCAGCGACTTAGCGCAGTGGAAGAAGACAGCCGGCAAGGGCCTTCAGACGATGGCGGTTCAGCACAGAATCGGCTTCGGCGCAGGGGCCAGAGCGGCGAGACGAGGCGGCTCGCAGGTTGGGGTTGGTGCGCCGGAGATGATCCAGCCGAAGCGGTGGTTTAACCGTGACGGCTCAACTGCAAAGACGGCTATGGACGGGTTGCACGGGGGCATGCCAGTTTGATCTGAATGGTTCAGAGAGCAGCAGACGCGGCTCAAGGCCAGTCGATGAAGGCACGCCGGCGAGCCCGCGGTGAAGGCGAATGGCGGCTCGATTTGAAGGTGACTCATGGTAGTACGTCGAGGCGGACAGAATGGGTTCACGGGGCTCGGGTGCCGACTGCAGTGTAGCGGAGGGCGGCCTAAGCACGCGGCTGCGGAGGCGAAGTAGCAGCGAGGAACCGCGGTGACGGCAAAAAAACAGGCGGCAGCCTGACATGCGACGGCAGCGGCGGCCGTTCAACGAGGTGAGGTCGGCCTGGAACGGAGACGAAGTGGTCAAGGCGCGTTTTTCCTCCTTCGAGTCGTGGTAGTTTTGGACAAATCCATCTCTGCGTCTTCCAGGTCGGGGTCTTCCGTTTTCTTTTAGTCTGTGCATGAATGCTTGGCACATAGCTAGGGAAATTCAGCGTTGAATACCAATTAAAGTTGAGTGCTAATCGGACCCTCCCACTTTTCCTTTCCTTGGTCTAACTACAATTGTTGTAGTGTGCATGCATGACCTGTCTGACAGCACTTAGTTTTCTTCTGGTGATGCTGCTGACGGAGGCGACGCTGGCCTTGGTGGCGGCCCGGAGACAGTAGCGACCTCGCGGATGCAGGGCAAAGCTGCGGCAATGACTTGGAAACAGGCCACTTGGCCATGGAAGCAGCGGCGATTTAAAACGTAGGGGCAGGGGCGACTCACGCGAGGCGCGGGCAGTGACTCGGAGGCAAGCAGCTCAGCGATGTAGGGGTGCGAGGCCGATTAGACCGGCCGACGGAAGGCTTGCAGAATAAGATAGTCTCTTCGTAGCTTGCTGTAACGCCCGGTTGTTTTAGGATTGAGCTGGCGGTTTGACCCCGTCTCGGTTTCTAACGGTGCAGCGAGAAATCAATCTGGTTTCGACGGATCAACACATTACGATGGCCGCACCATGCAACCCTAATTTCTCTTGAATCTCGGACGAGTCTCAAATCTTACTGTAATTCTTCCGCAATGATTCTTCTTCTTCTTGAAAATTGCAAGCTCCTTGATCCCTAGGGAAAATCCCTCCAAGAGCTCAACACCACCATGCGCCTGGCCCCATGGTGGGCGCCAACTGTCATGGAATTGTCACGTCAGATGTCCTTAGTGTTAGGACTTAGTCGCGAGGCCAACGCATCTATGTGGTAGCTTGAGAGGGGTTGAACGGAATCGAGAGACGCAACACAAGACAAGGGTTTAGACAGCTTCGGGCCCCGGGAAACACCATCCGGTAATAGCCCTACATGCTGTTTGAGGCTAGGTCTCATTATCATCACGAGGGAGTCACCGTAAACCGGCTCTTCTCTTTGTGTCTAGCCATACGATTGTTTCTTCTTGCTTGTAGCTTGTCCCTCTTTGGGGAGCCCTACCCCTCCTTATATATGTTGAAGGGGCGGTTTACATGACTAGTCCTAGTTGGATTAGGATTACTCTTATCACAAGTGAAGTCCTAGTCTTGCTTCCTTTGTAGGAGAATAGTCCTTACGCTTTCCTCATAAACCGGCCCACCATTAAACGTGAACCGGCCTTCTGGGCCTTGGGCCAAGTCATCCATCTAACCCGCCCACCGGGCTACTAATGAACCGCCAAGACCAGGCGGGTAGCCCGTGAGCCGCCAAGCTCCCGCCGGGTTACTAGTGAGTTGTCCAGTCCGGCCGGGTTATACTTCCGGCCGGTTTATGCCACGGGGTATATCCCCGACACAGAGATTTGCAAGATACACATGGATCTGAATGTTGCAGACCCGTTGACTAAGCCTCTTCCACGAGCAAAAAATGATCAGCACCAAAGCTCCATGGGTGTTAGAATCATTACTATGTAATCTAGATTATTCACTATAGTGCAAGTGGGAGACTGAAGGAAATATGCCCTAGAGGCAATAATAAAGTTATTATTTATTTCCTTAATTCATGATAAATGTTTATTACTCATGCTAGAATTGTATTAATCAGAAACTTAGTACATGTGTGAATACATAGACAGTACATATAGTTCCTAGTATGCCTCTACTTGACTAGCTCGTTAATCAAAGATGGTTATGTTTCTTAACCATAGACATGTGTTGTCATTTGATGAACGGGATCACATCATTAGGAGAATGATGTGATGGACATGTCCCATCCATTAGCTTAGCATTATGATCGTGACAATTTCATTGCTATTGCTTTCTTCATGACTTATACAAGTTCCTCAAACTATGAGATTATGCAACTCCTGAATACCAGAGGAACACTTTGTGTGCTACCAAACGTCACAACGTAAATGGGTGATTATAAAGGTGCTCTACCTGTGTCTCCGAAGGTGTTTGTTGGGTTGGCATAGATCGAGATTAGGATTTGTCACTCCGTGTTTCGGAGAGGTATCTCTGAGCCCTCTCGGTAATACTCATCACTATAAGCCTTGCAAGCATTGTGAATAATGAGTTAGTTGTGCGATGAAGCATTATGGAACATGTAAAGAGATTTACCGATAATGAGATTGAACTAGGTATTGTGATACCGATGATTGAATCTCGGGCAAGGAACATACCGATGACAAAGGGAACAACATATGTTGTTATGCGGTTTGACCAATAAAGATCTTCGTAGAATATGTAGGAACCAATATGAGCATCCAGGTTCTGCTGTTGGTTATTGACCGGAGACGTGTCACAGTCATGTCTACATAGTTCTCGAACCTGTAGGGTCCGCAGGCTTAATGTTCGATGACGATTGTAATTATGAGTTTATGTGATATGATGTGCCGAAGGTTGTTCGGAGTCCTGGATGTGATCAGGACATGACGAGGAGTCTCGAAATGATCCAGACATAAATATTGATATATTGGACGGCTATATTCGGACACCATAAGTGTTCTGGATAAGTTTCGGATAAAACCAGAGTACCGAAGGGTTACCGGAACCCCCCGGGGGTTTAATGGGCCTACATGGGCTTTAGTGGAAAAGAGAGGAGGAGGCCAAGAGGTGGGGCGCCCCCAGTCCAATCTGAATTGGGAAGGGGGCCAGCCCCCCTTTCCTTCATCTTCTCTTCCCCTTCCTTCCCCTCCTAGTTGGACTAGGAAAGGGAGGAAACCTACTCCTAGTAGGAGTAGGAATCCCCCCTTGGGGCGCACCCCATGAGGTCGCCCCCCCCCCCTCCACTCCTTTATATACGAGGGAGGGGGGCACCCCATAGACACACAAGTTGATCATGTTGATCTTTTAGCCATGTGCGGTGCCCCCTCCACAGATTTCCACCTCGGTCATATCATCGTAGTGCTTAGGCGAATCCCTACGCCGGTAACTTCATCATCACCGTCACCATGCCATCATGCTGACGAAACTCTCCCTCGACCTTAGCTAGACCTAGAGTTCATGGGACGTCACTGAGCTGAACGTGTGCAGATCGCGAAGGTGCCGTACCTTCGGTGCTAGGATCGATCCGATCATGAAGACGTAAGACTACATCAACCGCGCTGTCATAACGCTTCCACTTTTGGTCTATGAGGGTACAGAGACAACACTCTCCCCTCTCGTTGCTATGCATCACCTAGATAGATCTTGCATGATCATAGGAATTTTTTTGAAATTACTGCGTTCCCCAACACCACGGTCCAGTGATCCACTCCTGGATTAATTTGGTACCTCCCTGCTAGACTTATAGCAAGGTACACATCAGGTATGGTACACAACATTGCATACATAATAGAACCTATGGCTGAGGCATAGGGAATGACTTTCATTTTCTCTCTATCTTCTACAGTGATCGGGTATGGAGTCTGACTCAACTTCACACATTGTAACACAAGCAAGAACCCTTTCTTTGACTGATCCATTTTGAACTTCTTCAAAACTTTATCAAGGTATGTGCTTTCTAAAAGTCCAATTAAGCATCTTGATCTATCTCTATAGATCTTGATGCCTAATATATAAGGAGCTTCACCAAGGTCTTTCATTAAAAAACTCCTATTCAAGTATCCTTTTATGCTATCCAGAAATTCTATATCATTTTCAATTAACAATATGTCATCCACATATAATATTAGAAATGCTACAAAGCTCCCACTCACTTTCTTGTAAATACATGCTTCTCCAAAAGTCCGTATAAAACCATATGCTTTGATCACTTTATCAAAGCATACATTCCAACTCCGAGATGCTTGCACCAGTCCATAATTGGATCGCTGGAGCTTACACACTTTATTAGCACCATTAGGATCGACAAAATCTTCTGGTTGCATCATATACAACTCTTCTTTAAGAAATCCATTAAGGAATGCAGTTTTGACGTCCATTTGCAAGATTTCATAATCATAAAATGCGGCAATTGCTAACATGATTCGGACAGACTTAAGCATCGCTATGGGTGAGAAGGTCTCATCGTAGTTAACTCCTTGAACTTGTTGAAAACCTTTCGCAACAAGTCGAGCTTTGTACACAGTAACATTACCATCAGTGTTAGTCTTCTTCTTGAAGATCCATTTATTCTCTATGGCTTGCCAATCATCGAGCAAGTCAACCAAAGTCCATACTTTGTTTTCATACATGGATCCCATCTTAGATTTCATTGCCTCAAGCCATTTCGTGGAATCTGGGCTAATCATCGCTTCCTCGTAGTTCGTAGGTTCATCATGGTCTAGTAACACGACTTCCAGAATAGGATTTCCATACCACTCTGGTGCGGAACGTACTCTGGTTGACCTGCTAGGTTCGGTAGTAATTTGAAATTAAGTTTCATGATCATCATCATTAGCCTCCTCACTAATTGGTATAGGCATCATGGGAACGGTTTTCTGTGATGAGGTACTTTCCAGTTCGAGAGAAGGTACAATTACCTCATCAAGTTCTACTTTCCTCGCACTCACTGTTGGCGTTCTGGGAACGGTGGTCCCCAGACTTGCCTACCTGCGGCCTGCGGCGTGGCTCAAAGGAGGCCCAGCACAACCCATCCTCATCAACGCAAGCTCAAGACCCTCGCGAGGGGCCAAGCCTCGTGGGGCGGATGACAGGGAGTTTCCTCAGGTACGGCCTCATCAGGCTGGCTCATGAGGAGGCGGAGAGTTCAAGGCGAGGTACCTCACGAGGTGCCCATGACGCAAGCCAAGATGACCAAGGGCGCCAGTCGGGCGCTAGCCCGCGCAGTGTCCTCCTTTCCTCTTTGGTGCAAAGGGAGCAAGCGCAGGCGAGAGCATCAAGCAAAGGCGTCCATTTCGGTGCAACAAGACCAAGACCAGCCCAACGGCCAGAAGGAAGTCATTGTGGAGCCCAAGCCGGCGTCATCACCAGAGCCTTTGACAGGCGAGGACAAACTTTAGTCAGGATAAGTGTACCCGATGTTCCCCTTCAAAATGGCCAATTGTTGGCGCCCTTCCCGCTCAATATTTGGGAAGAGGCCCAGGGCCTTTGCCTATAAATAGGACTAGCCACCCCCAGGGTAGAGGCATCGAGCGGCCAGACCGGATCGAGAGAACAAGGATAGGAAGACACACAGAGAGAGAGAGAGAGAGGCGACTGAAGTCCCCTTAGCAGTTCACCGCGCCAGCCAAGAACAGTCCCTCGCGAGGCTGTTCTCCCTTTGTATTGTTCCTCATCAGCCCAAGACGCAATCCACCACACCACACACTGGAGTAGGGTATTACACCACAATGGTGGCCTCAACCAGTATAAATCTTGTGTCTCTTGTGCTGTTCCGTTTGGTAGTTTAGGTCCCAACGATTCGGCGATTTGCGAGACGATAGAGGGTTGAATCTCCGCGTGCACCCCAGGGTTCGAGGGTGCGCCGGAATTTGCCTTCCGCCGTCTTGTTCTTCCCCGACCACCACAACCATGTCTGACGCTCATCGGGCTCGCGCCGAGCGCCGAGCCGCCCTCACCTCCCATGTCGCCCAGACGGCTCCCGTCGGCGGGCGCCCTCGTCGTTCCCCGTCACCTGCCGTCAACGCCGCCACCGGCCCGGCGGGGAACGAGCAACAAGCATCGTCCCAGCATCCGTCCATGAGGCAGGACGGCCGCACCGCCACGCCCTCGCTCACCCCCGCTGATTCTTCGTCACGCGCGCCCCGCGCGGCCATTGAGGCCCGAGCTGCGCTCATCACGGCAAACGAGCTCCTGCGCTACCGCCCCATCGACGACGTCTACGAAGAATGGCTCGACCAAGTCGCCGAGCTCGTCCGCGCCGCTGGAGGCGCCCCCGCACCATCATTCTCGCTGCATCGCGCCCCGCCCTGCGCGGGCAATGAAGCTCCTGGGGCGCCTCAGCCGCCTCCTCCTCAAGAAGGCGCCCTGGCCCCAAGGCGCGCGGCCCCTGGGCGGAACCCGCTCCATCAGGCGCCAGCGCAGCAAGAGCAGAGCTGCCAAGAAGTCCCTTGCCCATGAGAAGATGCCCGAGCGCTCCTTGCTCCAGCACGTCAAGACCCTGCGCTGCCCCCAGCCGCGGCGCATGGGGACCCGCAGGACCAAGCTCTCCGTCATCCAAGGCCCCCCGTGGCCACGGCGGGCTGCCGCGCCTTCACCTCCGAGTTGTGCAGCGTCGCGTGGCCCGGAAATTTCAAGCCAGACCTGCCCCCTCGCTATGACGGCACGGCTGACCCTGCGGAGTTCCTCCAACTCTACGAGTTGGGCATCGAGGCTGCCAACGAAGACGAAAAGGTCATGGTGAATTGGTTTCCCATGGCGCTCAAGAAAGGAGCCCGCACCTGGCTCCTGAATCTGGCCCCAGGCATGATCTCTTCCTGGGACGAGATGCGCACCCGCTTCATCGCCAACTTCCAGGGTACTCGCGACCGGCCACCCGCCGTGAGCGACATGCGCCGCATCAAGCAGCAGCCAGGGGAAACCCTGGAGAAGTACATCCAGCGCTTCAACAATGCGCGCCTCAAGATCCCCAGGGTAACGGAGGAGGCCATCATCTCTGCCTTCTCCGACGGTGTGCGCGATGTCAAGATGAAGGAGGAGCTGGCGATGCATGAAGACCTGTGCACCTCCTTGGAGCAGTTCAACTTGGCGACCAAGTGCGCCAGGGCTGAGGAGGGGCGCCTCTCCCTCCTCGAGCTGCCTGCCGCGGAGCCCGAAGAGAAGAAGCCCAAGGCCAAGGACGTGAAGCGCAAGGGGGCTGTCGTGCTCGCGGCCGAGCCAGACACCAAGCGGGGCAGAGATCAGCCCGAATCCTCCAAGGGTAGTCGGTACTGCGTGTACCACGACCTCCACACCCACAACGCAAATGGATGCCAAGCGCTTTAGGCCGTGCGTGAGGGAAGGGTCGGCAGACGCCCCGAGCGCAGCGACCGAGGCTACGGCCGAGGAGGAGGAAGGAATGCAGGACGCTGGGAAGACCGCGGCCCGCACCAAGGGTGGCGCGACCAACCTCGCGAGGATCGCTGGCAGGACCCGCCTCGCAAGGGAGGCTGGAGGGATGAGCCTCGCGAGGATCGCCGCAAGGGAACGCAGGCCTCCCTCCGCTGCCGCCGCAGCCAAGGAGAAATGAAGACCGTCATCAGGACGAGGGGGCTGGGGGCTTCCAGGAACCACGTGCAATCGCCTGCATCCTGGGCGGAGCTCAAGCCCTAGCCTCTCAACGCATCTTCAAGCAGTTCGCCCGTGAAGTAAACGCAGTCCTCCCCAAGCTCGAGGCCACACGCCCTCTCAGGTGGTCGGCATGCGCCATCACGTTCAGCTCAGCGGATCAGCTCAAGTGCGCGGCCACAGCCGGAGTCCTCCCGATGCTTTGTTCCCCAATCATCAGCAACGTGCTAGTCACCAAGACCCTCATAGACGGCGGGGCAGGGCTCAACGTCCTGTCTGTGGAAACATTCAACAGTCTTCAAGTGCCTTACAGCCAGCTTCCGCCAACCAAGCCCTTCTCCAGAGTCACCGACGGCTCCACGGTCCCGATAGGGCAGGTCCGCCTTCCTGTCACCTTCGGGGCTCGCGACAACTACCGCACCGAGCTCATCGACTTCGACGTCGCCCACATTCGCCTGCCGTATAACGCCATCCTCGGGTACCCGGCGCTGGCAAAGTTCATAGCCGTGACCCACCACGGCTACAACGTCCTCAAGATGCCAGGAAGCGGCGGGGTCATCACGGTGCCCTGCGAAGAGAGAGACGCAGTGTGCTCCCTGGAGCGAGCCTTTCAGGCCGCATCACTGGAAGACCCAGACCACAGCAGCAGGAGGCCTTCCGAGGCCGCACCCAAGAAGAAGAAGACATCGACCGGCCCGGCCCCACAGGAGGGAGGCCCCTCAGGGCCCGCGCCTGGCAAGGAGGAGCCTCCCTCCATCGCATAGGGAAGCGCGCCCGGCGCCCTCCTCAGGCAGGGCTTGGGGGCTCTCCCCTGGAGGGCCGCCGACCTCGCCAAGGTCACGAGGGAGGCGCTTGGGCACCACGTGGAGGCGTGCTTCGAAGCACGTTTCCCTCAAGAAGGAGCAAGACAAGGAGGGCCAAACCCTCAGGAGTTCGTCAGCAAGGCCATTCAGGAGTTACAGGAGTCAAGGGTCATGAGAGGCAGCCGCCCCTACCCGCTGTGGCCCCCCATCCAGGCGAGGATGGTGGGCTGCGCGTCTGCATCGACATACCAGGGCTCAACCGAGCCGCGTCTCAAGAGCGCCTCTGGCCCTCGCGAGTGGGACGTTGCGAGGGTCCTCCCCACAGCTATGTGTGCATGCCTTACGGCCTGCCGAACGCGGCTGCTGCGCACCAGCGTCTGTTGAGGGCCATCTTGGAGGCTCAAGAGGTCAGGCGTGCCGCAGCCCTGGCGGAGATGGAGGTGGCCCGCGAGGAGCCGTCGGCGCCTCTGGAGCCTCCCGAGGCCCCTGGGCCTGGGGGCTCGTGAGGATCGGCTCCCGCAGCCCACCGAGTCTGCTACACCAACACCCCTTCGTCCCCAACATCATCAGGTGACATCTTTTAAGTTTCGTTTCTGGCTGGGAGCGCCTTCAGGGCCGCATTATTCCCAGGCCGCGTGGGTCCGTCCCTGCGGCACGTATCCCTTTTATTTCATGTCCTTAGCTTAGCTTATTGGGGGCGCCCCTCGGGCTGCATCATCCCCAAGCCGCTCGGGCCTGTCCCAGCGGCATGTATCCTTCTCGCGTTTACCTTAGGACTATGTTTTCGATCCACCATGCTTGTTATTTGGTGCCTTTTTCTCCTGGGTGTCGGAATCTTGTGCGTTAAAGGGGGGGTGCCTGAGCATCGCGACTCAGGGATCCTACCGGCTCTCCGGCCCTCACCCTCTGGTCTTGTCCATGGCATCACAACCTGGCATGCCAGCGACGGCTGAGACCAGCCCGAGAGCCGGGACCCGAAGACGTAGAGCACCGTCATCTAACCAAATTTGCAGGAACACATTCCAAGGTAAGGCCCAGCGCCGGGCGCAACCCGCCCTGAGGTCGGGCCCCGCGAGTCCCGTGCTGGCTCGCGGGTGCCCCAATACACCTTGCCAGGCCTCTCACGCCTCTCCAAAGCAACTAACGGCTAACTGTCGCTCGCCACGGCGAACTCTCGTTCCTTTTGTAATGAGCCTACAGGGTCCCTCCAAGGAACACTGTAAGGCGAAGCCCTCACGGTGCCTTCCTCGCTCTTGACCGCGCGACCCGCTCGCACGTTAAAGGGGGGGGGGTGCCTGAGCATCGCGACTCAGGGCTCCTACCGGCTCTCCGACCCTCACCCTCTGGTCTTGTCCATGGCACCGCGACTTGGCATGCCAGCGACGGCTGAGACCAGCCCGAGAGCCGGGACCCGAGGACGTAGAGCAGAAAGGGGATCAAAGGTGACAGGGGAGAAGCACGCAAGGACCTCGCCAAGCAATCCCTCACCGACCAAGGCACGAACCTAGCGCCGCACCATGAAGCGTTTCTTGACCCTCGAGATAAGTCACCCTCCGGACACACTAGTTACTGCGACGCCATCCCCGCACCCAATGCAATCCCGTGTTAGCGATGTCGATCTCCTTTCTCACCGAATGATGGATGCTTGAGCGCTAAGGGGGACCTCTTGAGCATCGCGACTCAGGGGCTCTTACCGGACCTCGGGCCGCTCACCTCCTGGCCTTGACCACGGCATCGCGACCTGGCATACCAGCGATGGCTGAAGCCGCCATGGGACTGGGACCTGTCGGCGCAGAGCATCAAGCCCTCGTGAGGACTGAAAGGAGGAAACTAAGCTAAAACGGAATGAGCATCTCGCACTGCTTCATAACAAGGATCATATTGACAGACGAAACTACAAACATCTTACAAGCCCCCGTGGGGTATATCCTTGACCCCTCGCAGGAACAAAAGGCGCGAAACCTAAGGAGTCTTAACTACAGGGGGCATCACGGCATATGCCATCATCAACAGTGGGCCGCCCAGTCCGGCGCCAACCCCATCCAGATTAGAGGCGGCGATGGCCTGACGAGCCCGCCCTGCTCCGGGAACGGTGCAGGCTCGGGGGCTCGTAGCTGTCGTCGCTCATCTCCGGCTTCACGAAGAGCTCGGCGGGGTCGCTGGATCCTCCGGCGCCTCCGTCGCCTGAGGAGCGGCCAGGGGAGCGATCGGTAGGCCTCTGTCTCGCTGCAGCAGGGTCCCGACCGCCCCTCCCAGGGCAGCACTCCAGCCGACGACCCTCCGCATCGAAGACCTTGAAGGACATCACCGACGCACTGTCGTACTCCAGATGGATCGTGAGGGCGCCCCTCGTCCTGCAGACCCGGGCGACCTCGCCCCAGCCTCGAGTCATGAAGACCTCGCCCGGGGCAACGACCGCGACCTCTGCCCGGTCGCGAGGGTGCCGCAGCCGGCGTGCTGCAGCCAGAGCCCCAGGGGTTCCCCCTGCCGGACGGCGGAGGCGAAGAAAGAAGGGAGACGAATCCAAGACTTAGGTGGCGTGGCGGCGTGAAGCATGAACTCTCGGCATGAGCCCTCGGTGTGGACTCCAGGGGGAAGACGCACACCTTCGTGACCCGCCGGCGTCGTCGACGGTGCCGCTCATGGCGTTCGTCGTCGGCTCCTTTAGAGCCGCCAATGTGCGAGTACATGGGAAGAGGGAACCCTAGTGGCGGCCACTCACACCAGGGTCTTGACGCTTCCTGGCGAGCGCCCTCGCCATGACACCAGAGGGCAAGCCGCTTCTTCGGAGGAAGCGGATCAGGATCCTCTTGGGGAGCCTTTCCCTTCTCTTCCGCGGAGAACCGGCGGATCGGAGCCATTGCAGCAAGACGGAGCAAGACCCAGGAAGGAGGAGAAGCAGAAGGATAGACTGGAAGGGCGTGCACCGTTCCGTACTTATAGCCGGCGAAGGCCAACCGTCGGCCTCCACGATCACAGGTAATCATGACCCGCTTTGCATGCAGGGACTTGTCGAATCCGAGCGGTTACCGAGGCGTCGTGGGGAAGTAGAGCCGCCCACGTCCAATCAACCGCCACGCGGAGCCCAAGGCTGCAGGCTGTTAGGGCCCGTGACGCTTCGCACTTTCCCTTTCGCCTCTCTGCTCGGCCAAGTTCGGGCGCACCATGGGCCTGGGGGCTACTGTCGGCGTTCTGGGAACATGGGTCCCCAGACTTGCCTCCCTGCAGCCTGCGGCGTGGCTCAAAGGAGGCCCAGCACAGCCCATCCTCATCAACGCAAGCTCAAGACCCTCGCGAGGGGCCAAGACTCGCGGGGCGGACGGCAGGGAGCTTCCTCAAGCACGGCCTCGTCAGGCTGGCTCATGAGGAGGCGGAGAGTTCAAGGCAGGGTACCTCGCGAGGTGCCCATGACGCAAGCCATGACGACAAAGGGCGCCAGTTGGGCGCCAGCCCGCGCAGTGTCCTCCTTTCCTCTTTGGAGCAAAGGGAGCAAGCGCAGGCGAGAGCATCAAGCAAAGGCGTCCATTTCGGTGCAACAAGACCAAGACCAGCCCAACAGCCAGAAGGAAGTCATTGTGGAGCCCAAGCCGGCGTCATCACCAGAGCCTTTGATAGGCGAGGACCAACTTTAGTCAGGATAAGTGTACCCACTGTTCCCCTTCAAAATGGCCAATTGTTGGCGCCCTTCCTGCTCAATATTTGGGAAGAGGCCCAGGGCCTTTGCCTATAAATAGGACTAGCCACCCCCAGGGTAGAGGCACCGAGCGGCCATACCGGATCGAGAGAACAAGGATAGGAAGACACACACAGAGAGAGAGAGAGGCGACATAACTCCCCTTAGCAGTTCACCGCGCCCGCCAAGAACAGTCCCTCGCGAGGCTGTTCTCCCTTTGTATTGTTCCTCATCAGCCCAAGAGGCAATCCACCACACCACACACTGGAGTAGGGTATTACACCACAATGGTGGCCTCAACCAGTATAAATCTTGTGTCTCTTGTGCTGTTCAGTTTGGTAGTTTAGGTCCCAGCGATTCGGCGAGGTGCGGGACAGTAGAGGGTTGAATCTCCGCACGCACCCTAGTGTTTGAACCTCAAGGCTCTGCCGGAACCCGAAATCCGACACTCACTTCTTTTGAGAGAAACTCCTTCTCTAGAAAGGATCCATTCTTAGGAACAAAGATCTTGTCTTCGGATCTGTGATAGAAGGTGTACCCAACAGTTTCTTTTGGGTATCCTATGAAGATGCACTTCTCCAATTTGGGTTCCAGCTTATCAGGCTGAAGCTTTTTCACATAAGCATCGCAACCCCAAACTTTTAGAAACGACAGCTTAGGTTTCTTGCCAAACTACAGTTCATACGATGTCATCTCAACGGATTTAGATGGTGCCCTATTTAACATGAATGCCACTGTCTCTAATGCACAACCCCAAAACAATAGTGGTAAATCGGTAAGAGACATCATAGATCGCACCATCTAATAAAGTACGGTTACGATGTTCGGACACACCATTACGCTGTGGTGTTCCAGGTGGCATGAGTTGTGAAACTATTCCACATTGTTTTAAATGAAGGCCAAAGCAGTAACTCAAATATTTGCCTCCGCGATTAGATCGTAGAAACTATATTTTCTTGTTACAATGATTTTCTACTTCACTCTGAAATTCTTTGAACTTTTCAAATGTTTCAGACTTGTGTTCCGGTACGTAGATATACGCATATCTGTTCAAATCATTTGTGAAGGTCAGAAAATAACGATACCCGCCGCGAGCCTCAACACTCATCGGACCGCATACATCGGTATGTATTATTTCCAATAAGTCAGTGGATCGCTCCATTGTTTCGGAGAATGGAGTCTTAGTCATCTTCCCCATGAGGCACGGTTCGCAAGCATCAAATGATTTATAATCAAATGATTCTAAAAGTCCATCTACATGGAGTTTCTTCATGCGCTTTATACCAATATGACCTAAATGGCAGTGCCACAAATATGTTGCACTATCATTATCAACTTTGCATCTTTTGGCATCAATATTATGAATATGTGTATCACCACGACCGAGATTCAACAAAAGTAGACCACTCTTCAAGGGGGCATGACCATAAAAGATATTAATCATACAAAATAGAACAAACAGATTTAAATGAATAATCGTCTCGCATCAAACAAGATCCAGATATAATGTTCATGCTCAACACTGGCACCAAATAACAATTATTCAGGTCTAAAACTAATCCTAAAGGTAGATGTAGAGGTAGCGTGCCGACGGCGATCACATCCACCTTGGAACCATTCCCAACGCACATCGTCACCACGTCCTTAGCCAATCTTCGTTTAATCCGTAGCCCCTATTTCGATTTGCAAATATGAGCAACATAACTAGTATCAAATACCCAGGCGCTACTACGAGCATTAGTAAGGTAGACATAAATAACATGTATATCAAATATACCTTTGTTCAGTTTGCATTCCTTCTTATGCGCCAAATAGTTGGGGAAGTTCCGCTTCTAGTGACCAGTCCCTTTGTAGTAGAAGCACTCAGTTTCAGGCTTGGGTCCAGACTTGGGCTTCTTCCCGGGAGTGAAAACTTGCTTGCCATTCTTCTTGAAGTTCCCCTTCTTTCTTTTGACACTTAAGACAGTAGGAGAGGATCCTATTGTATATATTAAAATAGTATCAAAAGGTCTTACAAAGTCATAACCTTACATCCATTGCCATGATGAAAATAGAGAAGGAGACAAGAAAAGAAAACAGACAGAGGACTTGATGCTCTTTCTTGATTTCTACCTCCGCAACTTTGAGCATGGCGAAGAGCTCGGGAATTGTATTATCCATCCCTTGCATATTATAGTTCATCACGAAGCCTTTGTAGCTTGGTGGCTATCATTGAAGAACTCTGTCAATAACACTATCATCCGTAAGATTAACTCCCACCTGAGTCAAGTGGTTATGGTACCCAGACATTTTGAGTATGTGTGTCGGCATCCTGGACTTGGGGGTATCCAGTCCTACCTGCCTGCGGCCCATCGCGTGACTCCATCGATGGCCTGGTATGGCCCAGCTTCAACACCAACACCGCAAGACCCTCACGAGGGGCCAAGCTTCGCGAGGCGGACGACGCCAAGACCCCCGAAGGAGTTGGCCTCCTCAGGAGGAATCCTGAGGGGCGGAGAGTTCTATGCAGCTACCTCATGAGGCTCAGCTAACGTGAGCCATGACGACCAAGGCCAGGCGGGCGCCAGGTGGGTGCAGGGCGCAGGTTTCCTCTTTGGTGCAAGGGAGGCAAGCCACAGGCGCGGAGTCCCGAGGAATAGGCCAAAGGTTTCCATTCTGGTGCAACAAGACCAAGACCGCTAGGACGGCAGGACGGAGGTCATCACCGAGCCCACCGCAGCGTCACGACCAGAGGCTTTTCGCACGCGAAGACTACTTTTGTCAGGATAGAATGTACTACTTGTCCCCTTTCAAATCCTGCCGTTGTGGAATCCCTTCCTGCTGATATTTGGGAAGAGGACCAACGCCACTATATATAGGACTTAGCCACCACCATAGAAGGGGACCGAAATGAGAACAAGTAGGTCACCACACCAGCTCAAGAACACCTCACCTCCTGAGGCTTGTTCATCCTTTGTACTAGTTCATCCATAGCCCCTCGAGGCAATCCACCACACCACACAGGATTAGGGTATTACACCACAACGGTGGCACGAACTAGTATAAATCTTTGTATCTTTGTGTCTCTATGAGCTCGACGCACTAGGCTAGGGAGGATCGCGAGTAGGCAGGCTGGGCAGTTGAGATCTCCGCATGCACCCTAGAGTTCGAACATCTCAAGGGTTGCCGGATCCCTAAATCCGACATTTGGCACGCCAGGTAGGGGTGCGTTGGACCCTCTCTTCCGTCGTTCGGTCCGCCACTATTCCGACACCTCCATGGCCGACACGTGCAGGGCTCGCGCCGAGCGTCAGGCTGCAATCGCCACCCGCGTTGCTCAAACGGCTCTGGCGGGTGACGGCTGCGCCCATCACGCTCCTTCTCTGGTGGCCAACGCCGCCATGGGCCTTGCCGGCCACGAGCAGCAAGCTTCATCGCTCCACCCGTCGGTGCGCCGTGACGGTCGCACCGCCACTCTGTCACTGACTCCAGCAGCTTCGTCATCCCACGCGCGCCGTGGCCAGGTGGACGCGCAGGCCGCTCTACTCACGGCGCGGGAGCTTCTTCGCTACCGTCTGGTGGGTGACCTCTACGAGGAGTGGCTCGAGCGGATAGCTGAGCTCATCAGCGTCGCGTACGGGGACTCCGACGGGCCGGCTCGCTCACCGCCTCAGCAACCACCCACAGTAGGCGATGTCACGCATGGGGCTCCTCCTCCACCTCCGGCCCGGGGTGCCATCATTGAGCCAAGGCGTATGGCTCCTCGGCGCGACCCGCAGCTCCCGGCGCCGGCTTGAGATGACGTGTGCTGCTAGGTGGTGCAACGTCCCCAAGGAGAAGCGCGCGTGCTTCCAGCACCCTAGCACCAGGCTCGCGAGCTGCCACAGGAGGTGGCAGTGCGCGTGCACCAGGACTACATTCCACCCCCTCGACGACCTCTGGTGGCCACGGCAGGATGTCGTGCGTTCACTTCAGAGCTCCGCAACATCGTCAGGCCGAGCAAGTTCAAGCCTGACCTGCCTCCACGCTACGATGGCACCGCAGACCCCGCCGAGTTCCTACTTCTCTACGAGCAGAGCATCGAGGCGGCTGTCGGATATCGGGTTCCGGTAAAACCCTTAAGGTTCGAACACTGGGGTGCACACGAAGATCTCTCCCTACCAAAACACGCCCTCAGCCTCGCCACGACCTCTAAGCTAGCTCGATGAACAACACAAGAGACACAAGATTTATACAGGTTTGGGCCACCGTTGTGGTGTAATACCCTACTCCTGTGTGTGGTGTGGTGGATTGCCTCTTGGGACGATGATGAACAGTACAATGGAAGAATAGTCTCGCGAGGAGAGGTGTTCTTGTGCTTGGTGGTGTGCTTGGGGAGGAATCGATCCGTCTCTGTCCAGATGCCCTCCTACTGTGGTGGCTAGCCCTATTTATAGAGGCCCTGGTCCTCTTCCCAAATATTGAGCGGGAAGGGATCCAACAACAGCCATTTTGAAAGGGGACAGCTAATACAAGCTATCCTGACTAAAGGTGGTCTTCGCCTGCCAAAGGCGCTAGTGGTGACACCGTCTTGGGCTCCATGGTGACCTCCGTCCCCGCCGTCCCGCTGGTCTTGTTCTTATTGCACCAATATGGAAACCTTTGCCTGATGCCTCGGTACTCCGCGCCTGCGCTTGCCCCCTTGGAACCAAAGAGGAAATGAGGACACTGTGCGGGCTGGCGCCCGCCTGGCGCCCGCCTGTTCTTGGTCGTCACGGCTTCCGTCATGAGGACCTCGCAAGGTACCCCTTGCCTTGATCTCTCCGCCTCCTCGCGAGCCTGCCTGGTGAGGCCGCCCCTGAGGAGGCCTTGCGTCGTCCGCCCCGTGAGGCTTGGCCCCTCGTGAGGGTCTTGAGTGTTGGTTGATGAAGACAGGCCATACTGGGCCACTGGTGGAGCCACACCGCAGGCCGCAGGCAGGCAAGTCTGGGGACCCCCATTCTCAGAACACCGACAGTATCCCCCGGGCCCAAGGCGCGCTCGGACTTGGCTTAGCGGAGAAGCCAAAGGGCTAGGGCGGAGCGCCGCGGGCCCCAACAACCTATGGCCTTGGTTGACGCATGGCGACTGATTGGACGTGGGCGTCTCCACTTCCCCATGATGCCTCGGCAACTGCCCGACTGACAAAAGGCTGGCGCGGGATAGGCTTGCCTTCCTTGCTCTCCTTCGCCTTGCTCCAGATCCCCTTCCTTGCTCCTTGCTCCTGCAATCTCCAGATCTTCTCCACTCCTTCCCTTCCGGTGAGTGATGGCGCCCCGCAAAGCCAAGGCTGATGTGCTGCCGGCTTGGTATGCGCCAGCCCTGGATTCCCCCAATGTATCGGAGAAGAATCTTGCCTCCACACGCCTGATGACGGCGATGGAGGGCAACAAGAAGGGGGAGATCGAACTCCGTGTCGGGGTTTGGGTCCGACAAATGCCAAAGGATGGCTTATCATGGTGGGGGCAAGTAGAACGTCGCCGGTGCCTGGAAACGGGATGAGGCGAAGACATGCACGCCAGCGAATCTTACCCAGCTCCAGGGTTCTCCGAGGAGATAACACCCCTATTGCTGCTCTGCGGGGTCTCTGCATGGTCACTAAAGCAAGGTGACTACAATGGTGCTCCTGGAGCTGTATCGGGAGGCAGGAGAGAGCAAGGCTAGTTCTCTCCTCCCTGTGCTATCTGGTCTATCTCTATCAAAGTCCGAACCCTTTGCATGGGTGCTCCGGGGGGTTTATATAGGCCTACCCCCTGGGGGTAAATGGTAATCCGGCTGGGCGCGGGTCCCAGCCGTCTGTCTCTCAGACCACCATCCTTCCCACCGGCTTCTGGGGCCCGCCGACTGGTGGGTCCCGCGGACAGGCTTGAAGCTGTAGCGATACTCCTGATGACGCAGGCTTGGTCATTGGGTCGTGGCAACAGTGCCACCGTCTATCAGGCGATCACTGTCGCCATTCCCCATCCTATCTGGTTAATGGGTCGTGGGCCCCTGGGAGGAGCCGGCCGACTCCAGGGAGGCCGACTCCCACAAATCCACCTTCGGGGCATCCAGGCCGCCTTCGGTCCACTCACTGATAGGCGGCCCCGCGGTCTTCGGGCCGTACAGGTCGGCTTCATGGGCACAGTGCATCGCGCACTGTGGCTGAGGTCAGGGCAGGCATGGCAACAGTGCCACGCCTCACCGGAGATCTTCCAGCGATACGGCTCACTGTAGCCATGTCGG